>NW_019154088.1:8404028-8418582 GCF_002288905.1 Enhydra lutris kenyoni | reverse complement strand
TCTAATATTTTTACCATTGTATGTTACAGACTTCTTTTCCCGGGTTGTTTTCAGGATTTTCTCTTTGTCGCTAAGACTTGCAAATTTTACTATTAAGTGATGGGGTGTGGACCTATTCTTGTTGATTTTTGAGGGGGGTTCTCTGCACCTCCTGGATTTTGATGCTTGTTCCCTTTGCCATATTAGGGAAATTCTCTACAATAATTCTCTTCAATAAACCTTCTGCTCCCCTCTCTCTTTTTTCTTCCTCTGGAATCCCAATTATTCTCATGTTGTTTCATCTTATGGTGTCACTTATCTCTCGAATTCTCCCCTCGTGGTCCAGTAGCTGTTTGTCTCTCTTTGCTCAGCTTCTTTATTCTCTGTCATTTGGTCTTCTATATCACTAATTCTTTCTTCTGCCTCATTTATCCTAGCAGTGAGAGCCTCCATTTTTGATCGCACCTCATTAATAGCGTTTTTTATTTCAACTTGGTTAGATTTTTGTTCTTTTATTTCTCCAGAAAGAGCTTTTATATCTCCAGAGAAGGTTTCTCTAATATCTCCCATGCCTTTTTCGAGCCCGGCTAGAACCTTGAGAATCGTCATTCTGAACTCTAGATCTGACATATTATCAATGTCCGTATTGATTAGGTCCCTAGCCTTTGGTACTCCCTCTTGTTTTTTTTTTTTTTTTTTTTTTTTGTTTGTTTTTTTTGTGCTGAGTTTTTCTGCCTTGTCATTTTGTCCAGATAGGAATATATGAAGGAGCAAATAAAATACTAAAACGGTGGCAAAGACCCCAGGAAAATGCACTTTAACCAAATCAGGAGAGTCCTCAAATCATTGGGGGGTGAAAGGGGATAAAAAGAAGTTCAGAAAAAAAAATTAAAAAAAGAAATAAATGAAAAAAATATAAAAAAGAAAAAAAATATATATTAGACTGGTGACTAGAACAGGATCACCCACTTAATTTTGGGAGTATTTTGGTCTCTTAGAAGAAACTACCTCCCAAAATTTTAAAGAATGAAAAACATATATAAGGGTAAACACAATGAAGGGATGGAATATGCCTATAAAGATGAAAAAAATTTTTTTTTAATTTCTAAAAAAGGAGTTGATAAAGTAAGTTGGTTGGGAGAATAAAGAAAAAGAAAGTGGAGAAAATTTGCTTGGGCTGGAGACTAGAACAAGCCCAGAGCTAGATTTAGGGTATATCTTAATCTATTAGAAGAAGTCATACCCCAAATTTTTTAGGAGAAAAAACCCTATGTGTATACCAAAAATAAAGTTAGATACAATGAAGGATAAAATATGACTATAATAATGAAGGTTCAAAAAAAGATTATTACTGGGCTGCCTGGGTGGCTCAGTGGGTTAAGCCTCTGCCTTCAGCTCAGGTCATGATCTCAGGGTCCTGGTATCAAGTCCCACATCGGGCTCTCTGTTAGGCAGGGAGCCTGCTTCCTCCTCCCTCTCTCTCTCTCTCTGTTTGCCTCTCTGCCTACTTGTGATCTCTCTCTGTCAAATAAATAAAATCTTTAAGAAAAAAAAAGATTATTATTTTTTATGAAAGGTATTGTTTAGATAAACTAGTTAAAAAAGGTTAAAAAAGGAAAGGGTAAAAGTTAAAAAAAAATTTAGCAGAAAAAAAAGTTAAATTAACTGCAAGACTAAAGAATCATGGGGAGAAAGCCATGAGTTCCATGCTTTGCTTTCTCTTCCTCTGGAATTCCGCTGTTCTCCTTGGTAAGTGAACTTGGTCTTGGCTGGATTTCTTGTTGATCTTCTGGGGGAGGGGCCTGTTGTAGTGATTCTCAAGTGTCTTTGCCCGAGGCGGAATTGCACCGCACTTACCAGGGGCCAGGCTAAGCGAACCCTAGCGAATCCGCTAGGGATCGCTTTCGGGAGCTTTTGTTCCCTGAACGCTTTCCATAGAGTTCCAGAGGACGGGAATGAAAATGGCAGCCTCCCAATCTCTGGCCCGGAGGAGCCAAGGGCTCGGGGCCCCACTCCTCAGTGTGCCCTCAGAGAAAAGCACTCAGTCACTCCTATCTCCCTGGCCTCTAACTGCGCTCTGAGCTCACCCAGCTTGTGACCGGTTCAAGGTAACCCCAAGCTGTGAGCTCATTCCTTGGCTCCATCTCTGTAGCCGGCTTCCCCGCTCTAATACCTGTGAGCTCTGTGACACTCAGATACCCCTGATCCTTCTGTGACCCTGCGGGACCTGGGGCCACGCTGACCCCGCGTATGCTTCACCCCGATTTAGCCTCTGGAGTGATGTCCCTCAGTGGAGCAGACTTTTAAAAGTCCTGATTTAGTGCTCCGTTGTTCTGTACTTGCAGGGAGCTGGCCCCTCCCCCTGCAGTCTATCTTCCCGTTGCTTTGGATTCACTTCTCTGCCGGTCCTACCTTTCAGAAAGTGGTCGATTTTCTGTTTCTAGAATTGTTGCTCTTCTCTTCGATCTCCTGTTGGATTTGTAGGTGTTTGCAACGGTTTGATAAGCTTCCTAGCTGATCTTCTCCTACCTGATGTAGTCTCAGCCTGCTACTTCTCCACCATCTTGACTCCTCCAGTTTTGGTAGTTTATATGTCTCTAGGAATGCATCCATTTCTTCCAGATTGTCAAATTTGCTGGTATATAGTTGCTCGTAATATGTTCTTATAATGTTTGTATTTCTTTGGTGTTGGTTGTGATCTCTCCTCTTTCATTCATGATTTTGTTTATTTGGGTCCTTTCTCTTTTCTTTTTGATAAGTCTGGCCAGGCATTTATCAATCTTATTAATTCTTTCAAAGAACCAGCTCCTAGTTTCGTTGATTTGTTCTACTGTTCTTTTGGCTTCTATTTCATTGATTTCTGTTCTGATCTTTATTATTTCTCTTCTCCTGCTGGGTTTAGGCTTTCTTTGCTGTTCTTTCTCCAGCTCCCTAGGTGTAGGGTTAGGTTGTGTATTTGAGACCTTTCTTGTTTCTTGAGAAAGGCTTGTATTGCTATATACTTCCCTCTCAGGACAGCCTTTGCTGTGTACCAAGGACTTTGAACAGATGTGTTTTCATTTTCATTTGTTTTCAAGAATTTTTTCAATTCTTCTTTAATTTCCTGGTTGACCCATTTATTTCTTTAGTAGGATGCTTTTACCCTCCATGTATTTGAGTTCTTTCCCACTTGCCTCTTGTGGTTGAGTTCTAATTTCAGAGCAGTGGTCTGAAAATATGCAGTGAATGATCCCAATCTTTTGGTACCGGTTGAGACATGATTTGTGACCCAGGATGTGATCTATTCTGTAGAAGGTTCCATGTGCACTAGAGAAGAATGTGTATTCTGTTGCTTTGGGATGGAATGTTCTGAATATATCTGTGATGTCCATCTGGTCCAGTGTGTCATTTAAGGCCTTAATTCCCTTATTGATCTTTTGCTTATATCATCTGTCCATTTCAGTGAGGGGGTATTAAAGTCCCCATTGTTGATGTGTTTCTTTGATTTTGTTATTAATTAGTTTATGTAATTGGCTGCTCCCGTGTTAGGGGCATAGATACTTAAAATGGTTAGATCTTCTTGTTGGACAGACACTTTAAGCATGATATAGTGTCGTTCTTCATCTCTTATTATAGTCTTTGGCTTAAAATCCAATTTACCTGATGTAAGGACTGCCACCTCAGCTTTCTTTTGATGTCAGTTAGCATGGTAAATTGTTTTCCACCACCTCAATTTAAATCTGGAGGTGTCTTTGGGTCTAAAATGAATTTCTTGCAGACAGCATATTGATGGATTTTTTTTTTTTAATCCATTCTGATATCCTGTGTGTTTTGATTGGGGCATTTAGCCCCTTAACATTCAGGGTAACCATTGAAAGATATGAATTTATTGCCATTGTATTGCCTGTTAGGTGACTGTTACTGTATATTGTCTCTGTTTCTTTCTGGTCTGTTACTTTTAGGCTCTCTCTTTGCTTAGAGGACCCCTTTCAATATTTCCTGTAAGGCTGGTTTGGGGTTTGCAGATTCTTTTAGTTTTTGTTTGTCCTGGAAGCTTTTTATCTCTCCTTCTATTTCTGATGCTTGTTTCTTTTGCCATATTAGGGAAATTCTCTACTATAATTTGTTCCAGTATACCTTCTGCCCCCCACCTTCTTCTTCGTCTTCTGGGATCCCAATTATTCTAATATTGTTTCATTTTAATCATCACTTATCTCTCAAATTCTCCCCTCATGGTCCAGTAGTTGTTTGTCTCTCTTTTGCTCAGCTTCTTTATTATCCATCATTTGGTTTTCTATATCACTAATTCTCTCTTCTGCCTCATTTATCTTAGCAGTAAGAGCTTCTGTTTTTGTTTGCACCTCATTAATAGTTGTTGTTTTTTTTATTTCAACTTAGTTAAATTTTAGTTCTTCTATTTCTCCAGAAAGGGATTTTATTTCTCTAGGAAGGAATTCCCTAATATCTTCCATGTTTTTTTTGAACCCAGCTAGCATCTTGGTAATCATCATTCTGAACTCTAGTTCTGACATATTACTAATGGCCATATTGATTAGGTCCCTAGCTTTGGTACTGCCTCTTGTTCTTTTTTTTTTTTGTGGTGAGTTTTTCTGCCTTGTCATTTTATCTAGATAAGAATAGACGAATGAGAGAACAAAATACTAAAAGAGTGGCAAAGACCCCAGAAAAATATATGTTAACCAAATTAGAAGAGATCCTAAACTGGGGAGAGATGAGATTGGTGAATAGAACAGAATCACCCACTTGATTTTGGGTGTATTCTGATCTCTTAGAAGAAACTATCTCCCAAAATTTTAAAGAAAGAATAAGTTATACACACACACACACACACACACACACACACACACACACATAAAGGTAAACATGATGAAGGGATGGAATATTATGTATAGATGAAAATATAAAAAAAATTCTAAAAAAGGAATTGATAAAATAAGTGGTTGGAAAAAGAAAGAAAAAGAAAATGGAGAGAATTTGCTCAGGCTGGAGACTAGAACAAAGCCCTGTGCTAGATTTAGGGTATGTTTTGATCTATTAGAAGAAATTGTATCCCAAAAATTTTTAGAAGAAAAAACCCTATATGTATATAAAAAATAAAGTTAGATACAAGGAAGGATAAAATATGACTATAATAATGAAGGTTTAAAAAGATTTTTTTTAGAAAGGTATTGTTAAGATAAACTAGTTAAAAAACCTTAAAAGAGGAAAGAGGATAAGTTAAAAAATTAGAATAAGAAAAAAATAAAATTAAAAAAAATTTACCTTTGAAAGACTAAAGGATTGTGGGGGGAAAAAGCCATGAGTTCTATGTGTTGCTTTCCCTTGGCTGTGAAGTTCCTCAGTTCTCATTGATCAGTGAACTTGGTCTTGGCTGGATGTTCTTGCTGATCTTCTAGGGGAGGGGCCTATTGCAGTGATTCTCAAATGTCTTTGTCTGAGGTGGAATTGTACCACCTTTGCCAGGGGCCAGGCTAAGTAATCTGCTCAGGTTTGCTCTCAGGAGCTTTTGTTCCCTAAACTTTTTCTGTAGAGCTCTGGAGGATGGGAATGAAAATGGTGACCTTCCAATCTCTGGCTGGGAGGAGCTGAGAGCTCGGGGTCCCACTCCTTAGTGTGCCCTCAGAGAAAAGCAGTCAGTCACTCCTGTCTCCCTGGTCTTCAGGAGTGCTCCAAGCTCACCAAGCCTGTGACTGAGCATTTCTATCTCTGGTGCATGGCCCCATTTGGAGTCTCCAACCCCAGCAGATTCCTGCCTCCAGAGGAGGAAGGTGGGTCTCCCTGGGTCTGCCACTTGTGAGGTCCCTGCTCAAAGAGCAGTGGCCTGACTGCCTCGGATTGCACCTTAAGGTAACCCTAAGCTGAAAGTGCACTCCTCAGCTCAGTCTCTGCAGCCGGCTTCCCTGCTCTGATACCTGGGAGCTCTGCCACACTCAGATACCCCTGGGCTTTCTGCGACCCCAAGGGTCCTGAGGCCACACTGTCCCTGCGAGGGCTCAACCCCTGCTTAGCCTCTGGAGCACCATACTTCAGTGGAGCAGACTTCTAAAAGTTCTGATTTTGTGCTCCGCTGCTCTCTCACTTGCCAAGAGCTGGCCCTCCCCCTGTGGTCTATCTTTCCATATATTGCCTTGGATTCACTTCTCACTTTTCTCTTCCTAGAATTGCTGCTCTTCTTCTCTTCGGTCTCCTGCTGAGTTTGTAGGTATTCAGAATGGTTAAGTATCTAGCTGAATACTTGAGATGATATTTAGGTCTCCTATACCTCTGCTATCTTGCTCCTTCCCCCAAGGAGAGAGTCTTAAGCAGACTCTGTGCTGAGCGCAAACCCAGATGTGGGGTTCAATCTCACAACCATGAGATCACCACCTGAGCTGAAACCAAGAGTCGAATGTCAAAGAGCATAAAGTTTAATCACACATCTTCCTGCCCATGTTTTGGCCTTACTAATAACAGCCCCTTAATACAGAGTAACTATTATATCTCTAAAAAAACTCTCTTTGCCACTGTAGAAAATTACTTTGCCAGGAGTTAAGTATTAGGAATAGGCAAAAATATTCCCTGCGTTTTCCATGGCTCAGTCTACTCATTACTATGTTGCGTGTTTGCTTATTCACTTAACAAAGGCACAGGTATCTATTAAACATATCATTAATAATGACATTTTATTTTTTTTAAAGGTGGTTTTGAATGCTTACTATGTGCCATGCACTAAGTTAAGAATTTTACACTGATTACTTTTCTTATATAATAACCACCCCCATTTAACTAAGGGTCCACCATTGACTGGGAGCGGTGTCTGGTAATTTACAAACATTAGCTCTGACTTTCCAAAGAGTATTTATGATCTCAGCACCTGCTAAGCTCTTGTGTAGACACTGTGTGCAGCCCTTTTCATAGTTCTGGTGATACTGGATCATCCCTCCCACCTCCAACCCCAGCCTCCATTTCCAGTGGGCTTTGACCATATTGGAATACTTCACAACTCTTGATCTATATCTTGCTTCTCTGACCTTGGAACTTGCTCTGACCTTTTCTGACCTTGTACTTGCTGTTCCGTCTACCCATATGTTTGCACAGTTGCCTTCTTCATACCATGCAGACCTCTGCCCTTTCCAGTGAACCCACTCTGCCTTCCAGTCCCGTATCTGCCACTCCCACAGCCAGTCTCTGTCCCGTCATCTGGTGTTAAGCAATGTTTGAATTGTTGTTGTTGTTGTTTTTAAAGCGGAGTTCATTTATGAAAAGGTTTTCAAAGAGGACCTTCTTGTGGTTTGCTGTCCCTACTAGGTAAAACTGAGAATATCCTTAAAAAATACTCTGGAGAAATATGACAAGTTCCAGTCAGTTCCAGAGACAATCTTAAAGACTGTAATTTTGATTCAGTTCTTGTTGGAGTTGCAGTGTTATCAAACAAATTCAATTGAATGATTTTCTTAGAACACGGACTGGATAGTCTGTCTTTCCCAAATTTGGTTGGTCAGTAGTTGGCAAACTCTCACCCCAGCAGCTCAGTCTCTTCATCTGCTCAATGAGAGGGTTGGGTTGATTGATCACCATGGGCCCTTCACGCATAATCTCCTAAAGATGCAGATGGCTACATTTATTGAGGTTGGACTATGGGTCAGATGCTGTAAGTGATGTCTGTATATTATCTGATTTAGTTCTTCTAGTACTTTAAAAGGGGATCTGGTATCATTTAGTCTCTTTAGATTAGAAAAATGACACTCGGGTAAAACAGACCTTGCTCCCTAAGGTCACACAGCTAATAACCATTGGATTCAAGTATTAAGCTCCTAAGTGTGTTGGCACATTGCCTGTCCCAGGGCCTCTGGGGCTTCGAAGCAGGAGGTTAGATTGGTTTCAGAAGAGGGACAGCTCTCTAAGAAGGAGTTGCGAGATTGCAGCTCCTATTAGAACTAGAAGCCAAGCCAAGCAAAGGCCCAAGTCAACTTGAAACTTATGTCTGTTCTTCCAAAACCCCATGAGGCCTTTCTTACGGATTTGGATCATGCTGTGCCTCAAAGCTGGATTTAGTACTTTTCACAGCAACTTTGTGGAATTGAAATGAATTCTTTTAAGGTCTGTACTGCTCTTTTAGAATCTTGGTTTTCAAGATTCTATACTTGCTCTGTTTTCCTCTTGGTCTAATTCAAATCAATCAGGCACCTCCCTGCAACATGTTAACTAGACAATACACAGCTCTGTGTGTTGGGGGGTGTAGAACCCATATAGTTATTGAGTTATATGGATTTTATTATACAATGCAGACATAGTTCAAATTTTTGGGGGAGAATTTGTCCTAATCTCTAAAATTAGATCAAAGTGCACGCACACACAAATACACACACACATATTTTAGACTTGTTCCTCTGTCTCTAAAGCTTCCTCTGTTGACTGGCATCATCTAGTGTTTTCCAGAAAAGGATTTTTCTTAAAGACAAGAAATATGTCTTTGATTCCACAGCTGTTCACTTCAACTCTTGCTGTCTGTGAAGGAGTAGTTAGTTCATATTTGCTGGCCTTGCGATGAAAGGGTCTCAATCCACCTTCTCTACTCTGACCCATGCTTGCCTGATCATGAGAATCACCTGCATATTCTTGGGCTCGAGTTAGAACTTTGGAGTCCGAATCCTCAGGAGAAGTGCCTGATAATCTCTTTTTAACATGCCAAGCAATTTTTTAAAATCATTTTTGTCACACTAAACCTGTTTAGTATGCTAAACAGGGTTGGGAAACTAAATCCCCTTCATGATTACAAAGGGTGTATGAGTCTCACATATAGCCACACAAATGATTTTGGGCTTCAACTCTTTAGTTGTTTTTGTTTTTTGTTTTTTTGTTGTTGTTAATTATTTATATATTTATTTTGAGAGAGAGTGAGAGGATGAGTGAGAGAGAGAGAGAGAGAGCACAAGCCGGGGGGGGGGTGCAGAGGGAGAAGCAGACGCCCTGTGGAACAGGGAGCCTGTCTGGGGATTCAATCCCAGGACCCTGGGATCATGACCTGAGCCAAAGGCAGACACTTAATTGACTGAACCACCCCGGTACCCCAGCTCTTTGGTTTTAAAAAACAGATACACTCATTTTAATTCATGGAAAGGAAGATTTATAGGACAGATTATGGAAGATTATAGGGACATCGAGTGTCCTTTTGGGACTTCCAAGAATAAGCAGTGAAGTACAACTAGCCTCATGGAATGGAGGCTCTGTGGTTTCTTATTTGTCTGTTCTTGCTTTTCTCTGTACATTATGTTCCTCACTCTACCAGCCTGGTTTCCCATATCTTCAGCATGTCCATGATCTGTAATGGCCCCTTGGTCCCAAGTCAGCTCACCTTCAGCTCTTTCCCTAGAGCCCACTGATTCTGTGTTTCAGTCTCCCAATTCATATTTCAAGGAGATCACTCAAAGGCTCAGCTCAGAGTTTTACAGATAACATTTGAAAAAAAACCTCATGATGGTAATTTTGGTTCATTGAGGAAATGTTTGAAACCAGTTTGCACTATGGCGTACTCAATGATAGAAAAGCACTCCTTTGGGGCTGTGGAACTAGAGGTACGCTCATGACTAAAGACCAGCAAATGTGAGAAAAAAATTATTTTAAGATTTTCTTTATTTATTAGAGAGAGAGAGAAATATAGATCATGAGCAGGGGGCAGGGAGAAGGAAAAGCAGACTCCCAACTGAGCAGAGAGCCTGACACAGGGCTCCATCCCAGGACCCCGGGGCCATGACCTGAGTTGAAGGCAGACACTTAACTGACTGAGCCACCCAGGGGCCCCAAATGTGAGAAAATTTTTAATAGCATCAAGATTTTGTATAATCAGAACTCCCAGAGTTTTCACTCCCTTCTAACTTTAGCTTGGATCTAAATAGTTCTTTCAGAACATACTTGGTAGCTCTGAGAAAGGATCAGAAATACAGAGGCAGTCGTTGAGGTGAGAGTGGCTTTTTGCAATGTTCTGTTTCCCTTAGAGTAGAGCAGTGGCTTTCCATTTCTTTGAGACCAAGTTAAAAATTAAGAATCAAGCCTGTTTATCTTTTTTTGGCTTCCATTTTCAAGTCCAGGTGAGTTGTTGTCCCTAGGAAGAACACAGAGTGACCTGAATCTTTTGGAATCACCCAGCTTCTTTCTTGGGAATTGTACACAGATAATATGGCCATGTGTTGGCTCTCATTGAGCAAAAGTTTAAATCAAAATAAAATTCCCTTCTGTCTGATCTCAGATTTACTGCTGTTCTGGGAAATGTCACAGAAGCAAAGGCAATGTTATTTCACTAAAAATAGTTGTCAGAAACTAAGAGTCATGTCAAAAACTTCTGGGGATTTTGGCTTCAAAAGCCCACATGATGTCTGGTGACAAGTTCTTTGGAGGTCCAAATGATAAAAGTGTTTAGAGAGATGAAATGATGCTCTATAAATGAGCTTACATATTAATTACCTGTTGCTTTTCTGCTCTTGTTGCCGGTGCCCATGACTCTGGGCAGGAAAGACTTGAAAAGGAGGCCAATCCCAAGAGTCAGATTGCCTTCTAGCTGAAAGTGTTGATGGATGTTGAGAGTAGAGCTTGCTGGTACAACTTTTCAGATTATTGAGGCTGAGGTCTGAAATTATATAAATCTGTTTTTAAATGTAAACCTTTGAGTTTGGTTGTTAGTTTATCCACTCTGGTATCTGTGAGGCTTCCTCCCCACTTATTGTGAGGGCTACAGAAGAACAAGAAAACACTATGTGTCCCTGTTAACACTATTGGTGTCCAGAGATCAAAAGCTATCACACACAAAACAAAAAAGCCTAAGGTAAATACTGAACTTCTAATACCATAGCTATTTAAAGAAGGAAAATTTTGTAATGGATAAATCTTGGAAATAAATTTGTTTTATCAGGTTTCATGGGAGGAGGTGATGAGACTCTGATCAAGTTTTATATTATATCATTTCTTTTATATTAACAATTTTTGGAAATCCATTCCCAATCAGATTAGAAAAATATAAATTAAATTTATAACACTTCAATTGTTTTTCAAAAAATACTTAAATTATTTACCAATATATATATATTTTTAACAGAATAAATTTTGAGAAAAGTATCAAGCATTTTCTTAGGAGGTTGGCTAATTATTCCAACAGTAGATGTAAGGCCCATGGAAGTAAGGCCTGTGACTTAAGTTCTGCTCTTTCTAGGGTCCAGCATAGTGTGTATTACATAGTAGGTACTAGGTGAATACTTGATTAACTGAATCGTGGCATGGATGATGGCTGTGATTTGGTGAGATGGAGGACAGGTTCAATAAAGGCATCCTGATGAGAATAGAGGTCAAGGGTAAGGAGGGTCTTTCGAAATAACACAGTACAGCTAGGGAAAGGTCAAGCTATAGAAAGTTATGGAAAGTTATGAGTGTATGTTTGGTAAGACAGGCGAGAGCAAACCATTGAATCCTATGAATAGGAAAATGATTACTGCTTTAAAAAATCTTGCAAGGTTACACAAAGGTGAGTTGGAAGAAGTGTAGAGACCAGTCACTTTATTAGCTAATGAGGCATAAACCTACGTGATGAAAGCTGAGAAAGAACGAATGTAATTCTAAAGGAGAAGTGCTAGGACCCAGTGGCAGGATTGGAATAAAGGGCTGAAGAAGAAGCAGGAAGAAGGTCTGGGAGAAAAAGAATAGAACTAGTATCGAAGGGAATGGACAGTTAAGAAGGTGAGCCAGTTTGGGTGGGTGGACTGTTTGGGAAAGAAGAGTGCCTGGATCAGTTGGTACTTAAGCAGTGGTAGGACCACCGTCTGCAATGGTTGGGTTTATATAATCTGTGAGGGGTTGGACATCAGGATTGGATGTGGAGATCCAAGAAACTTTAACATGGAGGAGACAGATCAAGTCATGTAAGACCGGAGAGAAAATGAGCAGAAGGCAAGGATCCTGGAGG
Organism: Enhydra lutris kenyoni; assembly: GCF_002288905.1. Classification (NCBI taxonomy): domain Eukaryota; kingdom Metazoa; phylum Chordata; class Mammalia; order Carnivora; family Mustelidae; genus Enhydra; species Enhydra lutris. Next base: position 8,406,674 of record NW_019154088.1, on the reverse strand, counting down.
GCTAGAACGAGTGCGGTAGTGGTCAAACTGAATGAAATTCACCTCATGACCCCCTTGAGAGTAGGTGTCATTTTCTATTCATTTCTGCATTCCTGCCATGAAGCACCATGGCTAGCTCACAGTGGGAGTGCTCAATAACTCCTTGCTAGAAGAATGCAATTCCTGCCATGCTGTATTAATTCATGGCAATTCAAGAAACTCAGTAGATTGCACATTTGAAGTCCTCATTGGGGATATGATGATATTAGAGCAGGGGACACAATTTTCCTTTTAGCGTTGAGGATCCATTGCCTTCTATTTCTCTGTATGCTACTTTTTCTTGTCATGTGAAGCAGAATAAGGGAGATGTTAGTGCATCTTTGATTTATAGAATTTTTTTTTTTTTTTTTTTTGGTGAAAAGGAACAAGTACCAGAGTTCTCTTTTTCTTAACAAAAGAGAAACAAACTCTAGAGCAAACTTATAAGATATTTACAGTGTACCTGGTATTGTGTAGGACCTAAAGACACTTAGTCCTGTCCTCGACAGTTTATGATCAAAGCCAGTTCTGACCTCATCCCTTGGGCTGCAGCATTCTGTGTTTTTGTTGGCTGGCATCTTCCATCATGGAGCAACAATTTTGCCTTATACAGACCAAGCTTCTAATTCATAGTCCTTAAGAGTGGCGATTCCAAATGCACCGGTGTGAGATCAGCCCAAGGCTCTATATCACATCTCCAGCAGACCATGATTATCCCTACATTCAAACTATGCTGATTTTTGAAAACCATGAGTTTTTTTTTTTTTAAACAATTTGGAATTTCTACAAATGCTCGTTTTATTAACTCTATACATCCTTTCAAGTAGATCTTGGCAATGTCTTTGCTTGTGGAATTCCTAAAGTCCAGAAGACCTGCCAGAGTATTTCCTTTGCTTTTTCCTTCTTCCAAACCAGGCTTTGAGGGGAGCCTGTGAGTGTGGGTTTTGTACAGCAGCCATCTTGGGTGGATGTGAAGGTTTAAATAGCACCTTTCTTTGCAGGTAGGTTGGCAGACAGAATACTCCTGGCAGAATGGGACGATTCCAGGCTCTAAGCTGAGGGCAAGAAACCCCATTTTGAATTATTTATTCATTCTTCCCTGAAGGGTTGGTATCTCAATGTTCTACTCAGCACCCAGTGAGTTGGGTGGATTTTATTTCTGCTTCTTGAAGAACTTTTTTTTCCCCTCTTTTTGTACAAAGTTGAAATTAAAAAGTTTATTTTTTCTTTTTGTCCTCCACTTTTTTTTTCTTTGACAGAGAATAGATGTGTGGTCCAAGGCTTGGGCTTGGCATTTCTCCTTTGGGCCAGCTTGTCCTATCTGTCCCTGTATTTATATTACCATGACACCCTGGCTTCTGTCTCCCAAACACGTGATGCTTTCAGCTCAGACTTGGCCACTGGCCCCTGCAGGGCTCAAATGCTCAGAGGGAGTTGAAATGGAAATGTTTCTTTGGGCCAGGCTTCTCCCTGGACATTATAAACTACTCTCTTTTTCTTCTTTCCCTTGTCTGTGGCCAAATAGGCAGCATGAACTTCATGGGAGGACCAGTATAATGACATGGAACATAGTTGTGAAATTCCTAAATTGGGGGATCAGTGCATGATACATAGTACCCCATGAATTGGATGCATCTAGGAAGCCAAGCTTCCTTGGTAAATTCTACTTTGGAGGATGGAGTATGAGAAGGATAATAAAATGTCCCTATACATTGTCATTCATTCACTGAATGCACATTGAGTACCCATCACTGGCCAGCCACCAAGAATTCTGAATTAAAGCCTGATTCCACTGGTAGTATAGCATAGCAAAGACATTTTAAGATTTGGAACCAGAAGACCTGGCTTGAGTCTTGGCTCTGCCACCTACTGAGTTAGAAAAGTAAGCATAGGGCAATATATAGGGGCACAGAAGGAAGGGCCTTAACCTTGGATAGTTGGAGAAAGCATCATAAGAGTGAGTAATATTTGAGCTGTTTTTTAAAGAATCACTGGAAGGAAAAAAAAAATCACTGGAAGTTTGTCAGGTGGATGAAGTGAGGTGTGGGGATAGTTAAGTTAAAGAGGGAAAGGAAAAATCACATAAAATGAAAATGAGTAATGTGAGCTGTCTGGAGAGGCCAGAACATATAGTGTATGGAGAGAAACTTTTTTTTTTTGATCGAAGTATAATTGATATATAATATCCTATTAATTTCAGATGTACGTCATAGTGATTCAGTATTTTTATACATTATGAAATGATTCCCACAGTAAGTCTAGTTACCCTCTGTCACCATAGGAAGTTATTAGAATATTATTGACTATATTTTCTAGGCTGTACATTACAACCCCATGGCTTGTTTATTTTATAATTGAAAGTTTGTATCTCTTAATCCCCTTCACCCATTTCACTGCCCCTCACCCCTCCATCAGCCCCTTTCTCCCTCTGGGAACCAATAGTTTGTTTCCTGTATCTATGAGTTTGTTTCTGTTTCTTGTTTGCTGGTTTCTTAGATTCCACATAAAAGTAAAATCACAGAGCATTTGTCTTCCTCTGACTTATTTCACTTAATATAATACCCTCAAATTCCATCCATGTTGTTGCAAATGGCAAGATTTCATTTTTTTTTATGGCTGAGTAATACT
>NW_019154088.1:8386595-8404018 GCF_002288905.1 Enhydra lutris kenyoni | reverse complement strand
ACACACACACACACACACACACACACACACACACACACACACACACACAAATATGTCCATATATAGCACATTTTCTTTATCCATTCATCTATCAATGGACTTGGGCTGCTTCCATATCTTGGCTATTGTAAATAATGCTACAAAAAACATAGGGGTGCATATATCTCCTAGAATTGGTGTTTTTGTTTTCTTTGTATAAATACACAGAAGTGGAATTGCTGGATGTTATAGTAGTTCTATTCTTGATTTTTTGAGCAACTTCTACATTGTTTTCCATAGTGGCTATGCAAATTTACATTCTAGGGGGAGAAGCTGAGGCTGTTGCTGGAAAGATAGACTAGAGCTGGGAAGATGCCAGCTTGTGAAAACCCTTGAATGCCTTGCAAAGGACTTTGGACTTCAGGCTGCTGCCTGGGGTTCTCTAACCTCAGTTTTTAATCAGATGGGTCAAATGATCACATTTGCATTTTTTACGTTCCTGGCAGTAGCACTAAGGTGACGGGGGAGGGAGGAAGACCGGTGGCTTTTTCCTAGGACAGATGAGATGAGACACTGTTGTTTTTCATGTCAGTTTCAATAAAGCACCATTGATACTTCTGCTGTAAGGCAAGTCTGGTGAGCATGTGTGGGTGAGTGGTGGGAGGCTCTTCCAGAGACTGAGTGACAACTGGCTGGTTCTCTGGTCGTATGTGGCTCAGAAGTCCAAGGGGAGGAAGGGGGAGGGGGCCCTGAGGTTCTCTGCTGTTGGATTTCAAAGGCCCCAGTGGTAAAGGCCCGACAACATTGGCAAAGCCAGCATTCTAGCCTCTTGGGGCAGTTCCTTGAGCCAGACAGAACAACAGAGCACTCGCTTTTGTGAGCCTTTGAAGAAGACAAGAGGACTTTTTCCTCTGTTACAGCTAGAACGTTAGTTCACGTTTATGTACTTTTGTCATTAGACTCCATGGGGAATCTATTCTTGACGAAAATCTTAGTTGCACACTTGGCTGGAATCCACAGTTGTTATATTTGTTGGATGCTTGCTGGACACAGCTGGTGCTCCTTTGAGCCCAGAGAATAAAAGTAGTGATAACTGAGTTGTTGATCAGAGCTAATTAGTTGACAAATGCCATTATTCTGCATCAACCTAAAGGAAGGGATCAGTGGTCTGGCCATTGTGATACTGGGGTGAAATGGGTATTTGTTGCAGTCATGCAGAGGCTGAATGGCATCACCAGGATGACTGAAAAGTCCTATTGTGGTGACTGGATGGGAAAAGGAACAAAGTAAATACAGTCCCCTGCAAATTTATGACTTTTTATTTCGTGTGAAGAAAATGCCTAAGTAGCAGAAATTCTGGAAAATCTGTCAAGAAATATTCCCATCTCGGGCGCCTGGGTGGCTCAGTGGGTTAAGCCGCTGCCTTTGGCTCAGGTCATGATCTCAGGGTCCTGGGATCGAGTCCCATATCGGGCTCTCTGCTCAGCGGGGAGCCTGCTTCCCTCTCTCTCTCTGCCTGCCTCTCTGTCTGCTTGTGATCTCTCTCTGTCAAATAAATAAATAAAATCTTAAAAAAAAAAAGAAATATTCCCATCTTAAATTTAAATCTGTGAGGTTATTGTTATTAAGTGAGGTATGTGCAAGCTATAATGAAGCAGTCAAGAAGGCCGTTATCATTTAGACTTCAGAATGTGGCAGGAGTAAGGGAGGCTTTATTGATGAGGTGACATTAGAAGTGGTTTGGGTAGGCCAGTAAAGGTATGTGATGTGATGAACACTATGTTATACACAACTAATGAATCATTGAACATTATATCAAAAACTAATGATGTACAATATGTTGGCTAATTGAATTTAAATTTAAAAAAATCACTTAAAAAAGTGAGAGAACGTTTTATGAACCTATAATTTCAATCTCTGCCAATTGGACTGTATAATGTGAAGTAAGGGAACAAAATCATTGTTTTGCATGTGACTACCCAGTTTAAATGATATCCAATTGGTAAGTTCTCCTATTTATAAAGTGTATGTGTATGTGTTACACACAATTCTGAAATAATATACACAAAATCTGATTATCTCTCAATAGTGGGTTAATGAATTAAAAATTTCTTTTCTACCTGTATTTTTACAAATGTGTATTTATTATGTGATAAGGAAAAGCAGGTTATCATTGTTGTAAAGATTTACTTGTTTTCGAGAGAGCATGGGTGGAGGGGTGAAGGAAGAAAAAGAGAATCTCAAGCAGACTCCCCTCTGAGTGAAGACCATGACATGGGGTTCATTTCCATGACCCATGAGATCATGACCTGAGCCAAAACCAAGAACTGGATGCTTAACTGACTGAGCTGCCCAGGTGCCACTCAAAACCATATTGTTTTTTCATGGGAGAAAAAGCAGTAAGAAGCAGTCTTGGGTTAATATCCTTGTTTTAATGTGTACTAGAGTTTGAGTACCATATAGTCCTGAGTGGTAAGGAAAAGACTTTAATATATGCAAAGTGTTTGAAGGGCAGAAAGGGTACAGGAACAGACTGCCCACACATGCCCTCTGTTTGGAATAATAGGCCTTTTTTTTTTTTTTAATTTCATTTTTTCAGTGTTCCAAGATTCATTGTCCATGCACCACACCCGTTGTGCTCTCTGCAATATGTGCCCCCCTTATTACCCACCACCAGGCTCACCCATTCCCCCAGCCCCCTCTCCTCCAAAAATCCTCAGTTGTTTCTCAGAGTCCACAGTTTCTCATGGTTTGCCCCCCACCCCATATTTCCCTCAATTCACTTTTCCTTTCCTTCCCCTAATGTCTTCCATGTTATTCCTTATGCTCCACAAGTAAGTAAAACCATATGATAATTGACTCTCTCTCCTTGACTTATTTCACTCAGCATAATCTCCTCCAGTCCCATCCATGTTGATACAAAAGTTGGGTATTCATCCTTTCTGATGGAGGCATAATACTCCATAGTATATATGGACCACATCTTCTTTATCCATTCATTTGTTGAAGGGCATCTTGGCTTTTTCCACAGTTTGGTGACTGTGGCCATTGCTGTTATGAACATTGGGGTACAGATGGCCCTTTCTTTCACTGTATCTGTATCTTTGGGGTAAATACCCAATAGTGCAATTGCAGGGTCATAGTCTATTTTTAATTTCTTAAGGAATCTCCACACTGTTTTCCAAAGTGGCTGCACCAACTTGCATTCCCACCAACAGTGTAAGAGGGTTCCCCTTTCTCCACATCCTCTCCAACACATGTTGTTTATTGTCTTGTTGATTTTGGCCATTCTAACTGGTGTAAGGTGGTATCTCAAGGCGGTTTTGATTTGAATCTCCCTGATGGCCAATGATGATGAACATTTTTTCATGTGTCTGTTAGCCATTTGTATGTCTTCCTTGGATAAGTATCTGTTCATGTTTTCCGCCCACCTTTTGAGGTGATTATCTGTTTTTTTGAGCATTGAGTTTGAGGAGTTCTTTATAGATCTTAGATATCAGATCTTTGTCTGTAGTGTCATTTGTGAATATCTTCTCCCATTCCGTGGGTTGCCTGTTTGTTTTGTTGACTGTTTCCTTTGCTGTGCAGAGGCTTTTTATCTTGACGAAGTCCCAAAAGTTCATTTTTGCTTTTGTTTCCTTTGCCTTTGGAGACATGTCTTGAAAGAAGTTGCTGTGGCTGATGTCGAAGAGGTTACTGCCTATATTCTCAATGTGGAATTATAGGTCTTATCAAGAAGCTGAGAGAAGGACTTGGTTTCTTCCCTCTTGACAGATGCAGGACTGGTCTCTGAGAGGAGGATGTTTACTTTAGGGTGGGATTCTGGGGCTCCTCATCTCCCCATCCAGTGGACAGTGCCATGCTGGCTCTACCACAGGGATCTCACCAGGCCCACCAAGAAGGAAGAGCTATTTAAATGCAGACATATCCCAAACACATCTTCACTGGCATAGAATCAAGCTGATTAGCTAAGTCTGTCCCCTCTTTTTATAAAGTGGAAAACCAGTGCTCATAATGATTGAATAGTTAGCCTCAAGCCTTGCAGTTGGCTCATAGCAGAGTTGAGATTAGAACCCAGATCTTCTAATTCTCTGGGCAGTGACTCCCCTTTGACTCCACCCACATTTTTTCTCCTTGTGTTCACATCTGCTGTCTTAAAGATCCTTAGCACAGCCAAGTAGTATACCTCAAGTGGAAAAGGAGCCCAGAGGCTAAGGCTGTGTTCTGGAAAGCCCCTAAGAACAAACATTTCTATGACTACATAGTTGAAATGATAAGAGACACAGTGAACTTCCTCCTCACAGAAATTTTTTTTTTAACTCTTGTTATTTCCCTTTAAAAGACATATTACTGCCACGGAATCATAAATCATCATAAGCCAGTTATAAACAACCATTAATAGATGGAAAGGGCTTGCTTAATAGGAATTCTTGTGGAAAAAACTGTTCAGGAGAATTCATTATATTTTCCCATTGTCAGTTGGCATTGAAAGTTAGCTAGTAAACTTGTTCCTTTCCTGGGATATAGATATAAACCAAGTGGTATTGTCTTGAAATCCCACCATACTTGGCAGGTGAAGACCATATCCGCATTGTCACCCACAGTCATGGGCATCATTTAAGATACTGACAGCTAAGAGAGCACCCAGAGAATTGCCAGCCAAGATGCTGACACATTCCAGACTCCACACTGAGCAGTGGGTGCTTGCTGGGAATGCAATGCCATGTGTCTTTTATTCTCCCTGCTAATTGTGAGAGATTGCAATTCTGAGGTCATGGGCTAAGCAGAGATTTCTAAGACAAGCTCAGAAACACCAGACCTTAGAGTCAGGAGAAAGTGGGAAACATCACAGTTTGGGCTAATGAGAATATCAGGAGACCACCAAGAGAAAATGATCTTGAAGTCTTATTTACCCGGTTGCTTTATGTGGACTTCTTCTGTTCCTGGCTCACAGGTTAATTCCTGCATGTCCTGTTTATCTTTTTTGTTCTTCAAAGAAGGAGAAAACATGCAATAGAATCTAATAAAGCATATTCTAAAAACACTGTATTTGGCCTTTCAAATCATGATTTTACCTTATTAAATACCTTCTAGCCTTACACTATAGGAGGATTTCTGATCAGTGCCTGGCCACTCCATAAGCCCTAATCAAACACATAAAGCACACCTAAAAAGACTTGGTCAATCAAAACCCACTAGCATGAAAACAGGAGAGATAGACCTATGTTCAGGGAAAGGTGTTATAGCTTCTTCAAACCTCTCTCAGGGTTTACGAGGGTCATCAAGCCTCCAAAGGGACAGTGACTTCAAGGATGGTTGTCCATTCTTGAACTAAATAAAAATTGCCCACATTCATGTGTGATAATGCTCAGTGTTTGTTAGATTTTCACCTTGGTCACTTAGTTGACTATCAGCAGCAGAGAACTGGGAAGAAAATGAAGCTTCCAAGGTATACAAAGACTAGCAGGTGTGAATCTCAACTTGTATATGAAAAAATATCTGATTGATTGATTGGAAAAATGTATAAATACTACTTCCAAACCGTATTTAGCTCATAACTACTAACTGTCAAAATAATCATGGTAAGCTTTTATTAAGGATGGTGCTATGTGGAATTTAATATGGACTGAGTCTATCAAGAGGATCCCTACCCTCAGGCTTATGTCAGCTCTTAGCTAATAAGACTGTTAGGCAAAAATGCTCTTTATCTTATAAACACACCCTGTGGACAGCTGTATTGTGATTACAAAGTTTAGTGAAACATATTTTGATGACATGGTAAGAAAAAAAAAAAACGTGAAACAGTGTCTGCTCATGAAAAAAATTAAAATGGGGGAAAAAACCAACACCCTCCAAAGGGTTTCTTATTTCCAAAGAATAAGAGGATCCTGGATACTCAGGGCTTGGGAAACTGTGGATACATAAGTTTGGAACTTTATTATCACATGGGCTTCTGGATTAGATGGGAATGCAAATAAAGTGGGTAATGGGAAGAAGGTAAAAATCAAATGACTAACAGAGCTAATGTTGTGTGTCACTGTGATAATGTGAAAGGACTACCAGTTCTACCAGTTTATTTTTAGAGAATGGATAGAAGTTTACAATCTATTTATGGGGCTCCAATATTACCCAGGAGAGAAGAATTTTCTTTGCAGCAAGACCAACATAAGTGGGTTTAATGAGTCATAGTTTTCTTGCTGAAGGCAGGTTTTAGAACCTCCCCTTAGGGACCTCTGCCCACGCTGCCCAACCATTGTGAGGAAATACAACTTCGTGGGGTCTCTATTCCTGGCGCTTTCCTAGCTACCGAGACTTTGGGGAGAAAAAGCTATTTGGGTAGAAAAATGAATGATGATTGATGGTCATAATAAGCATGGCCAGCACTTCATAGTATCTTAGTGGCTCCTCAGCACCCAAACATTTATATTGGGAAGGACACAAAGGATGTAAGAATAAGTCAAACATAAAGCCTAGGCTCTCTAAATGATTTCAGAATATACGTGGGAAGATTCTGGAATTTACCTTGATGGTGAGGCATAATGGTTAATCACACTGGCTTGGAGAGTGGTCTTGCTAAGTACATCACCTCTCTAAGATGGTTCTTCTCTAATAGGGGGATAATGCCTGTGCTTCATGGGTTTGTGGTGTGGATAGAAGGGGATTAGGTGGGGGCGCCTGGGTGGCTCAGTGGGTTAAAGCCTCTGCCTTCGGCTCAGGTCATGATCCCAGGGTCCTGGGATCGAGCCCCGCATCGGGCTCTCTGCTCAGCGGGGAGCCTGCTTCCTCCTCTCTCTCTGCGTGTCTCTCTACCTACTTGTGATCTCTATCTGTCAAATGAATAAATAACAAAATCTTTAAAAAAAAAAAAAAAAAAAAAAAGAAGGGGATTAGGTGGACTGTCCTTGTTCAGACAGTTACTCAGCTAATGCTCCCTGTTCTTTTTGGTCTCTGCTATTATAAGGCTTCCTCAGAAGAATTTTCTTTTCAACTCTACATAATATATACCCTACTCTTCTGCCATGCCTCCCTAGCACCTAACTCTGCTTTTGCTTTCTTTACAGTAGTTATCATTACTCAAAACATATGTCTCTGTTGGCTTTCTTTTTTTTTTTTTACTGTGTGTCTCTCCCTAGAATATATGTTTTATGTGGGTGGGACTTTTTAGGCTCGCTGTTTCTTCGGGGAGCGATAGCACATGGAAGGTATACTCAATAAATGTGTTGAATGAATAAATGAATGAGAGAAACAAAATGTAAAATGCTTTGCACAGTGGCTGGCACATAATGAGTTCTTGAAGGAATGAAATTTTTGCTACCAGTTATATGTGGATTAGCCCTGGGTAGAAAGCTCTCGTCTGAAAAGAATGGTCGCATTCTACTCCTGTTGAGGCCCAACAGAATGTGGAGGGTCCAAGGGCTGGTGATAGACATAGCAGCACCCAGAGCAGGCCGTTGGAGGTGTAGGGTCCAGCCAACAGGATGTGGAGGAAATTCCTGAACTCCCCACACATGGAAACATGGCAGTGCTTGGAGGTCACAATGGGGTATTCTAAATGCTCATTTGGGAGGTGATCATGGCCAAGACAACAATGGTACTCCATAGTACACATCATTTGCTTCCCCTTTTCCTTCAGTTATGGGGATAGGGAATGGCCTTTTGCTCTGAGGCTTCCCTTCCGACCTAAACTTGCAAAATGGATATTTGTTTATTTTAAAGTACTGCATACAAGGTAAAGTCACAGACACAATTTACCAACTTGAACCTCTATATAGTGTTTCCTGATCTCCATATTTATGATAATCTTCACAATTCTTCAGGATGCTTACTTATATCCAGGGGACAATCCTAGCTTCTTCCACTTCGTTTCTGAAGATGCAATGCAGAAGTTCCTCCTGTGTTAGGCATGGTCCTTGAGAAGCAGACACCAAGATAGTATTAAATGTTGCAGGGGTTTTCTTGAAGGAAAGGCTTAAGTGAAAAGACATAGACAGGGAGCCAGACAAGGTTGGATTAGCAGTCAGATGATAATGTAGGCCTGACTCAGTGAAAGGGATGAGGGGAGAGGCTAGGAGAGAGCAGGCCAGACTGCCAGGCAGCCTAAGGAAGCCTCCACAAAGCCCGTGGGAAGCCTTTGTGCCTGAGTCAGCCAACAAAGGAGTCCTAGGTCTCCCAGAATGGAGTCCTCCCACCACAACTTATCATTGTCAGTGAGCAGCCCTTGGAAAGTTGGGTCATCGTGCAAATAGCAGTGGACTTAAAAGCACCGTAGTTAGGGCCCTGGTTCAGTTCCATTCCCTGTAGAAGGAGGTGTGCAAGGCACATTCTCATGGCTACTATACTCCAGGAAGCTAGGTGATGCCATAATCATCCCCTAAAACTGGTCACTCTGTGATGCAGTACCAGGGTACCAAGTGGGAAAGATGGTGTTAGGCCTTTCCCTCAGGAAATACAAACTAAATGGGTTAACACATGCATGATAATGGAGGGGGTAAAGTTGCTTCTTCCAGCAGCTGTCCCAGACACAGTGGTTCTCTGACATTCCCTGACCCCGGAATGTACCACTCAAAAGTAGGTCTGTGTCCTCTTAGATTCCCCTAAATCCATCTTTCCTAGGATGTAGCTTGTGCTAAATAGGGCTGGGTCGGTACCCATTCTCATAGTTACAGCCTCAAAGGCCCAGAACCACTAGTTCAAGAGGTCAATCTTGGTGTATAGTCATGTCAACTTATCTAATCTCTTTCCACCATGACATTTTCTATTAAAGGAACTGGTATCTCCTTCTTGTCCTGGGCCTTAGTTGGGATCACCCAGGTCCATCCAGATGATCCTCTAGGGAGAATATCAAGGAGTTGGGCTTGCAATCCCCTTACTCTCAGTAAGGTTCCTAATGAAAATTTCCCCATTCTCTCCCTAGCACTTTAACATTCCTATACCAGTATCTTACTTTGGGGGGAAAATTAGGAACACATGGTTTAGTATCGCTCCACTCTATTCACTAGCTGAGAATGAGAGCAGTTGAAATAACATCTCAGACAAATATTTTCCATAATCTGTAGAGAGTAATCAATACTTGGAAAGTTACTTGGCGACCGTGTCAACATTCCGTTTTCTGAAGCATTCTTGTGTGCTCGACTTCATGGTCTCATACCTTTTCATCATTTCTCAGCCACTGGTTACTGTGACTTCTCAGAACCAAGAAGTCCTCTTTTTGCAGATTTGTGTCACTGGTTTCTGCTGAGTTTCTTTTCTTCTCCTAGAGTTTTGGTATAAGGGGACCAGGTCTAGGGAAGTGAGTCGAGTAAATGGCTGATTTTGTTCCCTAGAGCCTCGTACTTCTGTGGAACGTTCACCATGTGATTTGTCCATGGGAAGAGCAGCTGTTAGCAGGCAGCCTGTGTGCCCCAAAACAAATGAGAAGAATCCTTCCTGTGAGCTTGAGAACACATGCTGGGCGGGCGGGTGGGCTGGTGGGGGAGTGCTTTGTTTTTTACCCTTTTAGAGTTTGTTGCTCCCAAATAAGTGGCTGTAACTGGAATGAGGGGATAAGGCTTTGTGACTAATTTCTCTGGGGAGCCTAAATATCTCCACTCCTGGCCCCAGTGTGTCGCCTCCCCCGTCTTCCCCCTGCAAGGTTCATGGCAGCTTTATGACAAGGTGGGTGTTTGTGACCCAGTTCAGGATGGGGAGCCAATCCACTCCTCCCTGGCTCTGGTATTCTTTCCATGACGGGGCTGACGCTCAGCCAGTGGAATCCCAGTGAGCTCAGGGAGCAGGCAGTGTGTGTCAGGTTGATTCAGCTGAGGAAGTCATGGCCTTGGTTTTGCCTTATAAGTCTGTGGTTCCGGGGGAAGCAAGACAGTCTCAGCTCGAAAACCCAAAGCTCTGAGCATTCCCAGATGACATCTGTAGTTTTTCCAACACACATTTGGCCTCGTTAGTTGCTTGCACTGCTTTGATTGTGTAATCACACTCTGGCACGTTCTTTGTCCTGTGGAATCTGTACATTTTCAGCTCAGACATCTCAGAAATGATCATTGAAATTTTTTTTTCCAGGGTAGTTTATCGTAAAACAGAATGACTCTCACCGACATTTCTGGTAACCAGGAGGAGAAGAGAGACAATGTAGGAGGGAGGAAGGTGTCGTGGAAGGAGGGCTGGCCTTGTTATTGGATAGCCAAGGTTCATGTCCTTCCTGCCTTTTTTGACTTGTTGAAGAGCCTTAGGCTTTTAGGGGCTCAGATTAATCTTCTGTAAAATGGAGAAAATAGTATCAACCTTGCAGGGCTGTTGTTGGAGGTAATTTAAGAGTTAAGTCAACGGACTCCCTGTGTTTTATATAAATATATATGTGATGTGTGTGTGTGTGAGTGTGTGTATATAGTAGTTGTTCTAGTGTAGCAGTGGGAGAGGTATAACCTGATGGTATGGTTAAGGTTTAAAAGTGAGGAACTCACTTTTAAGCCTTCAGTAAATCACACACATCCTAACAGATGTACACAACATGCTTGCATGCACACATAAACATGCCCCGGGCATGCACACACGCACACACATTCCTTGGAAACCTCTACTTTTGATAAATAATTTGCTTCAGAGGTTGGCCCAGAATACGTGTCCGTGAGTTATTCCTCAACCCCCCAGACCGTCTGGGAATGTTTGAACTGGGTTCTGTGCTGATATCCACAGAGGCAGTCCTCAACTTTCCCTTTTCAGCCATCAACTGGTAGCAGGTACAATCAAAAGATGACAAATTGTTGCTAACTTCTTCACTAATATCTAAGATCTGAGGACATAAATCATTCTGAAACCTAGTTTAGGGCATTTGGAAAAGAGAGCAATATTTTCCTCCAACCCTTGGAGCACCTCCCTGTCATTGCAGCATTCACGTTGTTTCCAAACAGACTTTAAGATAGGCCTTTTTTGGCACAGTAAGAAAAGATACAGTCCTTTCCTTTATGAGGTCTCTATGCCAAAATATTGTTCACCGGCTTTTTAGCACATTTAGTAAACAGGTTCTTATCTTATAATTATGAAATGGAACCTCAGAAAATATATTGGAAAATAAATTAAAAAAGATAACTCCTTCCTGGAACAAATTTTGCAAATTAGACTTGCCATTTAGCTATTGATATATTGAGCTTTGTTTTCATTTAATTAGCCAATTGATTCAATAAAACATTTATCAATAACACACTTCATTTTCGGCACTGTCAAAGTCCTGGGAATACAATGATGAATGTGGCAAAGAATATGATTGTCTTTTATGGAAATTATAGTCCATGAGTTAAGAAATAAGGTGCAAAGTACTAGGGGGTGAGAAGTGTAGGGCACTGTAAGAACACAGGGGAAGAGCAATGCTTCTGGAGTTGTAGAGAGAGCAAGCATAGCATAAGTTGGGATCGGAGAGTGATTTAGTGTGGATGGGTCCTGAGTGCAAGGGAGCAAGTGGACATGGATGAGGCTATAGAGAGGAGGCAGGGCCAGAACATCAGTTCTCAGAGAACTTCAAGGACATTGTAGAGAGTTTGATTCTAGTCTGAGGCACTGGAGGAAGGTACAAAGATGTGTAAGTGTGTGTAGTGTGGAAGGAAGGTCAGAATTTTGTTTTAGAGAGATCAATCTGGTGACGATGTAGAGAATGATTTGGAAGGACTTCAGTCTGGAACCTAGGAGGATATTTGGGATTTGTTGCTGTGGTCACTGCAAGAGATGCTGGTTGGCCTCAACTTGGGCAGTAGAAATAGAAAAGAATAATGGATTGAAAACATTATTTAGTGGATAGAATCAGTAGGACTTCAGTGGGTAAAATCAGTAGGACTTGGTCACTTATTAGATAGACTGAAGAAAAGAAAGAAAACAAGGATGATGCCAGCTTTTCTAACTTAAGCAACCAAGTATGTGGTGGGACCATTTTCTGATACAGGGAGCATAAGAAGAGGAACAGCTTTAGGGGGAAGAGTAAATTTCATTTTGGACATGTTGAGCTTGTTGAGCTCTCAAGTTGAGCACTCTGAGATCAAGTGGTGATGTGGAGTACACAGCGGGGATGCTCAGATCAGAAACTCTGTGGAAATATCAAGACTGTAAATATGGATTTGGAAGTTGACATACAGCCAGTAATTTCAGCCCTGAGCATTCATCCACTAAGAAGCTGTGGAGTGAGAATTGGACCAAGAGCAGATCTCTGAGGAATGGAATATGTCAAATCTGGACAGGGGAAGAGAAATAGCCAAAGGAGAGAAAGAGCAACCAGGGAGGCAGGGGAAAAAATGGGAGAGTAGGGTGTAGGAGAGTGAGGAAGAGAGGATTTCAAGGAGGTAATGGACACATGTGTCTAGTGCAAGTTAGTGCAAAGGGAATAAAGATGGAAAGTTTCCTCTGGCATTTACAAGAGAAGGGGTGTTTATCTTGGCAATAGCCATTGAAGAATAGTTGGTGAAGGAAAACAGACTTCAGGGGGCTGATGAGTGAGTAGGAGGTGAACAGGTGGATGAATGTGTGAGGACAGTGATACAGGGCAGTAGCTAGAAGGGCACAGGGGAGATAGCAGATTTAGACTTCTCTTTATTCTTTCTAGTTGACTTTTTAAAGTTAGGAGAGACTTGGGAGTGTTTATATACAACTGAGAAGTAGCCAGTAGGGAGAGGTCAAGCTATGGGAGGGATAACTAAGATGGGGGATCCCCTGACAGACAAGGAAAATTTCCAGACAACCTGTGGAGGAATTAGCCCCAGAATGGGGGAACCTATCTACTATAAAAAAGAGAAGGGAGGATGATACAAGCTGGTAGTTTCGGTGGCTGAAAATGTGTTTTTTCCTCCTCCTCTAAATCATGGACCCTGACTCTCAGCTTTATCCTCATATTTGTATATTATTTTACAACACAAAGATTTATCTACTTGGATAGTTCTAGGTCATGTTTTAGGTCATCAGCTGGTATCTTTAGTAACTCGAAGACAAGTTCTGGAGGTCTGAGCATCTCTTTACTCTGCAAGAAAGAGTCTTGCCTTTGCTGAATGGGTAGCCAGGCATTAGGGCAGAGCCTATGGCCTCAAAAGGGAATAAAATGAGATTAAGCCCTGGTCTTCATTTCTCTATGGGTCTAATGGGTTGTGCAAATCAGTCACAGGTCCTCCTCAGTGCTTTATGCAGGTGGGTCCTTTGCCTTTTATTCTTGAAAAGTACTCCAAGAGCTATTTCCAGCTCACCAAGGGAAGGGAGGCTAAGTTAGTTTATTTACTTTTTAATTGCTCAAGCAGTTTGACATCATAGCAAATATAAGGACTCTTAGGAATAATTTTCTTTAAATGAATTTGGTTGGCTTGGCTCTAAGTGGATTTGTGTCTTAGGATAAGACTCTCTCTACAGCAGTGGCTGTAGAGAAATAAATAAATAATCAATAAATAATCCGGCAACACCACAGTTCCTTGAGAGGTTATCAGGGAGGACTAAAGTCTGCGAAGCCTTCTCTGTGACTTGAACATGTCTTGTCATGAGCATAATACTTAAATTCTCTCCCTTTGGCTTCATCCTGACCCCATAGTTTCTCAGGATCCTTCAAAGATTTGCCAAAATGCTACTGAGAAAGAGTCTTTTTCTTTTCATAGATAAGAAGGACTTCAGAACTGGTAGCTCTTCAGAAGAAAGTCTTTATATGTGGAAACCAAGCGCTTTTCCTCGGTGGACATTCCACTTGTTGCTTTAAGTTCCATGTTTATCTGGTAACTGAGTTATTTGTTTTCATTTTTTCTTTGGCATGTTTATGTTTGATTTTGTAATTTTCTTAGTGTTGATTATTCAGAGCCACATTAACAATTTTTTTGAAGATAGGAGGTCATTTTACTGTTCTTCTCACTCTTGCTGTCTAGGAATTACATTAATTTTTCCCTCAAATACCCTGAGAAGGAAAACATGGCAGTTCACTAGAACCTCTCCTTCCTACAACTTTAGCTTCTTTGGAAGACTTGTCCTGAATGTGATTAAGGGCCAGTGCTTTTTGTGAATGTGGTCAACTAGAAAACTTTCTGATGCAAAGGAGATTGGGAAAAGTTGGCTGCCATTTCATGATTCTACCTGTGATGCCTCATGAACTGTCTCCTGGCAACCATTCAGCATTAGAGCTTTTGATAGAAGAAGATATACTCAAAACACTAGCCTCTCAACTCGTTAAGCCAGAAATATTGACTATCAGAGATTACAGGAGGTGTTTTACATTTTTCAATGGCAGGGGCTCAGTGATGGGGGTACAAGGCAAAGTTTGAGTCACAGAGGAACTGTGGAATCAGGCAGTAAATTCCATATAGGAAACCCATAATTCAAGGCAAAAGCAGAACTTGCAGTGAGATCAACTTGTGCGGAACCAATGAACTCTTGAACTTCTCACTTTCCCCTTAGAACATGTTTGAACTGAGAGTCAGGGAAAGGTTTGACCCTATCAGTGGAGAGTAAGTAGCCCAGTGGTGAGGGTTAGTGGTAAATAAATCCATCTATTGCTCTAATCAATGGGTTAGTTTTTTCTTTTTTTTTTTTTAATTGTATGGACCCATTAGCCACTGAAGAAACCTATAGTGTCCTCAGAAAAATAATTTTTTAAAAATTTTTAAAAGATTTTATTTACTTATTTGACAGATAGAGAGTACAAGTAGGCAGAGCAGCAGGCTCCCCGCTGAGCAGGGAGCCCGATGCAGGGCTCAATCCCAGGACCCTGGGATCATGACCCGAGCGGAAGGCAGCTGCCTGATTGACTGAGCCACCCAGGCGCCCCTTCAGAAAAATATTTTTTAAAATTGTTAATGTATGTAGAATTGCAAGGGAGACTCCTTTTATTGAAATACAGTTGTTAAAATAAAAAAAAATGTTGCATAGCAATATATTTGTCCTTTATTTATGCATTAAGTAACAAGATCTACCATTGGATCCACAATTTCAAAAATAGTGATCCATAAAAATGGTATTCTGAGATTTGTGTAGCAATTATAATGTGATGTGTGTGTGTTTCAAATGTTTGAAAGTTTCATGCATTCACAGAGGGAAGATGCTGTGAAGGCACTGGAGAAAGGTGACTATCTACAAGCCAAGGAGGAAGGCCTTGGGAGAGTCCTTGCAAACCCCCGGATCCTGGACTTCAAGAATTGTAAGAAAATGACTTTCTGTTGTTGAAGCCACCTAGTCTGGTATTTTGTTATGGCAGCCCTTGGAAACTGGCAAGATTGGTAATACCATTTAAGAGTTAAGACTTAGCAGTCTCCAGGCCCCTTTCCTCAGTCCAAAAGAACAGGATAATGGCAGAAATGACCTCCTAGTTGTTACAGCAGAGGATCTTTTTTGGATGGTGGTTCTAGACATGGATGGTGGTTCTGAAGTGGGGTCTATGGATGTGCTTCAAGGATTCTTTCTCTTTTGTGCATGTATTATTTCTTCATTTTTCTTGCAAGAGGGTCCAGAACTTCCACAAGATTCTCAAAAATGTATGACTTCCCAAGAGTTTGTAACCACCATTTTAGAATTTGTTGTATATTCTGAGCTTCTCTACCTTGGATCCTGCTGGACATGGAGTGTAGCTAAGGACTACTGCCCATGCCTATAACTGAAATTGTCTATTTATGCAGTATTTATGAGTGGGGCTGCCCATGTGCTCTGAAAAATATATAAAAGCTCAGAGACCAAATAGAAGGTATTTATTTAGGTGTATGTTAGGAATAAGGCATGGTGTTAGGTATAGAGATGTATAGGGATGCATATGAGCTTGCCAAGCCTGTGGCCCCATGTGGGTCCACGGAGCCCCACCATTTTCATGGGAATATCATTGTATGAGTAACCTCATAAGTGTGTCTGCTCTCAAAAGAGAACTGGGAGAGAAAAGAGAGAAAAAAGAAAAACACCAGTGTGATAATACCAAGTGCTGATGAAAATAAGAGCAAGTGGAACTCTTACACATTTGCTTATAGAAATGCCAAATAATGTAGCCATGCTGAGAAAAGTTTGACAAAATTGAACATACGTGTACCATTGATCATCAACCATTTCCATTACACAATGGAAATGAAAACAGGTTTACATTAAACCTGTATGCAAATATTTATTGAAGATTTACTCATGATAGCCTGAAAATGTAAGCCATCCAAATGTTTTTCAAATTGTGAGTCTGATAAACAAACCATGGGACATTCATATATTGGATTGGTACAGCAATAAGAAGATGAGCTATTCGGGGGAGGAGTCAAGATGGCGGAGAAGTAGCAGGCTGAGACTACTTCAGGTAGTGGGAGATCAGCTAGATAGCTTATCTAAAGATTGCAAACACCTACAAATCCAATGGGAGATCGAAGAGAACAGCAATTCTAGAAACAGAAAATCAACCACTTTCTGAAAGGTAGGACTGGCGGAGAAGTGAATCCAAAGAGATGGGAAGATAGACTGCGGCGGGAGGGGCCAGCTCCCAGCAAGAGGCAGAGCAACGGAGCACAAAATCAGGACTTTTAAAAGTCTGTTCTGCTGAGGGACATCACTCCAGAGGCTTAACTGGGGTGAAGCCCACGCGGGGTCAGCGTGGCCTCAGGTCCCGCAGGGTCACAGAAGGATCGGGGGTGTCTGAGTGTTGCAGAGCTTACAGGTATTAGAACGGGGCAGTCGGCTACAGAGACAGAGCCGAGGAGTAAGCTCACAGCTCGGGGTTACCTTGAACCGGTCACAGGCTCGGTCAGCTCGGAGCGCGGCCGGAGGCAGGGTGACGGGAGTAATTGGGCGCTGTTCTCTGAGGGCGCACTGAGGAGTGGGGCCCTGGGCTCTCGGCTCCTCCGGGCCGGAGACCGGGAGGCCGCCATCTTCATTCCCGCCCTCCGGAACTCTACGGAAAGCGCTCAGGGAACAAAAGCTCCCAAAAGCAAACCCGAGCGGATTACTCAGCCCGGCCCCGGGTAAGGGCGGTGCAATTCCGCCTGGGGCAAAGACACTTGAGAATCACTACAACAGGCCCCTCCCCCGGAAGATCAACAAGAAACCCAGCCAGGACCAAGTTCACCTACCAAGGAGTGCAGTTTCAATACCAAAGAGAGCAGCGGAATTCCAGAGGAGGAGAAAGCAAAGCACAGAACTCATGGCTTTCTCTCCATGATTCTTTAGCCTTGCAGTTAATTTAATTTTTTTTTCTTTTTCAATTTTTTTTCTCTTCTTCTGCTAAATTTTTTTAACTTTTACCCTTTTCTTTTTTAACTTTTTAAAACTAGTTTATCTAATATACATATTTTTTTTCCTTTTTATATTTTTTCTTTATTGGTTTTCTTTTTTAAATTGTTTCTTTTTTCTTCTTTCTGAACCTTTTTATCCCCTTTCTTCCCCCTCACGATTTGGGATCTCTTCTGATTTGGCTAAAGCATATTTTCCTGGGGTTGTTGCCATCCTTTTAGTATTTTACTTGCTCCTTCATATACTCTTATCTGGACAAA
>NW_019154088.1:8370238-8376595 GCF_002288905.1 Enhydra lutris kenyoni | reverse complement strand
TCAGAGATGAGGCAGAATGGATTGAGAATGAATTATTCCTCCACCTACCTACCTACACACACACACACACACACACACACACACACACACACACACTCACTCACACCCCTTGAAAGGGCTGGGAGAGTCATGGTCAGCCAGTGTTCAACAGGAGAAGATCAGGGTCAGAGTCAGATTCACAGCTATGTTCCTAATATGGGATTGGAGATAGTGGTGAAGGATGTCTCCAGAAAAACAGTGCCACCCTTGGCATGACAGCATGCTTCTTAGATAACTAGGGAGATGTTCATGATAGCTCTTTTTAGTGGGAGGCTGACAAGGATGGGAGATGCTGCTATTCCCCCCACTCCTGGGACCAGAGTACTACTTTGCCTTTGGGTTTGGCTATATGAGGGCAGAGAGAAGCCTATATTTGTCTTCTGATCAAGCTGGCAGGCTTGAGTCTGGAAACCCCCATCCTGTGGGGAGGGTTGGGGTTCCCTGGGTGGAAGTTCTGGAATGGGAGGTGAGCAAGTGGATTCTGAGAAGAAATGGAGAGAGAGAGAGAACACACCGTTGTGGGGTATGGTGCTTTCTGACCCCCGCATCTGGTAAAAGGCAACAAACAAGCTAGGAAAAATGACAACCTCCATTCCTTTTATACTTAACTGCACAATATAATGGTATGAGCGATCCTTCATTCTCATTTGCGTAATTCTGTAATGATTCTGTGTGTTGGTAGAGGTGCTTGGTGATGGGGCCTGTTGTGTGGTCTTATTATCATCACCATAGTTAATATTTACTGAACACTATATGCCAGGCCCTGTTTCAAGCACATTAATCATTTTAGTGCCTTTTTAACCCTCATGTTAACCCCAGGTATATACTTCTATTTTAGAGATGATGCTATGTGAGGCTCAGATGTGTTAAGCACTGTGGCTGATTGGATTGAGGCCTTTTGGACCTAGAGCCCATGCTTATGATCACCTTCCCATATGCATATCTCCCCAATGCATATCGCCCCTACCCCTGCAGGAGAAGCTGCAAGAATTAATTCTCACAAGTTCTAGGTTATTAGGGAAGCCTGTTTGATTTTAGGACCATTAGGATGGGTGCAGCAATAACTGAAAGCTTGGAAGGGCACCTGAACTTCATCAATGACGTTATGGTCAGTGTTGTCAATACTAGTAGCTCTGAGTTTGGGGGAAAGATGGTGGGGCCCTCACTCCTGGTGCTGCTTTCGTGTTCTCTTTGTGACTGTAGCATAGTGAACTGTACTTTGGTTATTTTGGTTACCTAGATAAACTTTTCATTAAATAGACTTGATTTGAAAACAAATTGGTGAGAAAAAAAAGGAGATCTTGCTTGGTGTTGATGGTCTGATGATATAACAAATTCCATGCCAACTGAAATCACCAAAAAAACAGGAAGCCTGAAAAAGATTCTGAGGAGCTTTAATGAAGTCCCTGCTTCTGTATAAAAGAAGGCATTGAGTTGTTTCTTAAGATAGTTTGAACCTCCCATTTCTTATAAAGAAAAGATTGTTGGTGACTTTCTATCTACTACCTATACATTCCCTTTGTGTCGGGGGTGTTTATAACAATGGGCTTATGGGGCATAGCCACCCCTTCAGGACAGTACCAGAAGAAACCAATGATAAGCTCAATAAGGATACAAGGCAAACCACAGGATAGGATTTAAACTGAGTATGCTGGGGGTCAATTCAAGGTTCTCCCTTTCCAGGCTGGGCTGAAGTCCCAATGCTGAGAGCTAGTCATCACCCCCCTGGAATTTTCAGAGCCACTAGGACAGAAGTCCTGTTATGTGGTTTTGGGGAGGCTGCTGTTGGAGCCTTTGCCTTTGTTGTTTAAAATAGTGTTTGAGTTTGGGCCAGTCCTTCTGATGGGTTATTAGAGAGATGCAAGTGTTTTCTTCTGACCTTGTCGACAAATGTTATATACCAAGAATCCTTTTGTTTTTATGTAAATCTCAGGGCTTCTTTACTAATTATACATTAATCAAGTTATTAAGAACTACTGATATTTACTATTCAAAATGCTTTTAGGTAAGAATTCTTGTTTCCATGGAACATTTGACATTTTGCAAAGCCTCCACTGGACCTACCCACAACAAATTGAAATTTCCAGTGTTTGGAAAGGATGCCTTGGTATTAGTGCATTATCAGTGATTTTTTTTCTCTCCATTTATCTTTTTTTTGTCATTGAAATCATTGCAATGGTAAATGGCAATTTAGCAGGGTAGATGGATCACAATGGTTTCTATAAGAACCATTGACTAGAACATGGGATTAAGGTTTATTTCCACTGATAGAATCCTGTATTTCTGTCTGCTGGGTTTACATTTGTGTGTTGAACGGCAGGTAGATGCATACAAAGTCAGTAGGACAGATCAAAACTATAGCCTCCTGCCTTCAAAAAGAAGACTGATGATTCACAGACATGTACCCCTGAAGCAAATAATACATTATATGTTAATTTAAAAAAAGTAGAAAAAAAGAAGTTCCAAGTACATGCCCTATTGCTGTAGAATGGTGCTCTTTCAAATAAGAAGACCTTGATATAAACTCCTCTTCAAAATCTGGAGATACAGATCCTGCTGTTTCTATAGTCAAATCTAGATTGTGTGCTAGAGATGAGACAGTTGAAGCTCTTCACAATACTAGTCACTTTGCCTGGCAGTAAATCCTGCCACTCCCTGATTAGCTCAGTTTGGCCTGGGTGACCACAGCCCCACTCACACACATTGTGCATTGCCATGTCTGTGCCTCCACTGAGGCTGTCATGTCCGTGTGGGAGGTCCTACCTCTTCCTCCCCCTTCATGCATGTGCCTGTGTGTGCACATACATACATGTAATATCCCCCTCAACTACCCTCCAAGATCTAGGGTGGCTCTTTGTGATTCTCTCTTATAGCTTTGACATCATAGTAAATTTGGGGCTTCAGGAGGCCTGACTTTGTTCTTAGTTCCATCATACAACTGGATCAAGAACCTCACTTCTTTCCATTTTTTTGTGAAACAACAACAATAATCCCTTTCGTCAGATGAAATTTATTAAATATTTGTGGGACTCTTCAGATAAAAGAATCAATTCAATGGAATGAGTTTTGTGTAACATGACCCATGCACCAAATCCTTTCTTGCATTTGATTCTGATTTATGTCTGTTTGCCTATGTGTTTGGAAAGAGAAAGGCATAATGTGGAATGTATCTATAGTGTTTCATGCTTTCCCATGAGCTCAGTCACATGTATCTTGTATTTACATTTTATTTTACACAGTACAGAAAACAGTGTTCAGTCAGTGACAACTTTCCAACAAGCAACAATTCTGGGAGAGACATGATGTTAGGAAATGTACAAGGTTACATAGTAGTGCTATAAAGTTTGATTAGTTCATGTGGAACATTCTGTACTTTGCAAAAGGAGCAAGACAGATGTTTGTCTCAATTTCATTTAAAAGGCATTTTCCTCAGATTTATACACTGAACCATATGACTGATATGTTTTTTCATAACTCTTTTCACGCCATGTGGTACCCATTATGGATTTAGAAGGCTGAAAACGCCAAAGCCAATATGAGTCAGCGGAGGCCATTTGCAGATAGTAGGTTGTTTGGGGCTTCGCTCAGCTTATCCCAACCATCACACACAAAATGCCCTCCAGAATCTGGAACGGGGCTCTGGCGCTCCTGGATATAAACGCTAGAACTTCAGACTGCATTTCCCAGTGACTCCTTTAGGGCCTTTCTGGTAGTTAGAACCTCATACTAGTGGACATCCTTTTATGGAATATAAAAGAAAAAGAAAATTTTTTCAAATAAGAATTCAAGAGATTTCTTTATTCTGGAAACATTTGTATATCTAATATGGGCTGGGCACTGTGCTAAGTACAGGGATATAAAGATACAAAAGAAGAAATCTTTGTCCTTCAAGAGCTCCCTGTATGCTTCCCAGAGTTGAGAGTACTGTGTGGGGAGGGCCATACATAGGTATGGATGGGTTATCATGGGGGCCTTGAGGGAGTCATGAATAAGGAGCCTAGGAAAGGCTCACGGAGGAGGTGACATTTGAGTTGAGTCTTAAAGGATAAGTATTTCACCAGTTTCAACCTTACAGATACAAGCAAAGGATTACTTTGTTTCATTCCAGAGAAAATAAATAAATATGTAAAAAACAAAACCAAAAACAACCGAATTTATTTGGTTGAGACCAAAAAGAATATCTTTGGGTAATTGTAATTTAATTGTCAAATATAAGCTCTCTTTATTACAGTTGTGAGCAAATACTGATAGGACATTATATTTGGTTTCCCATGCAAGAATTCACTCAAAATAGGATAACAAAGATGCTATACTAGATTTCAGGACCCACTAAAATCTTCTAGGAGAATATTCAGCAGTACAAGCAGTCCTCACTACAAGACTGTGAAATGTATGGATTTCAGTTACCGTGGTTGACTTAAATGACGTGAGTCCCCCAACCACACAGTTCAAATTTCAGTTATGACACTCATTGAATATTTGCATAAAGTACAAAATTTGCTGTTGCCTCTTCAGTCTATAGAGGACTATGTCAATAACAGATGCACTTCGTGGTAAGTGACCAGTCATGTTATTTCCTTGTCACTTGGTCATGAAGAGACATTTTACAAAAATGAATCATTGAAGGAGAGAGTTGGGCAATAAAGATAAAAATGCAGCAAAGAACCAAATTCGAAAATGCTGGAAGTGAAATGTGAATCCAGTGTAAAGGGAGTTCTGGAACAGCTTGCTGTGGAATTGTTGACCCTGCCCCTAAGACACTCTAGAAATGGCAAGCACAGGAACTTAGTGATGATGAACTTCCAAACATAAAGGAAGAAACGATTTAAGACAAAAAGCATGATGATGACCTACAGGAAGTGACGCCAGCAAAAAAAAAAAAAAAAAAAAAAAAAAATCTTCTCATTAAAGGAACCCCTGGGGGTATTTCACAACACTGAAACAAACCAAAAGCACAAAGGTTAAAATGTTGGAAGATGACTCAAATTTAGAAAAAGTATGACAATTTGCCAAGGCATACAAAAGACCCTCATTTTATTGTTATACTATGGGAAAAAGAAAGCAAGCCCTGTTCAAACCCCTGTAGATAAGTTATTTCTCGTAAGGAAAAGACACTATTTTAAGTTTCATTGTTCCTAAGTTTTAAGCCACCGTATACTAAATGAATATTAGTTTTACTGTTTGTTTCATTTTTTTTAAAAGATTTTTATTTATTTATTTGACAGATGAAGATCACAAATAGGCAGAGAGGCAGGCAGAGTTAGAGGCGGAAGCAGGCTCCCTGCTGAGCAGAAAGCACAATGCGTGGCTATATTAGGGGCTTGATCCCAGGACCCTGAGATCATGACCTGAGCCAAAGGCAGAGGCTTAACCAACTGAGCCACCCAGGTGCCCCTGTTCCATTTTTTTTTAAATACATTTATAACCAACGAGGTTTTTCAGGTTTTGACAGAAAATTTTAAAGGACATGGAAGAATTGTACTCAGACTGCTTTGCATACTACAGACTACTTTAACTCACGTGGCCATTTTTATAGTTCAGTACTATCACGCAAAGCAGGAGCTTCCTGTATTTTGAAAAGACCAAAGACATTACTATAGGCCAGTAAAAGCCCATAGCAAAGGAATATATGAATCTGCTTCTATTGTCAAATCCCTTCTTAAAATGAAGGCTTTATGCAATTATGTTTAAATAGGGTGTTTTGCTTTCAGGTTTCAGAATGTCTTCATTTGGGGCGAGGGGGAGCTTCCCGAATGCAACACCAATCCGAATGTATACACATTTTGCAGCATGGGCTGTTTCAATCTGTTTGGCCTCCTATAGGCTATCCTAGTTGCTATTTAGACCCATTATCAGAGTTCACCTTCATGGAAGGCAGTTGTGTTGTGTCCTTTGAGTAGAGTTGATTTTACAATGAAATTTGCTTTTTAATTTTAGGTCATGTACTGGTGGGGTCACCAGGTTAGTGAAGGCTCTGGTGAGGAATAGGAGCTTTTGCCTGTCCAGGATCCATTCCCCAGGAGGCTGGTAATAGTCACTTGCCTCCTCTGATCATGCATTTCCCATTGTATGCAGTATTGGTGGGAATCTCTTGAGGGACCTCACACCTCCATAACTTTTTGCCTGGAATTCAGGTATTTGAATCGTGTGACTATTGTAGCTGGTTGTCCTTAAGCAGATGTGTCCTTCAATGCTGTCCACTAATTCTTTTCCTTAGATCTCTAGAGCTGCCTTAATTCCTATTCTTTCTGAGTTTCATTGTTTAATTTTTCCTTTAATTTTGGAGGCTATTTGTGTTCATTATACCTTTCTTTCTTT
>NW_019154088.1:8096888-8370228 GCF_002288905.1 Enhydra lutris kenyoni | reverse complement strand
TTTCTTTCTTTCTTTCTTTCTTTCTTTCTTTCTTTCTTTCTTTCTTTCTTTCCTTTCCTTTCCTTTCTTTCTTTTTCTTCCCCTCTTTCTTTCTTTGACCAAGTTAGCCAGAATTTGTTTCTTTGCTTACTTAAGAAATATAAACTGTGTTTTTCTCTTAAACTGAAACTGGTTCAAAAGTAAAGACAAAGTTAAAAACCTTTAAGTAAAAGAAATCACGAGATGCATTTCCAAATATTAATAAGTTAAAGACTAAGAAATCTCAAAGACACCTGGATCAATTCAATAGATTTCTCCTTTCTCCAGAGGAGAGTTTTGTGACAGTAGCCCCAAACTTAAAAAAGGTAACTAGATATTAAAAAAAAGGCAGTATATCAGAGATTTATCCTTTTGTTCACTCAAGGGGTCAAGTGAGAAGAAAAGGGAATATTTTGTCACAGATTTCGTTTACTTATTAAATTATTTGTTGGGACTTACTATGTAGTGGGTACTGTTCTAAGAACTCGAGATAAATCAGTCAACAAAACAGACAAAAATCTCTACCCTCTTTAAGTTTCCATGGAGGAAGGACAGACCTGAAGGGGATTCTTTTTGGCTATTGCTATTTTGATCTAGGGACTATTAGGTATAATGTACAGATCAAATATAATTCTGACTTTTTGTCTCAAATAGAAATCAAGCCCAAGCTAATAGCTTTCAGAAGTGCTAAATTATTTTCATATTTCTGGCCCCTCTAGTTATTTTCCTTTTTGTCAGTCATGGCCAGAATTGGAAGTCAAGCATGTCTAGGCTGGGTGAATTTAGAACCTCACCACGAGATTCAATGGTGTCTGGTGCCTGGAGCTTGGCATGAGACTCTCCGCACTCTTGTTGCTCAATAAGCATAGGATGATGGATATTTCTGATCTGAAGCTGGATTTCTCAATAGAAGATGGGAGTGATCCTGCCCTGGGGGGAGGAAAGCTCCTTCTCCCTCTCTTCCTTCCCCAGCTTCTGGAATGAAAAGAAAATTGCTATGGAAATGAATACCCAGAAAACATTCACTGGCTCAATTTCGTGATATTAAAAGCAAAGGAATGGGTCCTTTGGCGATCAATGCGAATTCTAGCATCTCCAACCACATTTGCCAGTTACCATTGTTATCTAAAGGAGAACTGAACACAAACAACTTTATTTTTCAGAGCTGCCAATCCAACTCCATTATGAATCTCTAAAGAAACAAACTTGAAAACAACTCCTTGTCCTGCTTATAAGATCATTATTTGAGTTCTCTTCATAGAAATTGTGACATCTCATGGACAAGCCTTAAGATTGGAAACCCATGAACACTGTGGCCAGTGGGAAATAGGAGCAGAAGGAAATCAGCAGGTGATTGCTCCATTTGTTCTTCCAGTGGACAGGCCAGAGACACTGTCTATGGATGTCCCACAGGCCTATATGATTGGCCGTGTCTCTTCACCAAGCAGTAGCCAGCTCAGCACCCACTACCTTGTAATGGCTTTCCACCCTTCCATATCTCACTTCTCTTTCCCTCCACCCTCACTCTCCTAGAATTGCATCTTTCCAAAAGCATTAGCCACTTAGTCTTCTTCAGGTACTGTTTCTAGAATACTCAAGTTATGAGAGGAGGTGATGTGTTTTTTTCTGGAATGGATAGCCCTTTGTCTTCACACTATTTACTGAATAATCTGTCTTTCCTCACATGCACATCTGGCACTCTTTCTGGACTCTGTTCTGTTCCATTGATTTATTTGTCTCTCTCTACACTGTTATCAAGCTTTCAGTTCCCATGGATTTAGGTTTTGATATCTGGTAGGTTCTAAATAATCCTGAAATTTACCCTCAGCTTCTTTCCTTCCCTCATGTGCTGTCTCACCTCCTCTTCAATTCTGGCCTGTGTTTAAGTCCCACTCTCTTTCTCAGCATGAAATCTGTCATCCTGGCTCCTCAGATCTGTTGCCAGCCTTTCAGCCAGCCTTGTCTTTGAATCCAAAATTCACTGTGATTTGAATATTATAATAATAACTAGTAATGGGAATGGCACTGCTAGTAATCCTTGATATCTAGTCCCTTCTTTTTTCCACAGTGAGAGAACCTCTGACTTTTGACTAGACATGGTCTTCAGGACGGTGACCCCATTTCCTAAACTCTCTTATATGTGTGGGAGCCCTTTGCCTCTACCTCTTCATTATTCTTTCCTCCATCCTCCTGGCTAGTATGTACCAGCCACCATCTTGGTCCATGAGGTTGAAGCCAGGCACAGAGGAGCAACAATATAGTAGGGACTTGAGTCTGACCCTGTGGAGAAATAGACCAGCCCCAGACTTCTTATACTGAGACATAGATCAACTTTTCTTTTTTTTTTTTTTTTAAGGTTTTTTATTTATTCATTTGAAGTAGAGAGAGAGCAAGTGAGAGCACAAGCAGGGGGGAGGGTCAGAGAGGGAGGAAGAAGTGGACAGTCCGTTGAGCAGGGTGTCTGATGTGGGGTTCAATACCAGGACCCCAGAATCATGACTTGAGCTGAAGGCTGACCCTTAACCTACTAAGCCACTCAGGTACCCCGACAAATCAACTTTTGTATTTCCTAATACACTCTTATTTAGGATTTTCTGCTACTCACAGACAAACTGAATCTGAGCTAATATGTTGGAGAGATGAGCTGAAGACAAAGTGGAAGTTTCCTAGTTATATGGTTAAAATATTCCCAGAAGCTCTGTTGGGTGAGACTGGTTGAAAATTATATTCTATAGTTCTGTAGTTGAAGGACATGCACACTTGGTTACTGAAAAAGGAAAGAAAACACCTTAAGTATTAGCTCATTATTATAAAATCATGACTCTCTTTTCTTTTGCCTCTATATGTTCTCATCTCACAAATGAGCCCTGTTTTCCACCTGTGGTGCTCGGCTCATGAATGAGTCAGCATATGCTGGTATAAGGCTTCCTCTGGAAGGCTCAGGAAATCTCTGACAGATGTGATGGGCTTTGTCTAGTGGAGGGAAGAGAATCCTGGCTCTAGGGCTAAGGATAGGGAAGCTTATGCCTATTCTGTGGAAAATATGTTTATGTGGACTCCCCGCAAGGGCTGGATCTCCCCCATACCTGCAGATTTGGTTACACAGAAGATTCCAGGAAGCCAGAGCTAAATATTTTCTTAGTTTCATAATGACCATCAGTGTGAAAGTTTTGGAGGCAGCAGAGAAAGGACAAAACTCCACCGCTGTTGGCTCCTTTGAGAGTTCATTCAAAGAGCAGAGTCATTCAAGTTGTAGCTGGTGTAGGAAAAATGATGAAAGTAAGGAACAGTGAATACAGTATACCAATTAAAAGTAAAACCAAGCAATGTAATGCTCATTTTAGTGGTTATTTTTCTTACCTTCTGCTGGGGATAAGAAGGAAGTCATCAAATAAAAATAGGGCAGGCTCTGCCATCACTATTTGGAAGTGGTGGGCAAGAAGGAAAACATTCCTGATGTAGCTTCCACACCATCCCCTCCTCTGTTCGGGCCCCACTCTCCATGACCTTGAGATGAAGCTATTGCTCCTAAAACACTCTGTGCATTTGTGGAAACTGAGAGGGTTAGTTCATTGATAGATCCTCACAGTGAGAGATTAACTGACTAGTGTAGGATTTCAGGGCCTGTGGGAGTTGAACCCAAGACAGGTACATTTTGAAGGGTGTTTAGGGGCAGGAACTTTAGAGACCAGGTCACTGCTGGGTTAGGGCAGATGAAGGCCAGGACAGTGTCCATCTAATAGGCAGAGACCCAAGGGCAGGGTGAGTAGTGAGGCACAAAAAGATGAGATGGGGAGGGTCAAAGGCAATGTAATTTTGTATCACGGTGGCTTTGTATTCAATACTTAATTGAGAAAGCATATTTCCAGACACCCAGCCTTTCACTTGCTAATTAACACTTTTAAAATCATGGGCTTTGGAGACAATGAATATCAGGACATCTCTTTATTTTTTCTCACTTATGGACATCAGGTGTGGAGCTTTAGAAATCAGAAAAGAAACAAGGGAGCTGGAAAAGTTTATTTCTGTTTGTGTGTGGGGGAGATCCCAGCTTGATCTTAAGCTGTGTTTACTTCTTACAGACATGTTGGGATTCATGGTCGGGGAGAACCTGAAGAAATGGATTTGCATGAGTGCTGGATGAGCCTCCTGGGAGAAAACTTTATCCTAAAGGAAGAAATGTTTAGCATTTGATATAGTAAAAGAGATTTAGGCTATTGGCTATTCAGGGGAGAGAAGGAGACTTTTGGGCAATTCATGCTATCACTTGGCCTTTTTTTCTTTATTCCCCTGGGTCAGCTTCTCATGGAGCGCTGAGTCTAGGGGACTGGGATGGAGGGTGAAAATTGAGTGTTTCCTGAAACTCTGTAAGACATACTTTCAAAACAGTATGGTGATGGAGAGTCTACCACAGAGGTATAGCTCCCACTTCTGTGTGGAACACAGCGGCCTTTGGTGGACTGAGGACCCCAGAGGACACAGTTTGGAAACTTCAGGATGTCAACACCAACCCAAAATTGGTCTCAGCAGAGCTCAGAGTGAGGAGGTGGTTCTCCAGAGAGGTGACTACTGTGCTCAATGGAAACCAAAGGAGGGAGAGAGCACACAGAAGAACCCTGCAGATGGGGCGGAGTAGAAGAGAAGTGAGAGACGAGTAGGAGATGCCTCATGGCAGAAGATAGGACTTGATCGTGAGCAGAACAACATCAATGGGACCCCTTTGTTCTCCTTGGCAGGGAGGGTATCAAATATACTAGAGTGACGCCGAGGTCCATGGGGCACAGGACGTGTGTGTGTGTGTGTGTGTGTGTGTGCGCGCGCACGCGTGTGTGTGCATGTGCAAAGAAAGAAGAGAGAGATTTTGTTTTCAGTTTTCCTTTGAGGCTGGTCATCTCTCATACTTTCCCATTCCAACACACTCTCATCAGTTCCAGCTGCTTATCATGACAGTGACCGTCAAGTGCCATCCGGAGGGAAGTGATGGGAGAATTCCTTCTTAGTGAGAGAGTAGTTGACTCTCCAGTGGAATGTGCATGACCAGAAAATCCTCTCCAATATTTCTGTTGTACGTCCTACTTCTTGGTGTGTGTGTGTGTGTGTGTGTGTGTTCTTACTTTGGCGACTGCAAGATTGTGAGTGTCCTCTTGACGGGTGTATCTTTGTAGATAAAGGGTACATGCTACTGTGAATAAAACCAGTGCAATTTACTGAGCACTTAAGTAAACACTTTACATGATAGATCATTTACTCCATACAATAGCCCTATTAGGTAGGAATCAATATTGTCTTCATTCTGCTGATGAGGAAATAGTGGCCTAATGAGTTTAAATCATTTGCTCCAATATGCTCAGCTAGTAAGTAGCAGAGACAGGTATAATTGAACAAAAGATTCTAAAGCTTATGTTCTTAGTCATTGTGCTGTGTTACCTCGTTTTTTAATAGCGATTTAAAAAAAAAATAAAACATTTTTTCTTTTTAAGAAAAAATTCTAATAGCTCTATAAAAATATAAAAATACGGGCAAATGAAAGGATGACAGAATTTTTTAAAATCCTCAGTTCTATCCTCCTCTCCTCTCTTTCTCTCTTCTGTGTCTGTGTGTGTTCCAATGTGCTTTGGTGAAATATTTCATGATTCACTTTGGTTTATAGATGGATTAACCAAGCACAGTGAGGACACGAAGGATAGAACTAAAGTCACCCTTGGAGGTGAGGCAGGGACAAGATCGGCATGCAGGATCTCTTGGTGGTTTAACTCCTGAGGAAATTGGATAGGACAGATAAAATTCCTACCAGGAAGCTGTGTTTGGGACTGTTTCTACCACAGTAAAGAGCATAAGGCAGCAGGAATCTGAATTGCTCACATCTTTTAGAGGTCCCCAGGGGAGGCAGCATTTTTCCAACTTGCTGAAGGGTGTTCGAGACCACGACTTAGGGACTTTCAGTCCAGGAGCAAGCTGTTTACAGGCTCTGCCATTCCAAGCAATGCCACTTTCCCCAGGCTCCTGCTTGCTGGAGCTCCCTCTTCTGCAACACCATTATGAACTGTTGCTCCATTCATC
Organism: Enhydra lutris kenyoni; assembly: GCF_002288905.1. NCBI lineage: Eukaryota > Metazoa > Chordata > Mammalia > Carnivora > Mustelidae > Enhydra > Enhydra lutris. The sequence goes on along the minus strand of NW_019154088.1, from coordinate 8,364,150 downwards.
TGGCCAGACTTCTTTCTTGCCCCTTTTTGGTTAGGGCTCTGAAATGGGTGGGGGAAGAGAGGGCACTGGGGTTGGTGGTGCCTCTTCCAAGCACCAAATTCTCCTTGCAGCTCTCTAATTTTTGGGAGAGTGTATGAGAGAAACCAAGCATAAATGATGAAACACACATGCTTCCCAGTCCCCATGGAGCCTCAGCAGCAAGATCTGTCTTCATGGACTTTGATGTTCCCATTGGAATGCGTGTCCAAGGCTGGAACCAAACACTTGGCTCTTGGCTCATTGTCCTCTGGGAAAGCAGGAACCGTCCTCTCCACTGAGACCTGAAATGTCAACGTGATGGGCAGATTGGGATTAAGCTGGGCTCCTGGCAACTGGTAGCTGCAACAGAGCAAAATAACTTCACTAACCACAAAGAGATAAGAGGACAACACTGGCGCCATTTTTCCCAGCTGTCACCGATGGCTTTGGAGAAAAGGTCTCAAAAATTCCTGGGCTCTTACCTCTTCAGCGATTTTTATTGTCGTTGGAAGCTATCTTCCTCGACAGGGATGCTTTAGGGTCTCAAAGGGCTTAGGCCAGTGAGGAGGTATTTTGTTGCAGAAGGACTTTCCAGAATGTAATCCATAGACCACTTGCACCATCTGATGCAGTTCCTCAAAAGGAAGATGCCTGAGCCTCTTACACCCAACGAATCAGGGTGTCAGGGTTTGACACCCAGGAATCTGTATTTTAACAAAGTCTAGGTGATTCTGCTATCTGTTAGGGTTTGGAAACCATTGGTGTATATTCATAACACTCACAGATGAGTCCTTGGCAGGTGCCAGGTAGGAAAATGCTTCCCACATGATCTCACTTGATCCTTGAAAAAGATCACGTGCAGTAGGTATTATTTCATAAATGAGGAAAGGGAGGCACAAAGAGGTTGTGTAACTTATTCTAGATCGCACACTTGTAAGTGGTAGAGGCACCACTGGAACCCATGTTTCCTTCTGTCCATCCAAAAGGATTGCACCATTAGCAGAAATATTGAAGAGCATGCAAGCAACATGGGGGGAGCTGAGGTGAGTCCAAATACGGAGAGTCTGGAAGGAGACTGAAAAACATGCACAGGTGGGAAAGTGCTCTGCCTTCTGAAATGGTATTAAAAAGTGGATGGACCTTATTCAGTCCTTTTTTTCTCATTCCACTGAAATCATCCTGTGGCTTCATGTCCATGGCTGGCCATGTACAGAGGAATGCTGGATACTTCCTGGTCTTGGGGAGCCCTGAGGAAGAGGATGTGGAGACTGGGGACCCCGCTGGGTAGAGTGGGGGTAACAGAGCTTCCGCTGAGTGTGAGTCCATACATCTTCCTATTGCTGGGTATTACTCACTCGGATCTCCACAAACCCAGGGGCCCTTTTATCCTGTATTTTTGAGACACTTTGCTGTCAGGATATAATTGGCCCACATTCTCGGGTGCTGGGATTTGAGATTCCATTTTTTTCTAGACCCAGGTTGGCACTAACCACACATCCTCAGAATGAGAATATTAACTACCAGGCTGGGGTGAGAATCTGAGTTTGGAGGATCAAGTTCGGGCCCAGGTCTAGGGTCACCTTGGGATCATAGTTCTTTGTATTTTCTCTGGCCTAGTTTGTTGCCATCAACATCATTTTGAAAAATGCTTAGTTCTTAAATGTTGAATAGTAAGGGGGAGCTATCAAGAGAGGCAGCACATTTTCTCCTCCTTCTTTCCTTCTCCCTGTCTTTTCTTCCCTCCCAGTCACCAGAGTAATGATATCAACTGTTATTTTCCTATAGTTTCATGCCATAATCTTGAGTTTTGAAGGGGGAGCTGGATGCTGAATTTGTCAGCAATGAAATAGTTTCTTTTTAGAGTTTCATTCCTGTTTCATCTGATAGAAATTTGAAGACAAATTTATATTTGAATTTATTGAAGACAAATTATACATATATAATATTTATAGATCAGCTTATAAATAATTGGCATAGCCTTGACACAAAGCTGTTCCGTCTGTGAGTAATGCGTGATTACGCCTGTATTCCAACTCCCATTCTCTTCAGTCATATACAGTTTCGTTCCTTTGAAGTATAGAATACTTTACATTTCTTGATGCATTTATTCTTAGTTTATGGCTATTTCTATGGATTTGCCTAAGTTTTTTCTTGTGTTGGGGAGCTATTGCATTTGTTCTATTTTTTAACTGGACTCTTTCAGGAAATCTTACTGGTTCAAATGACTGCTCAGTTGATTATTATGAATTTTCCAAATGCATAATCACAGCTTTTGCTAAAAATGTTACTTTTCTCTTCTTTCCAGTATTAGTATCTTATTTTACAGTAAGTTTTTTTTTTTTTTGGTCAAGGTACCTAGAACACAGCTTCTGTGACAATGTAGAATAACAGTGGCAACAAAAGGTAGGATTATCTTATTTCTGACTTATATTCTGACTTATATCTGAGCTGAACACTTTGAGCCTTAAGTATAAAGGAGATTATTGGTCAACAGAGATGATCATTATCATTTAAACAAAATATTTTTTTAAAGACTTTATTTATTTATTTGACAGACAGAGCTCACAAGTAGGCAGAGAGGCAGGCAGAGAGAGAGGAGGGGAGCAGGCTCCCTGCTGAGCAGAGAGCTTGATGTGGGGCTCGATCCCAGGACCCTGGGATCATGACCTGAGCCGAAGGCAGAGGCTTTAACCCACTGAGCCACCCAGGCGCCCCTTAAACAAAATATTTTTTTAAAGGTTTGTTTGTTTTAGAGAGAGAGGGTGAGAGCGTGGGGTGAGTAGCGTCAGGGGGAGCGAGAAGCCTAAGCAGATTCGGTGATGAACGTGGAGCCTGATGCAGGGCTCAATCGCATGGCCCTGAGTTCAGGGTCCTGAGATCACAACCTGAGCTGAAACCAAGTTACAGACACTTAACTCAGGTACCCCAACAAAATGTTTCTTTCTGACTTCACTATGATTATTTTTAAATGAAGGGATGAAAGCTATGTTTTATCTAATGTCCTTCAGGCATCTGGTGAGATGGTTATATGACTTACTAATGAATGATACCAATATTCCTAATATTAAATAATTTGAATATTCTTGGAATGTAACTTGGCTACTTTGAATTATTCTTTTGATACTTAGCTGTATCATAGGATAGATATTATATCTCTATACAGCATACGTGACAGTAATTGTGTAGTGTGTCTGTGTGTGTGTTTGTGTATATTGACTGTCATTTTGGATAGCAGGTTTCTACCAACTCTTAAAATTAATTAGAAAGCTTTCCATCTTTTGTAATTTTCTGAGGTAATCCCCCAAAGGTAGGAATTATATACCATTGAGGACAGGTGACTTTTTTCATGGTATTCTTTTTACTTTTTTTTTCTTTCCATTTTCAATTAGGATACTAATTGAATATGTCTTGATGAGTCGTTTTTTTCCATTCAAGTGTTCTAGAAAATTTTCTGATCCATTGACACTTTTAAGTGTATTAGCATAGAATTGTTTGCAGTACTCCCTTAAAACATTAGTATCTTTCTTAGTTTTAGTTCTATTCCTTTTCTCTTTCCTAAAGTTGATTATTAATGCTTTCTCCCATTTTCTGCTCAGCTTATTTATTTTTATTCTTTTTGTTCAATGCTTAAGGCGTTTATGAAACCACAGTTTTTCCTCTAAATAAACTTTGGCTGCACACTCTGCATTTGACATGTTGTTTTGTCAATTTCATATTTTTCTCCCTAAAAACTCTAAAACTGCAAATTTGGCTTCCTCTTTGACTCAAGAGTTATTCAGGGAAGTGTTTTATCAGCTCCTTCTAACACTGGCCCTTCTGTGGTACAATGAAAGGCACAGAGAGTACACTTCAAGCAGGAGATGTTGAGGGAAGTCTAGACTGAGACAGTGCTGGAATAGGGAGCGTGGGCAGAGTGCTTGATAAGCAGTCTGGGGGTTCCTCTGAGACAGATGTGAAAAACAGGGCAGAGGATGCTCCAAGAAAGCTTGCAGAAAGCAGAATTAAAAGCAAACCTCAGGACTGAACAAAGGGCTGGTCCTGGTTCTGGCCTCTCTGCCTTTGACAGCTGATGGAGGCAGTCCTTCTCAGGCTGGACCACCTTCTCCGGGCTTAGCAGCTGACGAGCACTGGGAGGACATGGAGAGTTACGCATCCGTCTCTCACCCTTGCTGAGCTAACCTGCCAAGCCAGATGTGCGTGCGGCCTGCGAAGAAGAGAACCTGATGTCATCCTCTTTTGTCTCCGCCCATAGGGATCTCCTCTCAGGAACTATGTAAAAGGCCTCCTCTCTCTGAGTGGTAAAAAGGTGGAGAGGTTGGACAATACATTTCTTTCTCTTTTCTTTCTTTTTTTTTTCCCAGTACATATTACTTTTATTCCTTTCATTTCCCCCCCAGATGTATTGAGATATAATTGGCATTTAACCTTATATTAGCTTAAGGGTGATGTGATTTGCTGCATGTATGTATTGTGAAATGATGGCTGCATGTTTAGTTAATATCCATCATCTCACACAGTTACTCTATTAGCAACTTGCAAATATATAATATGGTATTGTTAACTGTAGTCACCGTGTGGTAGATTTCTTTTTTTTTTTTTTAAGATTTTATTTATTCATTTGACAGACAGAGATCACAAGTAGGCAGAGAGGCAGGCAGAGGGGTGAGGAAGCTTGATGTGGGGCTCAATCCCAGGACCCTGAGATCATGACCTGAGCTGAAGGCAGAGGCTTTAACCCACTGAGCCACCCAGGTGCCCTGTGTGGTAGATTTCATCCCTGCAACTTATTCCTCTTATAACCAGGAGTTTGCACCTTTTGACCCTCTTCACTCATTTCCCTTCCTACCCCCAACATCGAGCCTCTGACATGTTCCCGGTTTACAGGAGCTCCTCATATTAGTGAAATCATACAGGATTTGTTTTTCTCTGACTTATTTCACTTAGCATAAAGCCCTCCAGGTTCATCCATGTTGCTGCAAAAGGCACGGTTTTCTTCTTTTTAACGGCTGAATACTATTCCATCGTGTATCTCCACCACAACTTCTGTATCCATTCCTCTGTTGATAGACTGTTAGATTGTTTCTGTATCTTGGCTGTTATGAATAATACTACGGTGACCATGGGAGTGCAGATTTGTCTGAGATAGTGATTTTGTGTCCTTCAGATAAATACCCAGAAGTGGAATTGCTGGATCAGATGATAATTCTGTTTTTAATTTTTTGAGGGCCCTCCATGCCGTTTTCCACTCTGGCTGCTCCAGTCTATGTTCCTACCAGTGACGCACAAGGGTACCTTTTCTCCACATCCTCGGAACACTTGTTATTTCTTGTCTTTTTGCAGATAGCCAGTCTGACAGGTGGGAGGGGGTATCTCACTGTGGTTTGATCTGCATTTCCCTGATGATGAGTGATGCTGAGCATCTTTTTCATGTACCTGTTGGCCATGTGTATGTCTTCTTTGGAGAAATGTCTGTTCACTGCCTCTGCCCACTTTTTAATGGGATTGTTTGTTTTCTCTTTTCTACTTGGAGAGCACAAGTAGCACCAGTGCCTTTTGCCACAAATGACAGAGCAACTCCCTTTGGCAAAGATGGACTTCATATTTGGATTTTTTTTTTTCTGTTTTCTTTTCTCTGTTTGGTACAGCTTAAGCCCGGCCTATGTTTGGTTTGACAAGTGAACCTTCACACTGACAAGCAGTGGCTTGGAGGAGGCCTGAAATAAATGGGAGACAGGGTCAGCCTGTGCCTCTTTCTTTGTCACAGGTGTTGGCATTCATTTTTCTCCTCTCTCTTTCATCTGAGGCAGGCTTGCGGAGTCCCGGGTGTTGGGGGTGTCTGCCCACCTCTTTCCTGTTGTTTTCCATTTGCAGGTTGAATGGGCCTCTCAGGGTGTTTCAGCTGACGCAGTAGCTTAGCTTTGCTTTAACCCCTTATGATGATTTTGGAAGTGAGCTTCCTGGTCATTCATCCTTGAACTGACACTTCTGTGTTGTAGACTCCTAGCAGGACATCACATGATGGCTGGCAGCTCTGGTCAGACACTGCCTGGGGTTTCGTAGTAAGGTCACAACCTTTGATCCAAAGCCAGCCTAGGGACTGGATGAATTTTGAAACAAACTCTATGAGGTAGCGTGGGTCCCAGGAGAAATTAGGGGAAACATATCATTAGGTCCATTCTCTTCCTTTTAAGGATTTTCTGCAAATATGGTGATGCTTCCTTTCTCCCTTTAGAGAGTTTGTTATTTTTTCTCCCAGTTCACATCTGTCCTCACAAAAGGGTTTGTTAGACTCATCCATCCTGGGACAGGATTTCTCTGCTATGGAAGAGAGTGCTGGTTGTCCCCCGATTCCAATCCTTCGGGCGCCAGAGTGCTCGAAGCCTATCTAGGCCTGTGGCAGCCTCTCTTGCAGAGAGGCTTCATGGCCAAGTGACTAGGTTCTGGCTTCTGCTGCCTCTTCCCTGTTGTCCCCATGAGTGGAATGCAGGTGTGCCGGCCATCTTGGGTCACAGGACGGAGGATAACAAACCAGGTTTGGCAGGGCAACAAGATGGATGGAGCCTGAATCTCGGGCATGGAGGAGCTTGTACTTTCAGCCCATCTTATACTCAGTCTTTTTGATTTAGGTTCTGTTCCTTCATTTGAGCCTGATCTCATGATGCCCAGGAGATGTCAGTTGGTGGGGCCTGAGTAACAAAGCAGCAAGGGTTCTCTCAGAGGGATGCAGTAAAGGCAGGTATCTGGCTTTGCATGGCTGTTCTGGGGGTGTTGGTCATATACCTGATTACCTCGTGCCCAGTCTACAGTCACCATCTTTCCATGGGAGTTTGCCATGTCTGAGTTCCCTTCCAGTCCTCATCCAACACAGCACACGGAGGCAGGAGAAAGCTCGCCACACTTTCTAAGGAGACATTTTAAACTGTCCTTTAAAATTGTTTTGTATACTGATGTTAGAATAGATAATAACCCTTCTTCTTCTTTTTTTTTTTTAAGATTTTATTTATTTATTTGACAGAGATCACAAGTCGGCAAGGAGGCAGGCAGAGAGAGGGGGGAAGAAGGCTCCTGGCTGAGCAGAGAGCCCGATGCGGGCCTTGATCCCAGGACCCTGGGATCATGACCTGAGCCGAAGGCAGAGGTTTTAACTCACTGAGCCACCCAGGCACCCATAAACCTTATTCTTGAGTATGAAAATCAAATGTTCTTTGTGTTTCTATAAAAAGTGGTTGTAATTTTAAGCGTTTTTTTGGCACGAGATATATCAGGTAAAAATGAATAACTAGAGACCATGTTTTAGAAAATCAGTAGTGTGAGGGGTGCCTGAGTGGTTCAGTCGGTTGAAGGACTCAGAAAGAGTCCGACTTTCGGTTTCAGCTCAGGTCATGACTTTGGGGGCCTGGGATTCATTGGGCTCCGTGCTCAGCAGGGGGTCTGCCTGAAGTTCTCTTTCCCCACTCCCCCTGCTCATGAGCACCCTCTCTTTATCTTTCACTCTCACTAAAATTAATAAATGAATCTCAAAAAAAAAAAAAGAAAAAAGAAAAAGAAAAAGAAAAGGAAAAGAAAAGAAGAGAAGAGAAAAGAAAAGAAAAAAGAAAAGAAAAGAAAAGTTGTGTGAAATAGTTTAGGTCCAAAGTTGGCAAACTATTCATGTAAAGGGCCAGATAATAAATGTTTTTGACTTTGTGGGGCCAGTACGGTCTCAGTGAGAGCTCCTCAGCTGTGTGATCACAGACTGAAAGCACCCTAGTAACAAATTCGTAAATGAATGGCCAGGGCCCTGTGCCAGTGAAACTTTACTCAAAAAAACATGCGGTGAACTGAATTGAGCTTGTGGACTGCAGTTTTGTTGATCCCTGATTTAGGGTCTTTGGAATATGTTCACTGTTCGGGGACGTTGTATACAAGATTGTTTAAGGGGTTAACTGCTTTTTGTATTCTGCTTATTTCGAATTGGAAGGATTTGACAGTTGCATGGATAATAATCCTATTAGAAGTATGTTAGTATTTCAGTGGACTCTTTGCTTGAACAGGAATGATGTTACTATTAAATTAGAAGAGTTGTCTGCCAATAGGTAAAGTCTCTATACTGACCATGTGAGGTAAATGCTCACAGATCCCAGCAAGGGAAGGGGATGGGCTGGGAGTCTTGGATCCTAGGTGTTGTGGAAATATTTTGGAAGAAAATAGTTTTGCTCAGGACAGAAGAAAGCTGAATTATAGGTTTCTTCCTCCTTCCTTCCTTCCTTCTTTCTTTCTCTTCCTTTCTTTCATTTCTTTTTCTTTCTTTCTTTCTTTCTTTCTTTCTTTCTTTCTTTCTTTCTTCCATATTTATTTATCTGAGAGAGAAAGAGGGGTGGAGGGGCAGAGGGAGAGGAAGATAGAGCATCTCAAGCAGATTCTGTGCTGAGCATGGAGCCCAACATGGGGCTCGATCTCACCACCCTGAGATTGTGACCTGAGCCTAAATTAAGATTCGGACGCTTAACCGACTAAGCCACCCAGGTGCCCCCTAGGTTTATTTCTTTCTTGCAGAACTATATTTTTAATCTTTAATATCGCTTCCAGTAGCTGTGTGGAAGACACCAAACCTAGGAAAGTATTCAAAGATGTGTCCATCTGAGGGTCACAGTGTTCGTACAATCCCTTTAAAGTGGGGACTCAAGATTATTTGTTGGTATTTTTCCTCACAAGGGAAGAATCGAAGATGATTGGGCATTTTTGTGCTTTCATTTTTATTTAAGAAATCCTGACAGGAAAGAGGCACACCCTTTGAGAATTTAGCAAAACCAGAGAACCATGCCATAATATTGGGGGATTTATGTATGCGCCTTCTAAGGTAATTTTGTGGTAAAGTATCCTTGTGGTTTTGGAATGAGGAATGAGATGTTATTTTCCTTTTGGAAAAAGGAGTGTGTGCCTGTGCTTTGATTTCAGCCCATTGAAATTCAATGTCTTCATTGAATGCTTTCTTTGTGCTCGGTCCATATACGTTAAAAGGGGAAAGAATTGGGAGATAGGCCCTAGAGTTGCCTCACAGAAAAGAGGCTCATGGTTATAGATTTGATGGCTTATTCCCATTGTTTGCATAGATCAGCACCCTAATATAGGAGAACTGTCATGGTTTTCTCTGCTCTTTTACCCTGGTACTTAGAAGAGAAAATATGGAACTCTGTGGTCCCTCAATCCGCCCAACACGGCTGGGGTCCTTCTGGGCATGCCCCTTCTCTCAGATGGGTCTTGTGGGCACATGATTTTTTAAAAAAATTAATTTTCTCACAGGTCCCCTTAGAAAAGCATCACTCTGTGGTCCTGAAAGGAACCCAGACTTGCCTCATCAAACTCCTGCTTCAGACCCCAGGGCAAACAAAGTACGTGGACACAAGATAACCCCTTCTGCAAACAGGGTGCCCTTTGAAAGTGAACACAGCAAATACTTGAGGTGCTTTTCTTCCCGCCTTTCCCCTCCTAAGCCATATATGGCAGAGGGGCCACAAGGACCAGCCTTGCTGCTTGTAATAAAAGGAATTCTTTGATGTGGGGGACTGAACTGGGCTCTTATGGGACTGTGGTGGGAGGGAGCCGGTGGAAAGGGGAATTAAAGTTCATGGAGGAAGCTGTAGTCTTGAGGTCAAGCTGAGATGTGACCCTCAGAGCTTGCCAAGTCCATAACGGAACATAAGTTGCCGTTGGATGGCTTCTCAGCAGCGCTTCTGTGGCCCCAAGTCTGTAGCCCTGGTAAGACATTCTCTGATGTAAACCGGGAGGGTCAGCCCACACAGCACAGACCTGCCCTGTCCACACAGGCTGCCACCCAGTGGCATCTTCCAAGTAGGGACTTGGAGATTGGGAACATACACATGAAACTCTCACCCCAGTGCCCTAGTTGTCGATTGGCTTCTTTTCCACCAATACAGAGGAAGGCTGATTTTTCTTTTTTTGTTTCTACTCCTTCAGAATTCACTGGTGGAAGGAAACTAATTTTTTCTACTTAATCTATAAGCTTCCAGCCCTCCTTGAGTCCTACTAAAATCTCTCAAAATGTTGTCCCGCTGATCCTGAAACTCCAAAAATGACCATTGCTTTCTGTGACCCGAAATCTCATTTATTTAATCCTCTTAAAAGTTGGAATTATTGCCAAGCCATAGTTTTTGTTTGATTTTATGTTTTGTATTCTCCCAGGGACACGAGCAACATCAATTTTAAAAGGGGTCATGTTTATGGTTATTGTCTCTTCAGCTGGCCTTTCTAGTTCTTAGGCACTGACCTAAGACTGTTGTGTTTGGGTTCCCAACACTACCGAGAATGTTGACATTTCAAGTCCCTTTCAACATTCTCTCTCTCTCTCTCCCTCTCCCCCGTCTCCCTCCCTCCTTCTCTCTCTCTCACGTACACGACACACACACACACACTTCCTCTGTATTAAAGAAAAAGGCTTTACTTTAAAAACACATCAAAAGAAGGACTTAGTTTTTATTTTGCCTTTGTATCACTAGCATATTTTTAAGACAAAATTCTTTTTTTTTACTTTAAAATTAGTTTCTGGAGCCTGGACATTTGTGGTGACATATTGATGGCCAGTCAGAATGCCTGGGAGTCGTTTTGGGTCAACCATCAACGTGCTCTTCCCATCTGGTTGTTTTCCAGGTCTCTTGACTTTGGAACACAGGTTAAAAAAGTCTTCTGAGTCCTCTTCTCATTTTTTCAGGAAGGTTTTAGGGGCAAAACAAAGACTTTGACATAAAAAAGACTCAGGCTGAAGTCTCAGTCACATTCCCTCTGTATGAAAGTTTACTTGCTTTCTCTAAATCTCAATTCCCCTCATGTGCAAAATGCCGATACAATCTTGAGATCCTTGATGCTTGAGATGCTTGTGATCCTTCTGAATATTGTGATCATGCTTATAAAATGGCTAATATAAGTCTGATGACAGTGCATAAAAGATGTTTGCTCCTCTTCCCTGACTCCCCCCGTGCCTATCTTTTGGCTCCCCTCCTTGTGGGTATGTGGACTATGGCCACACTTGTGCATCACTCTGTAGTAACCCTGTGAGGGAAGGGGGGCTGTCGAGACTGGCTGAATGAGGTTGCATGGTCAACCGAGGTAGGGCAGAGAATCCTTTCTCCACATGCTGAAGGCAGGGAAGTCCAAGTCCCCTTTATTGAGTTCTCTTACACACCAGGCACCTTCTAGCCTTTCATTGTATATTCATTCATCTTTGGAATCTGAGCTGGAGACCCAGCCACCTGAACTGGCCTGGCTGGGTGGTGCTTGGCTGCTGCACACATAACAAGAATGAAGGACGATGCTTGTCCCTGGTGATGTGGTGAACACTGTGGAACGTGGACAGAAGCTCATCCATCTGAGGGGCCACCCCTTTTCTTGACTTTCCTTACTTGAAGGATGGAAGAAATGACAAGACATGCAATGTTCTCTAGAAGCAGGAGGTCTGATTACAGAGACTCTACTGATTCCCTCTGAACATTCAGTGTGATCGTACTTGAGGTGGTCAAGCATGGTACGGGTAAGCACAGTCCTAGGATGTTTGTGTATAGTGCTGAGTGCATCGTTGGCATTAAAAGGAGTCATGTTGATGCAGGAAAGGAGAAACTTCTCTCCTGATGCTGATAACTGCTCCTACCAAAGATTGTTCACATGATGAATACTTTTTCTTTCTCATGTTTGCACTCTTCCAGAGTAGGAGGGTATCAGCTGGTAAGCCACTGGCCCCTGTGCTGAATGTTATTCTCAGAGGAGCTTACTCACAGAATCTGGGCCATATTTGCCCAACTTGATGTATTTCTTCTAAGATCCCATCCATGCTTCTTGATCTTTGGATTGTAGCTCCAAATGGTTATAGATACTGACCCAAGTCATCTCAGCTTGCCTATCTATTTGGAGGCATAATTAACAGTGCAGAACTCCAAAGACTTGGACCTTAAAATAAGCAGGGCTGTTGAAGAGAAATTAAGTTGGAATCAAGTGGAGACATATTGAAAATGGAAGGATATCATCATGGCACCAGTAGGATATTAGTGAAGTTACCAGTGCTCAAGACTCTTGGCTATCTCCTTGCCTTGACATTGATGCATGGGCTAAGAATGTTGATTAAATGAACAGATTTTAAAAAGCATCTTCTAATGTAGATTCTATTAAATACTTCCACTGGGCTTGAGAAGAATCCCCAGAGTGCTGACCCCATCAATCTATTAATGGAAACATACCCACAAAGTGACTTGTTGTCTTTATATAAATGCTTACCTAGGAAGATATTGTACACAGGGGATGTTTTGTGATGAGGAAAATGCAGTCATCTGAGAGAACTCTGGCAGGGAGCCATGCCTGGAGGAGGAGATGCTCCTTGTGAGACCGCTCTGAAGAGCAAGAGGTGAGAGAGAGGGTGTGAGAGGGCTGAGTAGGACTCAGCGGTGCAGAGCAGAGTTGCTGAGCTGGTAGGCAGTATAGAAGGAAGGAGGAAGGCAGGAGAACCTGGGCTCCGATCAGGTGAGTGCCCAGAGAGTGACCTTCTGAAAGTCATTTTGTCAAGCATCTCCCAAAAGGAAGGATTCATGCCCTGTGAGGGGGACTCATGGAAGATACTTTAGGTTTTTTTTTTTTTTTTTAAAGATTTTATTTATTTATTTGACAGATAGAGATCACAAGTACGCAGAGAGGCAGGCAGAGAGAGAGGAGGAAGCAGGCTCCCTGCCGAGCAGAGAGCCCGATGCGGGGCTCGATCCCAGAACCCTGAGATCATGACCTGAGCCGAAGGCAGAGGCTTAACCCTCTGAGCCACCCAAGCGCCCCGATACTTTAGGTTTAATAGAAGACCTTTAGAGGACCTCTTGACTTGCTACATCTGGTCTATCTTTTCTGTGACACTGTGATAGGTCCTGGAGTTACAGAATGAGACTATCTCTCCCTTCTCTGAGCCAGCACCATCTCTGAGGGGACAAGATCTACATAGACACACACACAGTCTTATTTTTTAGGGGATGAACGTCATGGAAAGACAGCTGATGCAGCATAGCATGCGCTATGTGAAGGATGAATCAGACTGCCAAAACCATAGTCTGATTCACTGCTTGACAATCTTTTTCTCTGACAATGAGCTATTTTTCAAATGTAAATGAATTTCAGATTTCTCTGAAATGACCAAAGACCACTTTTTGTTTCCAAAAGGGAAATGTACAGTACAGCCAAGGATCTGGCTTCCCTGTTTCTTTTTTCCCTGCTCATAAAGGCAAGAGTGGAATAGGGCTTGAGAGGAACTCTGTGCTCAAGGAGGTCACATGACATTGGCAGCAGGTTCCACCCCAGGAACCCTGGAGCAGCTGAAACAGGCATCGGGACATTGCTTGCCGGGCCTGCACTGGGATGAACTGTTCTCTGTCTGAATGTTTTACCCTTTGAACTTTCCCCCTTGTTACCAGAGCCTCTTATGGATGATCTCATGCATTTACTTATTTATTTCTTCAGCACGTATTTTGACCCCCTACTCTGTGTCAGTCAGTATAAGGCACTGGGGATCCAAGGATATACAGACAGTCCCTGCCCCAAAGAGCTTAAACTCTAGGGAGGGTCACATTATTAATATAATAATAATTTCATACATTATTTTTGTTGTGTAATATCGCTGCCTAAAAATTAGTTTGGTCAGTTATGAGATAATTTTCAAAATGCCCAAAGACTAATGAGTATGGTCATTTTCCAAAAGCCACACACATCATAATTTCAATATGGTGCTGGTGAGTGCTATACTGGCAAAGGACAGGGTATGATGAGAGTGTACAGAGGCCACTTGCCCTCGCCTGCAGGGCCTGGGACAGGCTTTTCTGAGGAGATGAGTTGTAGCATAAGACTTGGAGAATGAATGAAAGTTGACTAGGAGAAAAGGAAGCAGAGATGAAGAACAGAAAGTGATCTAGGCAGAGGGAAGAGGATAAACAAAGTCTGGATTTGTCGACCCTTTCATGGATGCTCCAGACTGGTCCCCTTATACTTTTCAAACAAAGAGGATTCAAAATGCCTTCAATTGCCCACATTATATACTGTCAACTTCTTCCCAGATCCCCACAATTCTATCTCCCTGCTCTCAAGCCCTCTACCTGTCATGTCCAGCTGTCCGAGAGGCCATGTATTTCACAGACATCTTCCTTGACCTTGGTCAGCAGGGCTTTGGTAGAAGACATATGTGTCTAGACAAAAGATTGGTTAGTCTTTGTGGAAGTAAGTGTTCCAGGTCTGACTCAACCTGACCGAGAGCCAAGAGAGAGATGATAAGCCTGACGGAAAAGATCTCCTTAATGAATGGCAGTAAAAAACAGCCCAAAGGTGAAGGCATGAAATAGCCTTGGCGTTTCCTGAGGCTTCTGGCTCCAGACAGGCTCTTGAAAACATCAAGGATTGGAGGTAGGCAGGTTATTTCATTTCCTTTCCGCTACTGGTACTTTAACACTTTCCTGCCTCTCGAACGGGTCTCCATTTCCCACACCTCCTGCTCCAAACAGTCACCCTTCAGTTTTGAGGAGGTAAATACTATCTCTCTTGAGTTGGATTAAATGCCTAGGTTTCACAGTCCATAGGAATGGAGATAATTCAGTCCACTGTCCCCCTTTCACTTTTTTTTTAACCCTTTCAACCTCAATGTGTTCACTTACAAAATGGTTGGAAAGATGAGCCTATGATGTCACCCTGAGGACAGAGAGTTTAAACAACAGATTATAAATTATATGGAAAGTTGGATATTAAGGAGGAAAATTCCTTTATTATTCTCTAGTATCCCCAGGTGACCATTATCCATGGTGGAGTTATCACCTTATGTGCACTTAAGGGACCTCACTTCAGGGGATCACCAATACGGTAGTAATCTTGCAAGTTTTTTTTTTTTTTTCTCCTTCCAGAAATAAGAGCTATAAAATGAGTTCTAATTAATAGCCATGAGACATACTTTGCTCTCAGTTTTAATGGGAAAATTTCAAAAATAAAGCCGCATTTAGCTTTTTAAAGACACATTCTAATGTGAGGGTCTTTCTAAAGTCTATGCCACTAGCAGGTGGAAGAGATATGTTTTGACCTAGGTGTTTTGATTTCAGGTCTAATGATGTCTCTGTTTTATTTACTATCCCTGGGCCCAAGAACCCATGCCCCTGGAACAGCAAACAGCTCAGTCAATGGAGGGTGTCTGCTATGATTCATCATGGCATCCTGGTATGTTTTGGAAGACAGCGGTATTGGAAAAGCAAGATTATTTTTTTCCCATTTAGTATCCAGGAGGGCAACTCAGGTCCTATAAAAGGAGCTCCTGGGTTTCATCTACTGGCTGAGAATTTGATGCATGCCCTGAGTATCTTAAAAGGGCTTCGATGAGAACTCGGTCTCCAGTTCTATGTCTGGGTGGGTGAAGGTAGGTTTTTGGGATGAAAGAGGGTAACATTATCTTAAAGCATAATGAAGATGCATGTTCCCGAGCCCTAGACTAAGTGTGATCATCTTGTACCACTAGCCTTCATACTGGGGGCACTGCTGGATGTTTAAAAATGTTGAGCAACCGGGACTTGGAGAAACATCCTGCATAAGGTTTAAGAGCTTGTTCTGGGCTCCCTTGCTGCAGGGGGAGAGGCAGGGATATGGAACAATAATGGATTCTGGAGTCAAACAGGCACAGGTTCAAAACTGGTTGCTACCACTTCTGGGCTTGTGTGATCTGAACTTTAGTTTTCTTACTGGTCAAGTGAAACTAATAATACCTGTCTCAGAGGATTTCCCTGAGGACTGAAATGTGTGACTAAGGCACCCCACCCCCACCCCAGTCCATGTGAGAGGCAGTGCTCCAATGTTGCACAGAGGACTCTTTATTCTATGATCATTTGTTTATTTTACTACGTAATTATTTACCATTTGTTTATCATCTGCCCCTCTCTTAGAATATAAACTCTAGAAGGTCAGTTACATCATCTTTGGTGCCTATAATAATGCCAGGAACATGGTCGATATGAATAAACATTTGCTGAATGGGGAATATTACTTAAATAAATGTACCGATGCTAAAGCAGATAGGTACAAATCCTCAGAAATCTACGAGAAAATTTAGTGTCTTAATATCTGCGATATGTGAAAACTCTGAGAAGCCCAGGGAAGGACATAGCTATCTCAGGCAACTGCAGACCATGAGGGTGAGGGCAGGAGGGTTAGGGCCCTCTGGAGGGGATGGCATCGGCTGCCTTCTTCCCCGAGACACCTGCAGCTCCAGGGCGCCAGAGACGCTCTCGCAGCTGGGGCAGGGAGTCCGGCTGACCGCAAACGTCGAGACAAAGTAGCTCCTGCATGGGCACACAGGCGCCGTCTTTCCTCCGCCTGGGTCTCTAGGTTCACTGTATCCTGAGCTGGATAAACCTTTGTTCTGACAGTGAAGATGGGGAGCTGTGCAAAGCCTCCTCTGCACGTGGCTAGGAAAACTCTTTGCTCCAAAGCGGAGACTGGCTGGAGATCTGCCTTCCCTGGATTAGTAGAGAGTGTGAACAGGTCGACCCTTCTGCGTCTGTTTGCTTATGGGAAAGCCCATCTCTGGCGTAAGCTTCTAAAATGCCTGCTACTCTTCCACAATTCTAGCTGGGGGGTCAAGTGTCACAGGAGCAGGACACGCAGACAGCAGCATTTCGCAGAAAGCATGCGGCAGATTCGCGGTCTTTGTCAAAGGTGGCGGCACGTGTCAAAACCGTGATGACACATGGGGCAGGCTTTGCTAGTTACTTAAAAATAGCTGAGGGTTTGGTTAACCACAGGAAAGCTGGGGCGGGGGGCGGTCCCTCCGCTCTCACGTTCCTTCCTTAGATGATTCGGGGTGGTCTCTAGCTCAGGGTCAGAAAACCAGATCTCTGCAGGCCACCTGTTGCCAAGTGACAGGAATCATTTGGCAGGAGTCTTGAATGGTGACCGGAGTGGGTAGGGTAGAGGGGCGGAGCCTGGAGGAGGCGCAGGAAGCTGCTACAGCCCTAGGCAAAGGGCCTTACGTTAGAGCTCTGTTGCTGCAGATCCGAAAGGCATATGGTTGACAGATGTTATTTACAAGCAGGGCTGAACAAACTGAAAGCAGCAAAATTCTATGTAGTAGAGTCAGAAGAAAAAAGTCAGTCAAAGAACACCAGCGATTACCACACCCATGACATTTACCCGTTTCTTTGTGTTTGGGGTTTACTTCTGAAATTCACTTCTTCTTGTGGGCTGGCTTGTGTAAATAATGAAAGAGAGCACGGGGTCATTTTGACCTCTTTTGCTTCCATTTGAGCAAGTTCCACACCATGAGCTGTAACACAGTTATTAGAGAGGAGGTCTCCTACTACCCCCTATGCCCACCCCAAATGGTGAGCTCCTTGAGGGCAAGAGCCAGCTCAGTCTATCTTAAATGCCACCGTTCCAATACCCCACACACAGTGTCCAACACACTTGGGTCATTTCAGGTGCTTGGTAATGCTTGCTGAACTGAAAATCTTTTTTTTTTTTTTTTTTGTGGTTATGATTTTTACTTTTCTTCTGCCGCTGCTGCCATGCACGTAGGGTGTTTTTAGAGGTGAGTTTTTCTCCCCTTCTCTTATGTGTTGGCATGCCACATGGAGTTGGTTTTTGTCCAGGGTGGTCCCAAGCTTGGCAGTAGGAAGTGAGTTCATGAGGGGCATTATCTAGCACTAGCTATGGGAGTGAAGGGAGTGAGAAGGACAGAGACACTAAGGACCCTGTCCTTAAGAATGGGGGTCCTACTGTCCATGTCATGGTCCTGAAAGCAGGACGTTTCCCACAGTGGCTGCGGTCAGATGTCAGTGGTATCTTTGGCAGGCCCCTCAGCCTGTGGGATTGGAAAGAACAGGCCAGGAACAAGATACCAGAGCCCTAGCTGGGGCCCTGCCCTGTGACTGGGCAAGCCTTATTACATCTTAGGGTTTCAATTTCTTTGTCTGTGAAAGTGTGGGATTGATTACCGTGATGGGACTCGTTAGCTCAATACAGAGTATACCAGCTCCCTGTCCAGGACTCTGCCTCCTCCTTGTGTGTCTGCCCACCCAGAACCCTTTTGGCATGCTGACCTCCTGTAACAACTGTGGTGACTTTCAGAATCGTCTAGCAAGTGACTTGATTCTCTTCCTCTTGTGTCTATTGGGCAAGGGTCTAAATTAATGAGTGTGTGGTTGGGGGTTGGGAGAGGACATACGGGATGGGAAGAGGATCTTTTGTATAGCATGGTGTACCCTTCTTGTGAGAAGAGCTGCCAGAATTCCCAGGGACTGGGAACTTCCCAACAGTTTCTGGAATTCCCAGGATTGCCCTCATTCAGCTGTAGAATCTGATGTATACAGACTCTGACTGGAGCCTATGGCACCAGCCTGAATCAGACAAATGTGTCAGATGGCAATTTATAGAAATAGCAAGGGAGACTTTGGATCCACATGCCTATCCTTTCTCTTGTTAGGCTTTAAAAAAGAAGTCCAGTGAGATTTATAGTAATACAACCTTACAAATGCACACTCTCTAGCAATTCTGTGTGTGATCACGATTTGCAATTTTTCTTCTCATATATCCATCAGAGTCCTCTGCAGCTTGGATTTTGTCAGGGGCTGGTTGGTCCACCCCATGCTCTCCTCCTCCTTATCTACCTATCTTCCTTCATCTCTCAGAGGGAAATGCAGATGGGAGTGAAGCTCCAGAGACTGGCAGCTTTCCTTTTCCCTGGACCTCACCCTATTCACTTGGGGAGTGGGATAAAGTAAATTCCTTCCCTCCAAGACTCTTGTTATGAGTAGTTTGTACAAAGCTTGTGAGTCAGTTGGCCGCCATCCAGGGCTTTATTCTGTCCATTTGGACTCCTAAGGACCATTGCCAAGAAGAGCCCGTAATTTGAAATATTTCAATGCCAATGTAGAATGGCTTATCAGAGAACCTGGGATCCCATGTGGATGGCTGGAACAGTTACACATGTGCAGAAAGGATAAGGGCTCAGTCTCCTTCCCCAGCAGCATTCCTGGCTCTCCTGGAGATGCAAAGTGCATTGTCATTGGGTTAGGAGTGATGGGATGAATATGCAGTGGGGCCTCTGTCCAAAACGAGGGTCATTCCAGGAACTGCCTTAAGGAACTGAATTAAGAACCATGAAGCATGGTATTTGATTCAACAGTTCTCTCCATCCTGTTAGAACACCTGGAAGAAGTCTAGTGATGATCATCTTATTTGGAGTTGATTAATTACACAAGCCTCAATTTACAAATGCCTGTAGTAAAGAGCAAGCAGGTAAAAGTGAGAATTGACAGGGCATCGAATCTTGCATGTCACCCTTGGACCAAATAGACATGTCCTTGTGAGCCAACTTTCCTGGTGGAGCAGGGCATTGGGCCATTAGAGAGGACAGCTGGCCTGTTCTGTAGGCCCACTGAGGCCCAATTCATACCCTGTCTCTGGGGTCCTATTGGAAAGTTCAGCTTCGGCAGCATCTCTTGGACATCAGGTTGGAATCTCTTTTAGACTCTTCTGGAAATTAAGGCAGGTTTCTTGGTGGTTTACAAAATAGTAACTTTTTACAGGGATGAGAAGTAAAAACAGTAACCAAGAAAAAAAAAAAAGAAAGAAAAAAAAAAAAAAGAAAGAAAAAAAAAAAAAAAGAAAAAAGCTTTTTCTGTTCATCATTCTACCAAGCACCTAAAATAACCAGTGTGCTGGACACTCCAGCACACACACACATGCACAATCTGGAAACTGTATCCAGGTAAGCAGAGGAGAATTGCTGTTTCATTTTGAGGTGTGGTCTGCCTCCACATCTGGAGGTTTTTAATCTCTTGTGAAGAATTCTCATAAGGTGCTTGCAAAGCCATATGTACATTTTGCTTGTACCTTGTCCTCCCATTTAGACAATAGCCTTCTTGAATAACAATGATCCTGTCTAACATTAATTTGCATTCTCCATTGGACCCAGCATAGTACTCAGCCAAAAAAGTGTTCTGTGATCTTTGAATCAATGCACAATAATCCTGCTATTTCTTCATCTCTCAATGAGCCCAAGCAGTTGCACAAAACAGATCACCACGAGACATCTCTGACATGCTGTGTGAGTTGGATTCCCTGGGAAGCAGATGCTTCCCCCTGCTATAGGAGGACTGCCTGGGAAAAGTGTGGCTTCAGCACCAAGGCTGAGAAAGATCCTGAAGGCGCCGACAGGTGAAGGTTGTCTGCTAACTGGAGATCATGCAGCCGAATGGCAATTTCTTTCTGGATGGGAGGTCCAGGCAGTGCGTCTCTGTGGCTGCACACACTTCATCCTCATTTCTCCACCTTGCCCCATTCTACGCATCCACACCAGATGTACAGCTGCTGCCATTATTATTCTGAGCAATATTTCTCAGGTTGGATCACTTCTCCATGTGTCCTATACTGGCCCGAGGTACCGTCCTCTCTTTCCTTGACTTAGAACCCATTTCATGAGCATGTGAGCAGTGTAGTCACACAGAGTCCCACACTCCAAAGGACTCTCCACTTAGGGTTTAGTGCACTGTGTTAGCTGTTTTGAAATTTTAAATTCTTAATTTTACCATTGTGGTTTTTTTGGTTTTTGGGGTCTTGGGGTTTTGGGGTTTGTGTGTGTGTGTGTGTGTGTGTGTGTGTGTGTGTGTATTTTAATAGAGTAGGGGAAGTAGGGGGATGGGAGAGGCAGAAGGAGAGAGAAAGAGAGGGAATCTTCAGCAGTCTCCATGCTCAGCGCAGAGCCAGAGGCGGGACTCAATCTCATGACCCTGACTGAGATCATGACCTGAGCCAAAATCGAGAGTCAGATGCTTAACGGACTGACCCACCCAGGTGTCCCTTAATTTTGTCTTTGAATTTGTATTTTGTAAGTGAAACCTGATAGGACAGTGGAGTACATGCCAGGTCCCTAGAACCTTGGCTTCCATACAGTTCTGCCTCCTGCTGCCTCCATGCTCCTCAGATGCCTCTTGGCCACTCACTGTCCTGGTCCCTGGCGTTCCAGACCTTACCAAGCCTTCTCACCACCCCTATGATCACTGCTACCTTCTGTCTCTGATAGTGCCCTGGGAATGTGTGTGAGAGGGTTGGGATTTTGCATGGGTCTCAGGGCGGGACACGGGGACGCCTGTCTTTGCCCTGGACTGGAAACACCAAGATGCATTTGGCAGGTAAGTTAGCAGGGGCCGCCTCTCGCCTACCTCCAGTCCAAGGTGTGGAGGTTGCAGTACTTTTGAGGGTCACTCTCTGCCATGGGTTGGGGAGGCAGGCCCATGGGAAAAGGAGATTCCGGGCTCAACTTCCCATTCCTAGCTGAGGCACAACACCTCAGTCCTGCTGATGACGGCCAGGGGTGGGGGCCTGGAAGGAGGTGGGCTGCCTGTGCCCATTGAGTCACAAGATAGGCCCCCCAGGTGCTTGTGAAGATGTGCACTTGCCCTGTGAGTATCTCTATGTCCAAGGGAGCCTGACACTAAACAGCAGAGGTGCCCTGGATCATTCCCCATCCACCTCCCAGCATGCCATGGCTGGGCCGCTGTGCACCTGCTGCTCCTGCTGGCCCCCCTGGCCCTGACCCTGGTCATGAGCCCTAGGAGGGACTCCAGGGAAGGAGAGCCTCACCTGGACTGCACCCCGTGGGACCCCAATATCAAAGAGGTGGACATGCTGGAAGCACTGAACTTCATCCTCAGTAACTACCAGAAGATGAGAGACCATGAGAACTCCACCCACACACTGGGGTGTGCAGGGGAGAGGTGGGGTATGTGGACACCTGCAAGCAGGTCATAGCTGGGATGAACCCTTTCTTGGACGTGGAGATCAGTCAAACCAAATGGAACAAGTCCAAGCCCAACGAGGACAGCTGTCCTTTCCATGAGCTGCCAGACCTGCTAAGGGAAAAAGCTTTGGCCCTTCCATATATACGCTGTCCCATGGCTGGGCAAGATGTCTGTGGAGAAGCCCAGCTGCCAGTCTATATAGAAGACTCCACCATAACAGGTCCCTTCTCGTGGTTCTCCCCCACCCCCCTTGTAGAGCTGCTAAACTTTAGATGGGTGCCCTTTTCCTGGTGAGCCTCTGGTCTGCGGGCCAGCCCCAGAAGACAGAGAAGTGTTCTGGGGGCATTTCCCAACAGCTTAGTGTTTCTACTTCCTTTATTTTCATTGCTTTCCAAATGCACCAAATGTAGTGCCCGGGTTCTGCTCTGTCTTAATCCATAAACACGAACATCAGCTAATCAATAAACAGCAAGGCAAAAACACAACACCAGGATAGATAGCAGAAGAAACAGCTTCGTGTTTTATACATGGGGCCTCACAGTTTCATTTTGCATTGGTCCTTAGAAATTATGTAGCTTGCCCTTGACTGCTTCAGTGACTTCCTAGCTATCTCTTGACACCCTCCTTTGCCCACTTCCAACCTGTTCACATTGCAGACACACTGGATGCTCCAAACCAAAATCTGATTAGGTTCCCGCCTCCCTCCAGTTAGGGCTGCTGATGGCTCCCCATTGGTCTCAAGGTCAAGTCTCTGAAGGCCTGTAGCAGATGCTGATCATGCTCCCCCTGTTCACTACACTTGAAAGCAGTTCCTCTGCCTGCAAACAGCTTTCTCTTCCCAGAAGGCACTCTATGGTTTCTAGGAGCACCCGTTGAAACAGTGGGAGTTGGGGATCCATGGTCTACCCTACTTTCCCTTCAGTGGGAGAAGTCTGTGGTATGTTCTACATGGTCTCTCTAAGGTCCCTGGTTGGACTAATCTCACAGCAGAAACCCACTCATCACTGCCCTCACATTTGCTTTCCTCTATTCCCTCTCTTTTTCTCCTCTCCCTCAAGGAGCTCTCTAGAACCACCTCCTAATTAAACTACCTGGCCCCACCTGCCCTGAGCCTCATCCCTCACTGTGCTCCCTCTCACCACCCATTTGAGTCATTCACCTTGTCCTGCTCCTTCTTACCACGGCCTCGGTAGGGGGCTGTTCTTTCTTTCTGAAGTGCTTCCCACCCTGGTCTCCATCTCAACTCCCCATTCCTAACTAACTCCTATACACTGTTTAGATGAGCTGGAAAAACATCCACAGGGCAGCCTTTCCACGTTTGTAAATTTGTGTGCGTTATTATGATAATTTGATTAATATTTACCTACAGTAGACAACAAGCTCTTTGAAAGGAATGGCCAAATGCTTTCTTCTTTTCTATTTTCTCTCCAAAACCATCACAAAGCCAGACTCATTCCTGCTGTCCACTTAATATTTACTAAAAGCCAAATGAATTCAAAGGTATTTTAAAATTGTTACGGAGGCTCCTCATAACAATAACTCAAGAACTCTGAGTCATGTAAGTATGTGTGTGACCTTGGGCAATTTCCTTGAACTCTCTGAGCATCTTCTACTGTGGAAATGGTGGGTGGTAATAGCCCATAGGTTTTAGGGATCTCTTAGGAGGTGAATGAAATATTGCAGGTGAAGTGCTTAGCAAGGTTTCTGATATGTACAAAGTCCTAACTAAAATGTTAAGTTTCTTTCTTTCCATCTGCACAGTTTGTGAGAGAACTAGGGGTTACATGGAAGGATGAGGAGGAGGTAGAAAACAAAACCTAAGAGAAAGGCAAAAATGGATGGAATCAGTATGTCTGGAAAAAAGAAAGATGAGAGATTCTGAAATGCCACACCAAGAATAAAAAAGGTAGTCCAGGGTTGCCTGGGTGGCTTAGTTGGTTGGGCATACGACTTGGTTTCCACTTGGGTCATGATCTCAGGATCAGGAGATGGAGCTCCAAATCAGCTTCCTTCCACATTGGGAGTCTGCTTGGGATTCTCGCTCTCTGCCCCTTCCTTGCTCATACATTTGTATGCTCTCTTTCTCTCTCTCAAGTAAATAATCTTAAAAAAAAAAAAAAAAAAGGTAGTCCATAGCACATTATAAGGGACTCTTCTCCATCTTCACTCAATATAGGATATGAGAAAATTTTGACAAACATGAGCACATTAGACATGTTAGTTGTAAAGTAGAATTTCTATTAGGCGTGCAAGTTAACTGCTGGCCCCCAACATTTCTTTCTATTCTTAACTATTGTTGGGATAATTTGGTCATGGTTAGTCTACACATTAATGTCTCCGTGTTGCAAGAGGTTTGTGGTGTGTCACTAGAAACTGAAATCCTTGTTTCAGGGTGATGTATTAATTTCTATTCAGGCATAGTCAGCCAAGGCACATCCTGTCTTTGCGTGTTTTCTTTGACATGTGCTCTCCAGATGAGCAATTAACATTTGAATGTGCATTTCAGTGCTTTTGAAAGATGAGGAAATCTAAGACAATGGAACATACTTATGACATGAATTCTCTGATAATTAAAAGTTAAGATGGGTGAACTTTTGCCTAGGACTTAATTTTTCTTTTTTTTTTTTTTTAGGGAGACTAACATGGTGCTTGAACTCACAAACCTGAGATCAAGACCTGAGTCAAGATCAAGAGTGGGATGCTTAGGGGCACTTTGGTGGCTCAGTCATTTAACCATCTGCCTTTGGCTCAGGTCATGATCCCAGGGTCCTAGGATCAAGCCCTACATCAGGCTTCCTGCTCAGTAGGGGGACCTGATTCTCCTTTTCCCTCTGGTGTTCCCCCTGCTTGTGTTCTCTTTCTGCGTCAAATTAATACAAAACAATTTCTTAAGGAAAAAAAAAAAGAAAAGAGTTAGTTGCTTAACCAACTGAGTCATCCAGGCACCCCCTCCTAGGACTTAATTTCTATAGCCTGTTTCACTTTTGCCTATTATTTAACAGTTTTCTACTTACTTAATATACATTGTATTTATTTTTGCATTTAAGTATTTAATATTTCTATCCTATTGTATGTGTACTTGTTCAGGCATTTAACAAATATTTATTAAGCATCTTCTAGGTGGAAGGGGTAATGTAAGGAATCAGAAAAGAACTGGAGATGTTTCCAACTCTACAAAGCCTCACTGTGACAGGAACGAAGTATCTAGAGCAGAGAGAATTCCTCACGTGACTGGGTGATTTAGCACTTGCTATGCTCTGGGTGCCATTCTAGGCACTGATAACATAGTCTCGAATAAACAAGACAAAGGTTTTACTTTTTTGGAGCCTACAGTATATACTTCCAGTTTATATGGTAAATTTCATAAAAGAGGTATACCAAAGCACTCACAGGTTTGGAAAGAAAAGAGTACATCTGTGCAGGAAATTTTTAAGGAGGAGATAGACCTTAGAGGAAAAAAAAAAAAAAAATGGAAATGTGGTAGCTGAATAAAAGGCCCCAGGTTTTACAGGGGGACAGAGAGCACGGAGGGGGTTAAATTCTGGTTCCCAATTCCTGTGTGTGTGTGTGTGGAGGGGGCCCCCCACCCCAACTAAGCAATTCTCTCTAACACCAGCTGAAGGTCGTACAATTCCACACAATTCTGACACTGTCTACCTGGAGACAGCATCAGATCCTACAGGTTAAGGGCACCATCCTACAAGCCTGTCTCTGCTTCAGATGCCAATGTCAGGTTCATGTTGTTACTTGTACTTCTGAACATCTGGCCATAAATCAGATGTTCCCCTGATCCCCTCCTGGGGTTCAGTTAATTTGCTAGAGCAGCTCACAGAACTCAGAAACCTGTTCACTCACTAGATTACCCATTGAATACGAAAGATATTAAAAGGCAAGAATCAACAGCCAGATGAAGAGATACATGGGGAAAAGAGCTTCTGTCCTCAAGGAGTTTGGAGCTTGGCATGGTGGCAAGTAGAAGTGTTCTCGTTCACTAGCTTGGAGTTTCTCAGAACCCCATCCTTTTGGGCTTTAATAAAGGCTTCATTATATAGGCATGAATAATTCAATCATTGGCCATTGGTTATTGATTCAAACTCCAGTCCTTCTTCTCTCCTGGAGGTCAGGGGGTGGGACTGAAAGTTCCAACCTTCTAATCACTAGGTCAGTTCCGACAGGCCCCATCCTTAGGTGTTTTACAAAAGTCACTCCATTAACATAACAAAAATACCTTAATCACTCTCTGCACATGGAAAATTCTGAGGGTTTTAAGAGCTCTATGCCAGAAATGGGTCAAGGACCAAAAGTACATTTCATACTATAAATCACAACGTCACAGGGTTTGAGGGTTTGAACTCATGAGCAATGTTTAGGGGATTGCAAGTCATCCATTGAAGAGTTGGCTTTGAATAAAGAAATGGGGAGAAAATTGTAGAACTTTCTCCATAGAGCTATTCAGGGCTTCTCAACCTCAGCACTATTGACACACTGGGCTGGATAACTATTTGTTGTAGGAGGCTGGTCCTGGGCATTGTAGGATGTTCAGCACCATCCCTGGCCTCTATTCATTGGATAACAGAAGAAGAGGAAGAAAACTTCCCTTCATCCCTTCTAGGTTCTTCGGCTGCTCTAATAATTAAATTGACAGAAAACAGGTTAACAGGAAAAAAAGCATTTAATTACATACATACAGGAACCTCACTGAGCTAAGAGGGAGGAGGTAAGGATCTGGGACTTCAGAATGGGGGAAGATAATCTATAGGAAGATGAGCAGAACAAGTATTTGGTGAACAAATGTTTGCCATGCCAGCAGAAGAAGTTTTTCTTGTGTTTTAAAAAACAAAAACAAACAAAAAACTTCTGTTTCCGATACATGCTCCCTATGTAAATTCTTTTAGGCAGTTAAGGGTGAGGTAAAAAAGCTTTTCTTGAGTCTGTTGGGCCTTAATTGTCTTCAGTGAAAATAACCCATGTGCTGAAGTGGTGGTGCCTTCTGGGAAGGCCTACCCTGAACCTCATCAGAAGCATGTCTCCAGTTGTGACAAACAAGAAGGTCTCCAGACAGGGCCAAATGTCCCCCAGAGAACACAGTGGCCCCTCTTGAGGACCACCACAATAGAGAAAGACCAGATTGTGGGGACCCTTAGCCACCAAAGTAAAAAGTATTGATTTTAATTGGACGTAAAGGGCCCATCAGTATCAACTATGGTATTGAGCTGCTTGGTTTGTGTGTCATACGGACATTTGAAGGTCTCGAGAGCATGATAGGGAGGTTATTGAAGGACAGTTGGTAATCAGAGATTAGCCAGGTCATGGGAGGAAGAGGAAAAAAGAAAGAAGATGGCAGAAATTATATTATTCACCTACTTTTCCTGGTTGTTTACAAGTCTTTTCCAACTATGTTTATTTTAGTCTTCGGATCGTTGAAGTGCTAATGGCTGAAATTTGCTCTTTGAGGGAAGATACTACTCAATGTTATAAAAGTAACTTTGATCATTTCTATGTTATAGGTGAAATGTATTTTTTTTAAAGATTTTTTTTAATTTATTTGACAGACAGAAACCACAAGTAGGCAGAGAGGCAGTCAGAGAGAGGAGGAAGCCGGCTCCCCGCCAAGCAGAGAGCCCAATGTGGGGCTCGATCCCAGGACCCTGGGATCATGACCCAAGCCGAAGGCAGAGGCCCCAACCTACTGAGCCACCCAGGAGCTCCTGAAATGCATTTTTTAAGGGACATTTCTGCCTTGGAGAGGTGAGGGATGGAAAATTGTAAAATTACATGGGTTGTTTTGAGACCATGGGAAATTGGAGAACAAGAGATGTAGTCCTCTCAAGGGCTCCCTGGTGGTATTGCCAGACTGGCAAATGTTGAAAAGATGTGCTTAGAAGAGCTTTCCAACTATAAATTCAGCCATCTTTATAGGAAACTTGAGAAGAGCAACTCTGTATTCATCCCGTAGTATGAGGGGTGTGTTCATGTGTGTGTATACGTACACTGCCTTATGCTGTTCAGATCTGAACTTACTCTCTGTGCCCTGGCATGGTTCTCTGTTTCAGAGTGGTCATAAGCAGGAAATATGGAAACCTGGTGGTTTCTAAGCCCAGAACCTTTGCTGATACACTGTGGGATGTTGGGCAAACCATTTAACCTCCCTATGCCCCTGCTCTAGGTCATTGCGAATGAGGAAGCAAGATTCCATAAGACATTTAACTTTCAAAATAGGTTGTGGTCAAAGTGATTGAGTGTCCTGGTTAATTGGCTCTCCTTTGGTTAATCTCCCATTTCTAGGTTGTGATAACATTTTGGAATGTGGTGGAGTCAACAGCCACTCAGCCTGTCTGTGGTTTTACTGCAAGACTGATCTTGAGCCTGGATACATGGGTCCAGATTATAGCCCTCAGTGAGCCCTCTCAAATCATTCCTGAGGCTCTGTTGGTGGGTTGCAAGGTACAAGATGCGAGGGGGAAAAAAGAGACCACCTGAAGAATCTAGTGGTCAGAGCCAGATTTTAGAAATAATTTTGCCACCTGGCTTAGACAATTAGCTTTGGGCTTAAAAACAACTTGATTTGCCCTGGGTGTTATATGCAATTAATGAATCATTGAATACTACATTGAATACTACTAATGTATACTACTAATGTATAATGAATACTACTAATGATGTACTATACAGTGGCTAATTGAAATAATTTAAAAAGTTACAATTAAAAATTAAAAATTAAACTCAAGGGTCAAAAACTCTAGTAACATTTAAAAAAAAACAACCTTGATTTGTCTTATACTTTTTTCTTTTTTTTTTTTAGTTTCGCTCAATATATATGAAGTGCTTCCTAAATATCAGGATGCCAGGAACTGGGCAATAAGCAGAAAACAGACTGTGTGTGAAGTTCTTATAGTCATGGAAGTCATATTCCGGTGGGAGGAGACAGGCCATAAACAAATATATGTTTGTGTTTAGTTTTTTCTTTGTTTGTTTTGTGATGATAGATGATGAAAAAATAAGTATGATAGAGGAGAAAGGATGATGGGAAGGTTTTAATCTTTTAGATAAGGTGATCAGAGGAGGTATTTCTGAAAAGATGGTATTTGGGCAGTGACCTGAAGGCAGGAGAAAAAGGACTGTCACAGCTGTCTGCGGAAGAGCAGCCCGGTCAGAGGGAGCAAGACTGAGAAAGAAGTCTGGCGTGTGTGTAGAGCACAGAAGAGCCTTTGCTGGAAGCTCAGACTATGGCTATGAACAGGCTACAGAATTCCCATGGTGTTGGGATATAAGCAAGGGTGCTTAGCTATTTTGTGTCCCTTTCTGCTTTTTTTCTATCTCCTCAGAAGTGTGCAAAAAAACCCTGTTGCCCTATAGTTTACTGGGCAAAGCTGCACTGTGGTGCAAGGCAGAACAATCAACTCTAAGGGAGAAATTCAGAGAAAACTCTGAATGATAGAGCTTTGTACCTACTAGAATGGGAGCCAATACAAATGGATTGGGGTTGGAGAACTGGACGAGTGGAAGAGATTGGAGAGTTGTGGTCACCCTCTGTGAATATCAGTGCCAGGATGCTGTAAGCCTTGGGAGGGTCCTCTTGGCCCTGGGGAGTCCAGAGAAGGATGGCAATAAGTAACTTGTAGCTCCAGGTCCATGACGTTTAATTTCCTTTTAGACAGGGACCATGTCTTCACTTACTGGCACCTCTGATGACATAGAGCACAGTAAGAGCACAGTCCTAAGCAAATCATCAGCCTACAATGGATATGTTGTAATTGCAGCTCATGGAGCTGGGAGAATCTTGGGGACGCTTCAGGTCCTGGCTTTTGCTTATTAAAGTATGAGTTCATTAGAGGCCAATATGAAAAACATCTTTTAAACTTATCTCAGGATAGAGTCAGTAGTCATAAACCAATCATTTTCCGTAAACCGGAGAGCAAGGGATATTGTCCTGAAGGAAATTTGTTACCAAAGCTGTAGTGGTCACAGGATTCTAGTCTCACATTAACAATGACTTTTCGATGACCACATCCATAAAACATTTGCATACTTGCCAAAATTGAGAAACACATTGGTGAGCATGGTTTGCTCCTGTATTCATAGAGCCTGTGAGATCTGCCAGTCTAGTGGAATATTCCAGCTGCCATTTTTGGGAGATGACTATCTTGTATTTTACATTTATCTATCTTTTTTGGAGAATCTTAAGTGAAGGACATCCCACAAAATCACTTGGAAAAAGTCTAAAGAAATACTAGCTTCTCTTTATTTTTCCTAATTCTTCTTGCAATCATTACATCACCATCATCATTATTATTACTGCTATTTTGATTTTTTTAATTGTTTATGGTCACCTTTGGTTATTTTCCTTCCAGTTATGTTACTGAGTACCCTTTGCCGTAGGGTAAGTTAATGAATTGTCAGTTTTGTTTCCAAGGAGACTAGTGATTCAAATTTCAGTGATAGGAAAGATAGATAATCCATTACAGTCATACAGAACTGATACTATGGTCCCACTCTTCTGCAAAATAGCATTGCACTTGTTTGCTATTATCAGGAATCTCTTACTTGCTTTGTGATCTTGGGTACATTATTTAGCATCTCTGAACCTCATTTTCATCATATGTAAACTGGGGAAAATAATAGTAATTCTATCAGATATTGTTCTTAAAATTGCTTGAGATGACTGATATATGCCTACTTTCAAGTCTTTTAAGTCTTGTAAGCTAGAGGCATTAGCTATGATTATAAATAGAACTGGAAAAAACTGTAACAACTGTCAGATACAGTTTTCCTACATCAGTAAGTGCACGGCTTAACTTTATATAAATTCAAAGAGCTCCTAGGTAGATTAAGATCTTCAGAAATAGGCTTGGTCTCCACATGCTTTTGCCAGTGTAGGTTAAGCACTTTAAACAACTTTTTTCCCTTTTAAATACTCCTCACTTCTGATATCCTGGTTACACATTTAGACTTCCCTTAGCATTCTCACTCCCATTTGATTTTTAAAAAGTCAGCATAAGTGGGTATGATCTATACAACTGTGATCAGTCATATGGGAGATCTCACTCAACTCTGAGATTCTATGAGCCACAGCCTTTATGCATTATGGGTTGGTATATGAGTGTTAGCAATTATTGTAACCATTTTATAGAAGAGCACACTGACATGCAAAGATAAAGTAACTTCTCATCACAAGTTCACACATTTTATAAGCAGTATCTACCCTCAGGTTGACTTGACGGCAATATTAATTTCCTAAAATACTACACTCCTTTGTCCATATCAAAGAAAACTATAACCCCTCAGAAATTCTCAAGCAATAAATTTTATTTTATTTTAAAATAATGGATAGAGTACCAAGTCATAAAACAATGGAGATTTAAAATAAAGCAATGTATGTTTTCTAGAATATCTGGGGGGGGGGGGCATGGATATGGAGTTGGATTTAGACAAATTGAATAATATCAATGTTTCATAGATACTGTTGTCTTTTATTACTTTACATACAATTTGACAACCATAAGTCACAAGCTAGATGACTAAGCAGTTCAGCTTAGCATTGTCACTTAATTAAATTACAATAAATTTAATCACATTAAGATACATATGATTTCTGTTGTGTTTGCTTGGTAATTGACTATACTTCCATGGACATATGGTTACATTTAGAATTAAAATGACAACTTTCAGTGTGGATTTTATAAGACAAATAAAACTTGTCATCTCCCATTGTTTACTTTCCTAGTATTAAGAATTGGTCTCATTATGAACAGTTTTTTCTGGTGCTGTGCTCTTTTTCATTGTTACCATCATTACCATGCATATAATCACACTCAGACAGACCCTAGATCTTACTCTCCAGTAAGGTTCTTTTGTTCTTGATCTTGAATGCCTTCTGTGCAGTTCTGGGCTTTTCTGTACCCCAACCTAATGCTTCAAGCTTCCTGGCCTTCTACCCTGTTGGAGCATCTCCAATATTAGGATGCAGGCCTAATTTCAAATCTCTTTCATTCTTTTCAGATTATGGGTCAGTCCATGGATCTTGTTCAGAAAAATAGAGGCACTATACCACATTGCATTTAGTCCCAAAGAACTGGGTAACCAAGATCCTCTAGAAACTAAGGTTGCCTCAGGGGTAAGTTAGGAGCAAAGCCACTCATGCTTCCTTTTGAGGGAAAAAGGTTGTCTGTATTGTACTGGTGTCGGGAAGGGGAGAGGGCTGAGTCAGAGTGTGCCCTGGACCCTGACTCTGGGCAGGTGGGGCAGGAAGATGTGAATAGACCAGATACCTTCTTGCCCCTTTTGCATAAGTGTTCTCCCCCCACCCATTCTATTTCAACACCAGAGCACAATGGATTGGGTAAGTTCCTACATCAAAAGTTTAGGTTGAAGATGAATTTAGGCATAATGGAGTGTGAAAGGAATGAAGACTTCCTTGATTTCCACCAAATCCTCCTGCCAAAGATCTTCCCATCTGTTCTCTATTGCCTGAAATTCCTTTAACATATGTCTTTAATTACACAATGAGATTAAAGGTTTGCAGTTGCAAATATGGTAAATGATGAATCCTTTGTTAAATTCAAGGAAGGGGTTAGGAAAGGAATTTTGGAAATATAGAAAAAATGCCTGACCTTCATAATTTTCCTAGGACCAGCCCTATCTATCTATCTATTTTTATCCTGGTGAGAACCTTTGTGTAACAGGTTTGTTTTTTTTTTTGTTTTTTTTTTTTTTTTTTTTTTTTCCCCAGAATGATTCTTCATGCTCTGAACCTCTAATCACAAGTCATCACTGTCTATTTTAATGGTGTTTTCCACACAGTGACTTATGTTGTCATCAGTGAATAAGTCTGACACATTGGACTATACCCAGATTCTTTTTAAAAGTCCTCGTTGGAGGATTTATGTGACCTCTGGTAGGTGACAGTGGTATTCAATGTACCAGCTAAGTAAATCTAGTAATGAAGCAATTTGGGATATCATCTAAAAAATTGAGACAAAAATGAAAGGGATCTTAGTCATCAAGGGAAAAGAGGAGCATTGTCTTGAATTTTATGAGCTGCATATTTTGGATCGAAATTCACATTTTATTTATTTGAGTGTTCATACAGTTGGCAAATATGCACTCCAAAGCAATCTATAGATTCAGTGCAATTCCTATCAGAATACCAAAGGCATTTTCTAGATGCCTAGAATTAGAACAAGTAATCTTAAACGTTTTATGGAACCCCAAAGACCCTGAATAGCCAAAGCAATCTCAGGAAACAACAAAGGTGAAGGTATAATGCTCCTAGATTTTAAATAATACTACAAAGCTGTAGTAATCAAATCAGTATGGTACTTCCACATAGACAGACACACAGATCAGTGGAACAGAACAGAGGGCTAGATAAAACCATGCCTATATAGTCAATTAATGAATGACGGAGGCAAGATTATACACTGGGGAAAAGAGTCCCTTTAATTAATGGTGTTGGGAAAACTGGACAACCATATGCAAAAGAATGAGACTGAACCTCTTTTCTGTACCATATACAAAAATAAACTCAAAATGAATTGAAGACTACAGTGGAAGACCTGAAACTATAAAACTTCTAGAAGAAAACGTAGGCAGTAAACTCTTTGATATCAGTCTTAGTGGTATTTTTTTTTAATCCATCTCCTCAGGAAAGGACAAAAAAGCAAGAACCAAAACAAAACTGGAACTACCTCAGACTAAAAAACTTTTGTAGGCTGAAAGAAACCATCATCAAAATGAAAAACAACCTATTGAATGGGTGAAATATTTGCAAGTGATATATCTGATAAGGGATTGATATTAAAAATACATAAAAATTCCTATACTTTAATATAAAAGATAAACAATTTGAGAAATGGGAAGAGAACCTAAATAGACATTTTTTTTCCAAAGAAGACATATAGATGACCAACCAGCATGTGAGAAGACACTCAATACCACTCCCCATCAGGGAAATGCAAATCAATATCACAATGAGATATCATCTCATACCTGTCAGAATGGCTGTCTTCAAAATGACAAGAAATAATAAGTGTGGGGGAGGATATGGAGAAAAGGGAGCCCTTGTGCACTGTTGGTAGGAATATGAAATGGCATAACCACTGTGGAAAATATTATGGAGGGTCCTCAAAAAATGAAAAGTAGAACTACCATTTGACCCAGGAATTTCACTTCTAGGTGTTAATCAGAAGAAAATGAAAACACTAATTTTAAAAGACATGCACACCTCTCTGTTTATCACAGCCTATTATTCATAATAGCCAAGAAACGGAAGCAACCTAGTTATCTATTGATAGATGAATAGGTTAACGCAGATGTGGTATATATATATAAAGAATGAAATCTTGCCATCTGTGACAACATGGATGGACCTGGACAGTATTATGCTCAGTGAAAAGTCAGACACAGAAAGACAATCCCATATGATTTCACTTATATGTGGAATCTAAAAAAGCAAATGAATAAACAAAACAAAAACACTCTCAGGTACAGAGAACAGACTTATGATTGCCAGAGGGGAGAGAGTAGAGAAATGGATAAAATAAGTGAAGAAGATTAAGAGGTATAAACTTCCAGTTATAAAATAAATAAGACATGAGGATGAAAAGTATGGCATAGAGAATATAGTCAGTAACATTGTAACCACTTTGTAAGGTGACAAATGGCAGCTAGACTTTTTGTGATGAACATTTCCTAATGTAGCTAAATATTGTCACTATGTTATACACTGGCAACTAATACAGTATTGTATGTCAATTACAACCTAATAAAACAAAAATACTCTGCACCTGTTATGTCCTAGAAGCTGTACTCAGTGCTGGATTTACAGTGGTGAACAAGAAAGATGTAGTTCCTCTTTGTACAGAGTGTAGTCTGGTGGCTGGAAATGGAACCAAAAGTCTCCATGATATAAGCCTTCTTATTCTATAGATTGGAAAACGGAAGCACCAAGAGGTGAAGGAAATTGCCCTTTAATACAGGTATGGCAGAGCAAGAACTATAATTTGACTTTTGCAACTCTTAGCCCTATTCTCTGATTAAACTAACCAAGTGAGTTAGCACAGGCCCCCAGGCATTGTGGCAAGGATCCAATGGACAATTCCCAGTGGTTTGAAAGGGGTCCTGCCCTTCCTTAAGTCTCATGAATGCCCCAAAAGTGACTTAAATGTTGGGGCAAATTTTGTTTGTGACATTGAACATGTTGGGGTGTGATGAAGAAGCAGAGCCATGAATCATTATTCGCTTTGGGAGAAAGTTGTCTTCCCTCCCTCCTACCCCACCCTCCTCCCAGCCCCTCAGTGCATTTCTGGGCTTGCCTGAGTAGAGGAATTTGGCCGACTACTGGATTGTTATTAAAATGATAATTAAAGAGGTAAGAGGAAGGGAGCCTGTCCCAATACCATTCAGAAGAGTCAGCACTTTCACTGGATAATGAATTCTTTATACCCTGGGTTATTACCCAACTGAAGGGAACCTGCACTGCAGTTGTGTCTGCATTGAATTGAAGGACTGACTTTTTCCTTATAACACTATACCTTAGAGCAGGAAGGTAGGTAATGGTCTTGAATCATCATCCTATAATCATATTGTATCTGCTGCTGTTCTTTGCAAGGTTTTTGCAGAAATTTTTTAACCTTCTTTTTAGATTGCCTTTTAGAGAGACCCATATTCCCAGGAGCTTCCTGGGAAATAGAGTTTAAAGACTTTTTTGGGAGATTTTAGATTTGCTTCATATAGCACTGGGAATGCATTTTAGTATGGAGGGTTGGGGGCTATTTCAGAAGGCCACCCAAAGTCACCAGAAAGAAGGGTCCTTCCGAGGGTCTCCCCAGCATATTTCATGAGGGGCCTTTCCCTGTGCATGCATCCCACTCCTACGGGTGAGCCTGGGGTCCGTGTCATTCCCGGCACTGTCATTTTCCTCCTTGCTCTCCCAGTCAAAGAAGCAAGTCCATATGAGTTTCCCAAACTCATCCGAGTTCTGCTCTCTTTCAGGGATTTCCTATTATTAATGCATGGAACTCCTCTTCTGTAGAACCAAACTTGAGAAACAGCAACAAATAGACATGAAGCTGGCTGAATGTGCTGGTGTTGCAGGACCAGCCGCTCCGCAGCCCAGTTCATCAAAATGAAATGTATAATTCATAAGATTCTGCCCTTTATTGTTTATTGTCAGTCCACCCCAGAATTGGCACAGAGCTCACCAGTGAACAGAGGTGTTGGGTCTTTACCTTTTAGTTCTATGGAGGCAGAAACAATGGTGAGCCCACTGGCCCGAGTGCAGTGTCCATTTCTGCCCCAGTGCCCTTGACCCAGGGAGGATGTCCCTCGCATCAGCAAGGCTTCCTCACGTCCGTGCCTTCACCCATGCCTCATTTCCCATCAGCAAGAGGGAGGGAGAGCAGGCAAAAAGATAGTCACTCCATTAGTCATGCTGGGAAACTTATCAGTTTCAGGAATTGGTTCCTCTCCAGCAGGGTGGCAGATATGTAGTCCAGCTTGCAGACTGAAGCATTTCCCAGTACTATCACTAATACTCAACGTGTGCTATTTCCAGCTCGTCATTTGTCCACTGGCTTGCAAAACTATCATACAAGAGAGCAAAAACATTTCAGCTCCCTTAGGCCATTTCCTCCTGACATTCTTTGCTGATTACCTCTGAAGCAGTGGTGATCACTTCTTTGCAGGGTCAACACATCGGCTGAGGGCGCTTTGTCTGTCCAGAAGCAGGCCAGCCCCGGCTGGTCCCAGCGACATGCCCGAGGGTGAAGTTCAGGGATACAGGATCTTGGCCTGGTTCCCAGGTCTGCTTAACAAAATGCATTTGGGAGACCTGAGGATCAGGAGGTGTGATAATGGGGTGAACTGGTAGAATTATAAATATTTAAGTCCATCCCCCAGCCTCTGGCAGGACTGAATTTAAGCCAATCCAGACTGGCAAGAAACAGAGATATTATTGAAGGTCTACTGAAAAGGAGATTCTAGGGGTACTTGTGTGGCTTAGTTGGTTGGGTGTCCGATTTTTGATTTCAGCTCAGGTCTTGATCTCAGGGTTGAGAGCTCAAGTCCTGCATTTATTTTTTCTAAAGAAAAAAAAAAGGAAATTCTATAGTCACCTTCCTCCTATATTGGTAGCTTCACACTTCGATGTTTCCTGGTGATGAAAAACTAAGGTTTGCCTTTCTTTAAGGTCCACTGAATTAATCCTGTATATATCAATGATATAGTATATATATCCTATATATACATAATTGAATATATAATATATCATTACCTACTAGTAATATCATATATAGTATAGATGTCATACATATGATGTATATATCTCTTACATATGATATATATGATGATTAACAATAGGTGCTGTGATGTGTGTCTTTGTGTGTGTTGGGGGAGTATGAAAATGTGTAACAGTCTGCATCCAAGGGGAATTTAATCTATTTAAAAATATAAGACATATGCAGGATTACATATGATAAGAACCATGTGAGTCTGGATCATGAAGGTGTTATTATGGAAAGCATTAGGAAGGAGGTACATCTTCATCTGGGCATTAAAATACTACCACTGCCACTACTACTTTTTAACATGTATTGAACACTTACCAAATTTCTGGTATGGTTCTGAATACCTTTACTTTCTTTCCTGAGTGATTTTTACATGTTTACTCATCACATTAACACTGTAAGACTGACAGAGGAGGAAACAGGCATAAAGGATTTAAGAAACTTGTCCAAAGGGGCACCTGGGTGGCTCAGTCAGTTAAGCATCTGCCTTTGGTTCAGGTCATGATCCCAGGGATTGAGCCCCACATTGGGCTCCCTGCTTGGTGGGAAGCCTGCTTCTCCCTCTGCCTTTCTCCCCTGCTTCTCCCTCTGCCTTTCTCCCCTGCTTGTGTTCCTGCTCTTGCTGTCTCTCTCTCTCTGTCAAGTAAATGAATAAAATCTTTAAAAAAAGAAGAAAAAACTTGCCCAGAGTCACAGAGCTCATGAGTGGTGGAGCTGAATTTAAATCAAAGACAGATGGCAAAGCCCCTGCTCCTGGGTGCCAAGCTTGCTGCCTCTGACAGAAGGATTTCAATACATGTAGAGAAGGACAGAGGCAGTCCTGATAGGGGATCCAGGTCAGCAAAGGAGTGGTGGCGGTAAGTTTAAATGGGAAAGGCCTGGCTGGTGAGTGCTTGGTGCAATGCTGGAAGAGAGGAAGTACTTGATAAATGTTTGTTGAATTATGGACTGAATGCTTAGAAAGAGAAAATGCCGGAGAGGTAGGCCATTATCAGATTGTGTAAGGTTTTGAATTACAGTCTAGATGGTGTAAACTTAGTACAGTGCATAATATCTTCTCTAGAATGCTTGCATTTCTGGAGAGGACAGCTTACTAGTTCATAAACGTGTCATTCTCACCTGTATTTTCTCTTCTTCAGTGTTTTATATAAAATTGCTAGGGAAAAAAAAGTTGAAATGATACTAACGAAGCCTATTACAAAATCATGCTCTCTGAGTTTTGTTGAGTCTTACTGCAGAAGTTAGACGCTGGTAACACTCGACAGGTTGGTCTTTGCTTGTTACACTCATATTCCCTTCTGAAAACATGTGAAAGGGGGCGTTGTTGGGAAGCCCGGTTATTTATGATGTGAGCCCACCTGCCCTGGCCAGAGATGACTGGACTTCTGGGGGCACTGTGACATGAGAACCTATGCTCTTTGGAAATACCAAGGGTACGAAGTGTTTGACAGGAGGGGCAGGAACTGAGAGGTCATGCTGGAGAGAAGAGCCAAGGAGGACACGCCAAACTGCATATTTACTAGCAGCATGAAGGGAGCAGGAAGAAGAACTAAGCAGAAAGCATGAAGTAGAGAGAGACTATTTTATGTATGTCCTGAGCCCCAGTCTTTCTGATTCCAAATTCAGTTCTGTATACTTCCTGAGATTCTCAAAAAAAAACTAAAAAATCCTGCTACTCCTTGTGAGTATTCCCTGTTCTTGGCTTCTCAGCTGCATTTAATGTAATTGCTCCTGCACTCCCTTATGAAACTCTTTTCCGTTGAAGTGCCCTACTCAGTCCTTCCTCCTTCCTCCACTGCCTTCTCTTCTTATGCTCTTCTTCCTCTAGGCCCAAGGCTTGTCGGTGTCGTTTTTAATCTGTCTTCAGTCTTTACATTTAGATCACTTTGCAGATGGTACCCCAAAATAAGGAACGCAATCTGGCATCTGTCCTGAGTTCTCAAGAAGCTCCTATTTTCAACTGTTTGCCCAATACCTCTAATGGTTAGCACTTACCTAATTCGAGAAGGCTCCGTGCAGTCCCATGGTCATCTTGATTGGAGCATCTGGTTTCCCCCCCACGACTTTGGAATGGGTCTGATTCCCTATCTAGAACAAGATACAGCTTGCAAATGCTTTTGCAGAATTGTTTATGTCAAGTTCACTGGATTTCCGTGGCACACTTAGCTCAGTGGAGGAGAATGAGAGTCTTAAGATACCCAGGTGTGGGGACGCCTGGGTGGCTCAGTGGGTTAAAAACCTCTGCCTTCAGCTCAGGTCATGATCCCAGGGTCCTGGGATAGAGCCCCGCATTGGGGGGGGGTCTCTGCTCAGCGGGGAGCCTGCTTCCTGCCCCCCACCCCGCCTGCCTCTCTGCCTACTTGTGATCTCTGTCAAATAAATAAATAAAATCTTAAAAAAAAAAAAAAAAAAAGATACCCAGGTGTGGCTTGGCTTTTCCTCTGCCAGATCATTTAGTTAGTGAAATTCTCTTCAATACCTGGTCATACCAGGCCAGTGCTGCTGTTAAAGACAAGTAAGTCACAGGTGTTACACTCAAGGAACTATGACTATACTACCAAACTGCTTTTAAATTCAAATCAGGATAGCATTTTGTAATTTTTAGCATGAGCTATAGACTAGTGGGTTTAGATATCTATTAATACTCTTCACATGGTAAGATCAACTTTATGGAGAGGTTAAACAGGGAACCCCCATGATAGAGAGAGGGGTGTGTCATTGATGAAAGACCCTTTCCCAAAAAGTGTTTCCTTTCATTCCTCAAGTTCCCACAACATTTTCCACTTTCTGTTTCAGGCAAGAAAGATAATTAACTCTATAGATTTTTTTTTTTTTGAGTAGCAAATTCATTAAACATATTAAAATGACTGTTCAAACCACTGCATCAGTTTAATTTCACTGTGAAGCTCTAGCACTTTCCTTTTTGAGTCTGGAGAAGTTTTCTTCTTTTTCCTTCCTATTGTGTTCCTACATCCTATTGTATTCCTACAATATTGTATTCCTACATCCCTTAGGCTCCTATTTTCTTTTTTTAGTTTTGTTTAATTTTGTTTGACTTTTGAGGATGGGAGGGGCAGAGGGAGAGGGAGAGAGAATCCTCAAGCAGACTGTCTCCCTAGCATGGAGCCCAACATGGGGCTTGATCTCATGATCCTGAGATCATGACCTAAGCCAAAATCAAGAGTAGTATGCTTTAACTGACTGAGCCACCCAGGCATCCCTACACTGGCATGATTTCTGCTATATAAGGGAACAAATGTTAGAGGTAGTGGGTGGGAGCTTCCTGAATTCTCAGTGGAAGGGGAGAGAGTGTGGACTCTGTTGCAGAGACATGTGAACTGTGGAAATCTGCTAACAGTGAAGTAGGTGCCAAATAGGGTTCTGAGAACAGGTGAGGGTGAATGGGTTGGCAACAATGTCAAGGGCTCAACAATGGCTGGAGAAAGTGGAATTTGTGGTCCAGTCATTTCTGGTACAAACAGGTAAACAGGTCGTTAGATGGTGTGTGTGTGTGTGTGTGTGTGTGTGAGAGAGAGAGAGAGAGAGAGAGAGAGAGAAGATAGCTAATAGAAAAGGCATAAGATGTCTGGTCACAGCTCATCCCTTTCTCCTAGCCCCAAACAATGACTGTAATGATGGGAATTTCAAGCCAGAAAAGAGGGGAGCCCGTTGACTTGCCCTGCGGGATGGGAGGTGATTTTTGAGTGCTTGCAGCATTGCAGCTCCCTCAAAGTACTCTTGAAGCCCTTTGAATGTTCTCTTGGTTGAAAATGATGAGGATCATGTTGGACCATCTCAAATGTCTTGGGTGTAGCCCCAGCTAGCCCTCTAAGACATTGCCCGAGGCCAGTACATTGGAGTACTACCAGCAGAATAGCAGCTGCTATATCGCAGGCCAGCTCCATGGCGTACCCTAGACTCTTTTGCTTACATGACTTCCCTTTGATCCTCTCAATTAGCACTTGAAGTCTTATGACTCTGATTTATGGATGAAGAAACTACGACTCAGAATGATTCAGTAACCTGCTCAAGATCTAACATCAGGGAGTTTGGATATAATGCATTTCTATTATACAATGTCTTGATTCTTTCTTGACCTATGATTTCACTTAAGTGAATGAATTTCTGGTAAGATTCTCTATTGTGTCCTCATGAGAAAAGGTCACAGTGCTGCAAGGTCTTAGAGTTGATCTCTCAAATATGACGCAGAACACAGGCCTCATTTCCACATGGCCCCAGCCCTCCTTGCCTGCTAGCTCACTGCAGCTGGTTCTGTGATGCAATGTCCATATTCCTACTCTCCTCATACCTTGGTGATATCAGCAGCAGGGCAGAGGAACATCTTGAAGGGCAGGTGTTCCACTGCCCTGCAAAGGCCACTAGGGTGGCTGCTGTCTTCTCTATGACAGCATAAATGGCAGGGGAGAAAGTTAGGAGCTGCCTCAGCCTGGGGTATCATGACGTTAAATATCAAAGGAAGAATTTCATTAGATTTGTTGGTTTGGTTACTCTTTGGTTCCTGGCTGACTTTTTACTCCAGATAAAGAACTTCTCTGTTTTGGGCACCTGCGTAGCTCAGAAGGTTAAACATCTGCCTTGGGCTCAGGTCATGATCCCGGGTCCTGGGATTGAGTTCCAAATCAGGATCCCTGCTCATCAGGGAGCCTGCTTCTCCCTCTCCCAACTCCCCTGCTTGTGCTTTCTCTCTCTCTGTCAAATAAATAAAATCTTTAAAAAAAGAGAATTCATCTTTTTCTACAGAGCTTTCATATATGTCAAGTTTCTGAATTACACACTTAGCTGAAAAAGGGAGATTATCAGCTTAGATAAAACAGCAAAAATCAAACTGTTTAAATTCCCGGTGTTGCTGTTTATTCTAGTATGACAGATTTTACTTCCCTTTGGGCTGTACATCTGGAAAATCTTTCTTAATATACAATAAGAGGAGTACCAAAAACAACGATAAAATCCCTCCGATCCATCCTTCCATGTCTGCATCCACGGTTAGTTCTCACACCCAAACCCTGAGGCTGTCCCTCCACAGACACTGCCCTTGACCTCTGTTCTTCAGCCCTGTAGCCTTCTCCTGAGTGTCCCCATGGTACCTTATATTGGGACAAATGACCTATTGATAATCCATCTCCTCAGTGCATTCTAAACTTTGTGTCAGGTAGGGGCTCGCTGCCAATAGAATTTCACTCACGTGGTCTAACTGAAGAAATCCAGTGAGGAGACTATGCAGAATAGTTGAAAGCCGGTTTAAAGAAATTTGGGGTACCCAGGCACTAGCAAACCTGAGAAGCTATTGGCTTATCTGGGCTGAGAGGAGCAAGGGGAGAAATAGTGTTCCTGAAATTCAGGGCTGGCTGGAGCCATAGAAGATGGCTGCCAGACAGGAGCTATAATAGTGAAGAAAAGTGATCATAGCCATCCCTCACAGAGGAAGTAAGGAGGGAGCATGAGGAGAAATACAACCTTTCTCTTGTCCTTTCTAACTTCCCACAAGGGTGAGCATGATGGACAACCAGGGTCAAGGGCGCCCAGCCATGCCATGGGAGTTGTACTCCTGGAGCACAGAGTAAGGCAGAAAAGAGACAGGGAGTATGAGGGAGTAGCAAAAGGAGAAAACCCAGCATAATATCTAATTACTCTTTGGATTCCTGATGGATTGTATAGTGTCCAGCACTGAGTAGAAAGTTAACAGATTAAAAAATATTTTTTAAGATTATATTTATTTATTTTAGAGAGAGAGGGAGAGAAGAGCAGAGGAAGAGGGACAAGCAGACTCCACACGAAGTGTGGAGCCTGACTTGGGGCTCAATCCCATGACCCTGAGATTGTGACCCGCGCTGAAATCAAGAGTCAGATGCTTCACTGACTGGGACACTCAGGTGCCCCAACAGGAGTTTTTAGAGTGGAACAGAACTGGAAGAGATCTCAGAGTTCAGTGGGTTCAGCTCCTTGGCTTTATTGCTGAGGATACTGGAATTGAGAGATGTGGAGGTGACTGACTCTAGACCCCGTTAACAGCTAGTGGCTAAATGAGGATCCTGGGCAAAGCATCTGGGTCCCAGGGCAAGTGCTCCCTCCACACCACTGCCATCTGTGGGTGGGCGCAGCTGATCTTCTCCTCTCCACTCATTCTTTAGCTCTTATTATATTCATCCCAGTCTTTTCAGTTCTTCTTGACTCCTTCACCATACTTCCTCCCCTGGAACAGCTTTCCTTTCCTTCCTCTTCTCAATCACAGACATTACTGAGCACCCACTACACAGCAGGTAATGCACTCAGTCCAAAACTTCCACACGTGAGTAAGACCATACCAGTCTCTGTGACTTTTCTGTAGCCACTCCTCAGTGTGGCTCTTCCCTATCCTTGGAATGTAATTCATCTCTGTATCCCCCTGGCCAGCTCCTGTCCAACAGTCACAGATCAGCTCTCCTGCCACCTCTTCTGAGAGGCAGCCCTGACTCCCTCTTCCTGGCACTTACCTCATTGCCCTGCTATTATCTGTGGACACGTTGTGCTCCCTTACTTGAAGATGAGCACTCGTATTCCAGCATGATCCCCATCACACAGTAGGTCTTAATGAATGCGTGGTGAGTGACAGAATTCAGAGAGTTAAGGACTAGATCTGCATTTGGGGCTGCTCCTTTTCCTCTCCATCCTGCCACTGTCACCTCCCAGCCACTCTCAGAAGATCAACACTTTTTGTTCCTGCAGGAGTTGCTACTCTTTGTGGAGCACCTATGACTTGCCAACAGCTAATTTAGTTTCCATTTGACAGGTAAGGAAACTGAGTCACAGAATAAAGACTTGCCCAAGGTCACATGGCCAGCAGATTTGTGCTGAAATTTGACCCCAAGACTGCCTGACTCTAAGTGTATGAACTAGGCTACGTTGTCTTATCTGTCTTATGCTTATAAAAACACATTCACTACTTATGGAATTGAAATGTTTAATTAAAATGTTACATGAAGAACATCTTCTCCAACATTTTCTTCCTCACACTCATCTCTTCTGCTGTCAATGTAATCATTATGCTTCACTTTGTTTTTTTATGACATTTAGATGGTCACCATGCTTCCACCATGTTCTTTGTGCTATGTTGACTTTCAAAGACTAAAGTAAAATCATGTTTTATATTTTCTGAAATTACCTTTGGTACTTTATACATGTATAGCGTACAGATTTTATCATCCTGTGACATGGGAAAGAGATTGAAATCTCTGTCTTTGTGAGAAGGCCAAATTGAGCTTAGTATGGTTAAGCAATTCAGTCAAGTTGTCAAAAATGAAGGGTGGCATAATTTTGACCACAACTGAGAAAAAATGGGAAGCACAATTTGTTTCTTGACCTACTTGTCTCAGTATCAGACCTTTCTGGGTCTTAAACATTAAATTACAATCTAATGAAGCTGTGGTCCGTCCTAAGACAAATTACATTTTTTAAGTGTGTCTTTAAGATCGAAAAAATTCTAAAACTAAAAAGTGTTGAGTCACAGTGGTGGAATGACCGGTAATCCCATTAGTAATTTGGTCAGCAACCAGCTGTTTATACTGAGAGTGTAACAACCAGGCTCATCTAAGGATAAGACCTCA
This sequence comes from Enhydra lutris kenyoni, assembly GCF_002288905.1. Lineage (NCBI taxonomy): Eukaryota > Metazoa > Chordata > Mammalia > Carnivora > Mustelidae > Enhydra > Enhydra lutris. The sequence goes on along the minus strand of NW_019154088.1, from coordinate 8,319,465 downwards.
GCTTCCCCTCTGTTCTGATTTCTTAGCGTCCAGTGGGGGGTTGATGCCAGTTTGCACCTTGAATTGTCAATTTTTCTTTATCTATCCGAGAGCTCTGACATGACAACCAGAGTAAAGCCAGGGCTGTCCAGCACCTAGCAAAGAGACCTGGACTGACATGAACTTGGAGGGGACGTGAAGCACGGTTCTGTAGAAGGAAACAGCGGTACAAAGTTTAACTTAAATTGTTTGATCCTGAGAGTGACCCATATTTTATGTGGCCGACAAGCCCAGAGATAAGGAATTTGATGAGAACTTGCTTTGGTAGAGCCTGTAACTGTAAAAGAAGTGGGCTCTAGAATTCTAGTAAAGGCAGAGAAACTCTTCAGGTCTTCAAATGTGTGTAGCCAACAGAGAGGGAGGGAGGGAGGGAAGAAGGCAGAGAGAGAGACAAAGAAAGAGAAGGCAGAGCTGTTTTGAACAGTATCTTTCTGGTCTCTAACCCTGAGGTGTTGATCACCACTGACCCGTCTGACAGTTGACCCTATCAGGCATGCGGTCAACAGTTCTTAACAAGGACAATGCATCCCTGAATACTGATAGAGGGGGCTCCTGGCTACCCTCCTGGTGTGGCAGATGCTTGGGTGTGGTTGCTCCCTGTCAGGGTGGGGGGAGACAAGGGAGTCTGAGCTCCATGCAGTGAGGGGGCCAAGCAGGGGGGTTTATATGTAGGTGTTGGGCATCCGTGTGTGTTTGTGGTCCACATGTGTTTATGTATGTGTGTGCAAGGGTACATGGGCATGTGTATCTTTTTGTAGCCCCTTAACTATTTCCCCCTTAATATAATGGTTTCCTGCATGTGAATTCTGTCCCTGGGATTGTCTCAAGCGCTGATGTTATTTTTTTATACTTCATCTGCACTTTAGATCATTGGGTAGCAGAACAGAATAAAGACTGGGGCATTGATGCTTCTCATCTACCCAGCTTGGTTTCAGTCTCAACTCCTTTAGAGGCTTGTCCTTCATTTATTTGCATTTTCCCTGTCATTTTATTCATTGTTTCAGCCTCTGGCAACTAACTGCAAGATTGGCAAAAACTTTTATTATCTATGCTAAGAAGAAAGTGGGGGGCCCCTAGGTGGCTCAGTGGGTTAAGCATCTGCCTTCAGCTCAGGTCATGGTCTCAGGTTCCTGGAATGAAGCCCCGCATCGCATCGGGCTCTGTGCTCAGCAGGGAGCCTGCTTCCCCTCTACCTCTGCCTGCCTCTCTGCCTACTTGTGATTTCTCTCTCTCTGTCAAATAAATAAATAAAATCTTTTAAAAAAAAAGAAAGTGGTAACTTTGCTCTTCATTGCTTTTTCACATTTCAGTGCTGTTTCATCATGATTGCACGGCAATGATTTTATCTGTAGATTCTGTGCTGTTATCGTGAGATACAGGGGCAGAGCAGAGGTCTCAGCGCTGGAAGCCTATTTGTAACACTGCCCATCACTTTAGATTCCTGGGATAGAAATAAAATTCTTCGCTCCTTAAAAAGAGGTTAAAACTCTCAGAGTGCTGTTTTGTTTTGTTTCCGATTTAGGAGTTTAGAGGTAGATTTTAACTAAGTCTCTTACCCAACAAATGAAACATGCTTTGGCAATGATACAGATCCTCCCATGAACAACAAATTTCAATATTTGAAATCATAAACTAAACCTTGCTTTTTTGTGTATAAAAATATCTTAATTTTTCTCTTCACTTAAACATTAACTTGGATGGCTACTGATTTCTAGGTTGAGAACTGCTTGGCACAAGTATGAAGCAATCTCAAATTTAAGGAAGGAAATCCATCTCCCCAACAAGAATAACATTTAAACGTTTTTAGCCTGATATATAAGATTACACATGGGACAAAAAAGAGTAATTCATATCTCCAATGTTATAGTCATTAACTTTGTAACACAAACATTGAAAACAACATATTACAAAACAATCACATTTTAGTTTGAAATACCACTTTCTTGTTTTCTTAAATAGTTCATATTTCCATTATGAACTAAACTGAGATACAAAATGTGAGGCTTTTTCATCGGTCATATTCAACTGTCAGATTCCAATACGACAAATATTGATTGAATGCTGAATTTTGTGCAAGGCAAGGAATTCGCCTCTTAGGATGTAGTGTCGTCCCATGCTGAGGGCATGAGTTTTGTGCTTATAACCCAGGCTGCCATCAGTGTCCTGAGAGCTCTCTCGCAGAGGAGTTGCTATGGCCCCAGGATGGCAGCGGTAGGGAGTGTCTGTCTGTTCAGGGGCAATGGGTCATCCTGGGACCCAGGAGTAATCATTTAACACACAGGGACACACTTTCAGTTTGGAAGGAAGCCTGCTTGGGATTATGCCTCAATTATTAGAAAACAGTGTCTTTCAGGGACTGGGTAACCACGTTCTTTTATTTGTCCAAGAAACACTGAAGGAACAAATTAACGTAGAAGGCGCCTAGGAATAGGGAAATGGACAAGATGGTCATTTTCTCCTGCTCTGATGGAGCTGACCTTCTAGTAGGGAAAACAGACTTTAACAAAGACCTAAATATTAAATTGTTATGTTCCAATTATAATTATTTTGCAGGTGGAACAATAGGGTGCTGTGAGAAAATATAACAGGGACACCTAATTTGGTGATATTCAGAAAAAGTGGCATTTAAGTAGAACTAGGGTGGACAAAAAGAAATTAACCTAGTTAAAGTGGCGGGGTCTGGGTGGGAGGAGAGTTGTGATTCAGCTGAGACCATAGCACATGACAAGGTCCTGAGGCAGGCAGGTGTGATCAGGGGAATAAAGGACAACGTAGAGCTTACTGGGTTTGATCAGGCTGAAGGAAGGTTGCTGGCTATGGTTGTGAGTTCAACTTTATTCTAAGAACAGTGAGGATATTTTGAGCAGGGGCACAAAATGATGAGATAGGTAATGCATTTCAAGAAGAGGGACTGCCTGCTGGTGGGAAGTGGGTTGAAAGGTGGTGAAGAATCCAGGGAAAGCAGGAACAAGGCAATTTCAACAGAGGGCACTAGGGTTGGTGGTTGTGCTTTGTGTGTGACTTGCTTCTTTCTGTGTGCACTGGGTTTGGGGTGCTCAGTTGGCGTTAGTTGGTGCCATGGAGAGCACGTGTGCATGGGTGCTTTCTCAGGGTTAAGGTGAGGGCGTTAAAGTTTGGCACCCAACCCCTGGAGCCAATGGTCAATCTCTCTCTCTCATCTGGGCTTGTATTTAAGGACAATATGGACACCACCACCTGTTTCCTTGATGCTTAACACCCTGCAGAATGTAAGGCAGCGAGTTCTCTGAGCTCTGGCTTTCATAATAAGCAGGGAAGTTCTGATTATTTAACAGCCCTTTGGTTGCCAACATTCTTACTCTTAGTATTTTGACAGTTAGCGTGCCATGCTATTGGAAATGCCCTGTTATGCAACAGCAGGTGACTAAGTGAGGCAGGATTCCCCACGCAAGGGAAATCTCCCCACTTCTGGATGAATATCCTAGATGGGAATGTCAGGATCAGCTGTCCCCGGACTCTGCAGGTCAGGTGCCCTGTCTTCCCGCCAGAGCTCTGGGTGCTGCTGCTGGTGATGTGACCCAGACGCTCTGTGGCCACCGAGATGTAGCTTCCTAAAGACACAGCCACCTAATCATGGGCACGTCTGCTCGCTTGGTTGCTTGTGATGCTGCATCAGGTTTTTGAGCTTTGGGTAGGCTGGAAGGGACACAAGAGAGTGGAAAGACAGCAAGCTTTGAAGATAGGAGCCTCTTGATTGTACCACGTGGAGCACTGTACCCTTCAGCGCCTTGGTTAGCCTCTCTGAGCCTGACTGCCCTCACCTATGAAAAAGGGATAATTTAATATTAGCCTCCTGGGATTCCTGCAAGGACTAGATGCAGTGGTCTCTGTGAGGTGCCCCGCCCAGGGCTTCCCACACTGCAGGCATCTGGTAACTATGAGTCTCCTTCCCTGTGTGAACCGTAGAATGACTAGCCTGCCTGATGTCACTCAGGGGCCCCTGTTCTGCACTAACGGTATCAAGCCACATCCTCATATTTTGTAGCTGACTTGCGGATATTTCACTTATCTGTGCTGTGCCCTCCTTCTGAGGGCACAGATAATTGAATTTTTAGTAGAAGGATGAAGCAGATAAGCCTACAAGCTCTGAGAATATCTGCCTATAATTTATAGACGGTCAGTAACATCAGATAGCCTGGTCTCTAACAACTGTATGAGAAGATATTGTGCTGCTCTCAAACAGGGAAGAGACTGGATCCTTTACCTACATATTTATTGAAATCTCATTAGAACCTTTAATGACCACCTAGACGTTTTCAGGTTAATAGACACATGAATGTCTTAGTGACATTCAAAGAAGTGCTTTTCTTTCAGGTCTGAACTTACACTTTTGTTAACCTCACATCATGCTTCTTGGTTCTAATATTTTCTTGGATTAGGGAATAAATTCTTTCTTATCCCTGTTTTCATTTTAGGCAGGTGAGCTGTAGTGAATAAGGCCCTGGGCTCAGGAAGTTGGCTGAGAATCTCATTTCTGCTCCTTGTCATTTGGATAGATGAAATTTCTTTGAGACTCAATTTTCTCACATGTGGAATGGTGATAATTCTACCTACTCGGCCCCCTTTGTACCTTGGCTATGAGGATAGAAGTCTACCCCCAAAGCACATAAACCGTAAAGCACCATACAAATGGTTTTCATTGGATACCTGCATCACCACGGAGGTTAGAAATAATTTTGATGTCAGGCCTTCCCCCAGTTCTACTGAATTAGAATGTCTAGTGGTGGGGCCTGGGCACTTCTATTTAAATGAATGAATGAATGAATGAATGTATATTTAACTAAGTATGTGCGGTAAGAGTGGAAATCTACAGCCCTATAAAAACCCAGGATGATACCACTATTCACAACATTACAGAATTCATTTGTCTGAGCAGGTGCGCTGGAACCCTTCTGGTCCATTTTTAGCTGCAGGTCTTGACTCCTCACCCTCTGAGTATTTTCAGGCCTCACCACATTCCCCTCTCCAGTCTCACTTTGCTACAGCACAGTTCTCCAGCCCTTCAGACTAGTCACCATTTGCTAAAGACCCCATTCCATTTCCTGCCTTTGGGATCCCGCTCTGTGACTCCCCGAGAGGATGCTCCCCCTGGAGCGCAGGGAGCTGGTCTTTGTGGAGCACCGATAATGGAGACATAGACATTCCAAATAGGAAATGATCTTAGGACCTTCGTGTTTATCTTCTGCTTTGCAGAGAAAACCCCTGAGGCCCCAAGGAGGTAACTAACGCAGGCCAGACCACAGGCCAGATCCAGCCGGTTAATGATAGAGTCAGGATTAGAATCTGGGTTTTCAGACTCCAGACCACTGCTCTTTACACCACTTATCCTTCTAAAAATATTCCAGGCACTGACCTTGGTTGTATGGTAAATATGCAAAACAGGCTCACGTATCTACCATTCCAAACACAGAACACTGGTCTCTAACACTTAGGATTTTTTAAATGATTCCTTTTAATGTCTACCTAATAATGCACTCAATCTTTAAATCTTTTGGGGATATTATACTTTCTCCCGCAGTAACTTCAGCTACCACGAAGAGCCCACGCATATTTAATTTACCTCACATCATACATCTGACCTGAGTTGCGCGAGGGGAGGGCCTTATCTTCGGGGCATTCAGCTACCTCCTTGGCCCGGCTCAGACCTTAACACAAATGAGGCTGCTTCTGGCCCATTTTCCTCGATCTAAATGCTCACACCTGGCTGCCTCACAGTCCCTCTGTCAAGTTGTCTGACATAGTCTTTAGAAGGACCCTTGAACTTCAAGTCTGGTGTCCTAATACCAGCGCTAAAGGACTTTGTTGCCTGAAGTTCGTTCTCCGTATTTTCCTTTGGGAGAGATTTGTAAATTATGATAAAAGAATCTGACATAAGGACTTAGTTAGGATTTCTAGAGCCTGGCTCAGACCAGCACATACTCAACCTAACCACCAAAGTTATCCTGTTTACAGCCATGGAGACGTGTTGTCAATCAGATTCTTAGGTAGTCGGCCCCAGAAAACTCCTACTAAATGTGAAGATTAAATGGGTAGAGGGGTAAGTTCAGGAAACTGTGATTTCTGTTTTCATTGCTCCTTATTCAGTGTGGTTTAGAAGCAGAGAGGCAGAGGTTGGACCCGAGGATTACTAGAGAGTTCTTCCTGAACACAAAAAGAGGGGTGCACACTTCTCTATTTGATGGCCCATGATCTAAGGACTACATTAGGCAATGCGTGCAAAGCTCACTGTCCTTTCAACATTTCCTCTGCGTCTCTGCATCTACGAGGCCCCTTTATTTCCAGCACATCAGCAACATTTTAGAAAATGTTAGCATGTAGCAACAGTTTCGAAAATGAAAAACAGTGATGGATCGGTATTCGATGTCATAAGATCAAATATTTTTTATTCAAGTATAATTAACTTACAGTGTTCTATTAGTTCTAGGTGTAAAATATAGTGATTCAACAATTCTATACATCTCTAGTGCTTGTCAAGATACGTGTGCTCTTAATACTCTTTATCTGTCATCCCTCCCCCAGCCCCCCACCCCCGCTCTGGCAACCACCAGTTTGTTCTCTGTATTTAAGGGCCTTTTTTGTTTGTTTGTTTGTCTCTCTTTTTTCTTTGTTATTTGCTTTGTCATGAGGTTAAATATTGCCTAATGTCTATAGCAGTGAAGAAAAATTGGCAAATTTATGATCTCGCATAAGTTTCTAATGCCAGAGCCTATTTATTTAAAATAAAGCTGCCTGCATCAAAACCACTAGAACTTGTAAGGAAATTATTATGGGTTTGAGATCTTTAAAGATCTATGTTTCTCTCTAGGGGTTCAGAATTAGGCAAACATTGAAGATTGACATAAATAGTTAAAGGACATTCTCTTAAGCTATTATTTACTTTTCCTTCTTAAAAGAAGGACCCATGCATTTGGTTGTTACTGTTTTCTGCTACAGAAATTTGTTGAAACTTAGTCTTTATCCACATTCTCTCTTATGCTTTTTCCATGCATTATTTTTTTCATTCAACAAATCCTTACTGAATGCCAGACATGATTCTAGGTGCTGGGAATACCACAAAGTACAAATATGTTCCTACCAGGGCAGGAGACAGAGGTTGTATCTTAATAAAATTGACAAACTTTTGATAGGTGTGATGAATGGAAAAAGAAAGGAAGAATAAATGGAATGAAAAAAGAAATATAACCACAGACTCTGTATTTATTAAAAAGATAATATTCTATAGACCTGTATTACATCAAATTAGAAAAATTAAATGAAATATATATATTTCTAGAAAAAATATTATATTAAAACTGATTCAAGAAGAGATAAAAAGTCCAAATGATCTTGTAACTATTAGAGGAATTGAACAAGTTATAGAAAATCTACAAAGACAACATCAGCCCTAATAATTTTAGGGGTGAGTTCCATGAGTTATCCAAAGAATGGTAATTCCTTTCAAGTTACATGAAAGGTGGAATAATCTCTTAATTTATCTCGTGAAGTGAGTAAAAACCTGGTGTTAAAACTAGATAAGGACAGGGGGCACCTGGGTGGCTCAGTGGGTTAAGCCTCTGCCTTTGGCTCAGGTCATGATCTCAGGGTCCTGGGATTAAGCCCCAAATCAGGCTTCCTGCTCAGTGGGGAGCCTGCTTCCCCCTCTCTCTCTGCCTGCCTTGCTGCCTACTTGTGATCTCTCTCTCTCTCTCTCTCTGTCAAATAAATAAATAAAATCTTAAAATTAAAAAAAAAAACTAGACAAGGACAGATAAGAAAGGAAAAATTAAATGGCAGTTTCACTCATGAACATAGATACAAAAATGCTAAGTGAAATAAATGTTAGCAAACTGAATTCAGAAGTATATTAGCAAAATATAATGAATCATGACCAAGTTAGATGTTTTCCAAAATGCAAGGTGAATTGAACATTAGAAAAAATACTGTTGTAATTCACCATTTTATAGTTTGAAGTAAACAAAAATATGGTCACCTTCATGTAGGAAAAACATTTGATAAAATCCAACAAACATTCATGATAAAAATGTATAGCTAAGAAAGCAAATTTCCTGAGCCTGTTTAAGAGTGGCTGCAAAAAACATTACAGCAAACTTGATACTTAATGGCAAAAAAGTTAAAAACATCATTCTGTTTAAAATTGGGAACAAGACTAAATTGCCTGATAAGTGCTTCGAAGCAAATGGTAAAGCAAGAAAAAAATAACAAATGTATAAAGATTGGAAAAAAGGAAACAAAATGTCAGTTTTTATAAAATCATAAAGAGTCAACAAAGTTTATGGTTGCCTTTCGGGTATGTTAAGATTCTTGGACTCTCAAATGTAACTTATTTGAAGGAAAGAGGTGTTTAAGGGTTAATGTATGTTGGACCTTAGCAGGTGTCAGGCTCAGTGCTAGATTATTCTCTTAAAATAGTAATAAATATTATTATAACAGCTGCCATTTATTCAATACCAACTCTTCGGCCAGAACTAGGTAAATTTTTATCATTAACGTTTCTAATCCTCACAAAACTTCCAAGTATCAGTCAAGGAATTATCCCCATTTTACAGATGAGAAAACTGAGATTCAGAGAAGAAAAGTAGCTTACCCAAGTTTACACAACTGTAAAGTGGCAGAAATGGAATTTCAAAGAGGGTCCTTTGGACTCAAGTCTGTACTTTACAATGCATGAGGCTTCCCGAAGTTATAGAACTTTTGTTCTGGAGGTGTCCTAGATGCTCAGTAAGTATCTGTGGATGGTTTCACTTGGAGCCCAAGTCAAAAACTTGTCTCACAAAAGGATCAGCACTTCTTAAAAATCAAGAGTCAGGGTCATTAAAGCAACTATCACTGGTCCAGGACTTTCTGGTTCCTTTGCTTTTCCTCTTAGGGCCAGAAGGGAATTTCTAGGGAGTTTATACTGTCAGGTACTAGAAAGAATAGAGACTATCTGTATTAGTATGCTCAGGCTGTTATAAAAAAAATACCACAGACTGGCACCTTAAACAACAGAAATTTGTTTTCTCACAATTCTGGAGGCTAGACATCGAAGAGTAAGGTGTTGGCAGGTTTGGTTTCTTCTGAGGTCTCTCCCCTTGACTAATAGATGGCTAGCTTCTCACCGCCTCACATGGTCATCCCTCTGTGCTGTCAGGGTCCTAATCTCTTCTTAAGGACACAAGTTGCATTGGATTAGGGCTCATCCAAATGACCCACTTTAACTTACTTACCTCTTTAAAGACCCTATCCAAATACAGTCACACTGTGAGGCAGTAGGGTTTAAGACTTCAACATATGAATTTTAGGGGGACACAGTTCAGCCCATAACAATACCTCAGGGGAATAATAGGATGGAGTTGTGGTCTCAGAGAGTTAGGATACTTTTGGTGTGATAATGAGTCATTAAGGGTAATCCTCCTCGGACAAAGAACAGCAGAAGGCAGGTCCACCATGTTCCACCAGCAGTTAATAGGAGTATAGATACTCACACTTTCAGCTCAGAACACTACTTTCATTGGGCTCATTGATAAAAAGGCAAACACAAGGTCAGGTCTCCACTGGAACAGGAGCAACCAACAGGATATTCCTCCCTCCTTGTTTTCCCTTCATCTTTTATGGACCTGCCAAGACTGGGTGAGTGGGAGCTTCTAAACGCCCACCCAGCTGGCCATCCATTCATCAATCCATCAATTCTGTTAGGACAATGGGGACTTAGAAGCAGTCTCAAATTTCCAGATAGATTTAGAAAATAATGAAACTTTGACATTCATGAGGGTATTTTTTTAAGGTCATGTTTTGGCAGCAGAGGCCATACAGGGGCATACAGAAGAGAGCATGGGAGCATGGAATAAACCTGCATAACAGAGTTGGACTTGAAAACATCATTCAGTGTTGCCTTGTCTTTATTCTTAGCGCCCCCCCCACCTCCAATGTTCCTTTTAGCAGAGAAACAGAGCTTCCCTTTGGAAGATAAATTTGGATACAGCCTTGACTCCAACCCAAGGGCAGTTTCCCAAAGAGCCAGGCCAGCATTTAGTTCCTGCCTAGCCCTTCAGTTTCGTAAAGAGATACTGAAATTATCTTTACCAGCTGAGTAAAGACCATGGGTCTCTAGGTAGCTTTTTTAGTCATCACCTGGATTGGCAACGACCCTCAGTCTGAAATGGATGTACTCATACATAGCTGTATTTTTAAACTACCTTAGCATTGTGCTCACACAAAGACTTCCAGAGCATTGAAGAATTGGGAATTAGGTCTCTCAGGTATCAATGGAGAGGGTACCAATGGTTTGAATGGTGGTTAAGTTAGGATATTAGAGCACTGAAGGATAATATTTTCTAAACTTACATTTCTGGAGTATGCCAAGCTTTTTCATGATTCATTGTATTTCTTGACTTAGGGCTTGGACTCAGAATATAGAATGTTCTTGAACCTCACAATTTACTTCAAGCATCATAATGATATTGGAAGGAAAATAAAGTACAAGGAAGGCAGTTAACATTTATTAAATGCTTGTTCTATGCTTGGTACTGTGCTAGTAACTTCATGTTATTTCTCTATTTAATAAAAAAATAACACTGCAGTGGCAATGTTTAACATGGAGCTATACCTCCAGCATGGATTCAGAACTTGAGGGGAGCCAGAGGAAATGCAAGCTCTCTCACCCACTTATAGTCTCACTTTTCTCCCACTACAGATCCCATAGGCATGGAATATGTCAGCTACTCCTATTAAATGGCACTTTAGAACAGATAGCCATCAGGAGATACTCTGAGTTTGAAAATCATCTCCAATGAAAGGCCTTCCTTGACCACCATATCTACTGTAGCCACCAGATATCCACTCCAACAAATCCTTTTATTTCATCATCTCATAGCATCTCTTACAATTCTGTATTTTCCTTGTCTGTTACTATCTGGATCCTCTTCTAGAATGCAGCCAATATTGTTCTCTATTGTTCTCAAGGGACCTCAAACAGTGATGGGCACAGAGGAAGTTTCGATGGCTATTTGTCGTGTGACTCAAATGATAGGAATCCCATTAACTGGCTGGCTGCAGTAGTTAAGATCATGTTTGTAAGAAATCAAAGCTCATGCTGATGGTGGCTGAAATCTCCGTTTTCCCCATGAATTCACAAAAAAGGAAGATGGGACTTCTCATTTGCATTTGTAATACCTGATATCTTAACAACTCACTAAAATATGCTTCCATTTTCTTGTAATTCGGGTTTCCTGAGTGGAATGGAGTGAATGGGGCTCTGCCATGAACCTTTGTGCAGCTTTCCCTGCTATGTAACATTTTATTGCTTGGATATTACACCTTTTTTAGTCTGTTCACCCTCTGATGGGCATTTGGATTGCTTCCATTTTTTGGCTATTTATACTTGGAAACATGTCATGCATATTTCCTGGTGCACATAGGCAAGGATTTCTCTAGGGCATTGGTTATCAAACTGTGATCCTCAGACAAGGAATTTTGTCTCCACCCCTGACCTACAGAGTTAGAATCTCTGTGGGTGGGACCTAGCAATGTGGGGGGGGGGTTCATAAGCTCTCCATGTGATGGTCATCTACAGTATAACCACCCAGGGAGCTTTAAAAGGCTACCAGTGGCTTAGCCCTACCTCAGGATGATTAAATCATAATCACTGAGGACGGGGCCAGGTGATTCTACAGAGTTGCCGGAGTCAAGAGCTATGGCTGCTGGGTACGTAAGTAGGAGTGGGAGTGTCACGTCATAGCATACAGCTTTGTTAATTTTTATGAAATGAAGTCAAATTGCTTTTCCAAAATGTGTGATTTATGCTCCTACCAGCTTCTTATGAGGGCTCCTGTCGCTCCCCATCTTCCCCAGAACTTGTATTCCTTGACTTTTTAATTGTTGCCACTTTTACAGGTAAGAGATCGGCATCTTACTATAATTTTAATTTTTATTAATTTGTATTTGTTTATTTAATTTGTATTTATACGAGTGGGACTGAACGGTCTTTATGTTTAAAGCCCATCAATATTTCCACTTCTGTGAAAAATGCCTATTCATATCTTCTGCCATTTTCTTTCCTACTGGATTGTCTTTTTATTGATTTGTAGTCGGTCATTTTTTATGGATTCTGGATGCTAATTCTTTGTCAGTTGTATATGAAGGAACTACCTTCCTTCTCCTACTTTTTGGTTTATCTTTTTCTTTTCTTTAGGGAATGTTTTGACTAACAGAAGTTCTTTTCTGTCATTGAATTTCCCCCTCCTTTTTTGTTAGAATTTGTGTTTTTTATATTCCACTTGAAAAATCTTCTATATACTGGAAGTCCAAAAGACACTCTCCACACTTTCTTCTAAATGTTTTAAACTTCTGCCTTTCACATTTAAGTACTTCATCCATCTTAAATTTTAAAAAAATCAATGCCCTAAAAAAAAATGCTCTAAAGCAGATATTTGTTTTCACTTATTTTCCTTATGGATAAACAATTGTCTAGTACCATTTACTATTTAACCCATCCTTTCTCCTAAATTGCAATGCCAGTCTTGTTTTCATACCCATGTTGGAAAAATACATGGGTGTGTTTCTGAACTATCTATTTTATCTATATGTGAATTAAAAAAAAAACAACAACAACAACTATGAGCCAGTGCTTCATTGTTTAATAATTATAGTTTATAATCAGTCACAATACATGACCAGGCAAGTCCCCTACTTGATTTTTCTCCAAAAGCATCTTGGCTAGTCTTGGTGTTATGCACTTCAGTGACTTAACAATTAGCTTATCAGCTACCATGAAAGGCTTGCTAGAATTCTAATTAGAAATGCCTTGAATCTTTACATCAATTTAAGGATCTATTTATTGTTAAATATGTGACCCTTACAACTAATGAAGATTGTATTTCTCTCTGTTTAGGGTTTATTTAACATCTTCCAATAATATTTCTTATTTTTCTAACTAAAGTCCTTACAACATTTTTATTGGATTTATTGTCTGGATCCCTTATATTTTGTCGTTATTATAAATATCATCTATACTTTTTGTGGCAGTTTATAAATGTTGATATCTGTATTTAGAAATGAAATTGATTTCTGTATGTTAATCTTATGTCTGGCAACCTACTTGAGTTCTTTTATTAATTTTAACAATTTCAGAGATTATTTTGAATTTTCTATGTAAACAACTAGACTATTTGTAAACAATTGTTTTTTTTCTAATCCTTATACTGTGTGTGTGTGTGTGTGTGTGTGTGTGTGTGTGAAGGGGAGTGTGTATTTGCCTTATTACTTAGTAGTATACCAAGCTGTATAGAATTGGTGGTAGTAAGCATCCCTGCCTTGCTCCTGATTTTAAAAGTACTGATGTTTCAGATATTTCATCATTGAGTATCTATTTGTGGTGGGATTTTTTTACCTATTTTGTTTCCTTTCTTTTTGTGCTACTTTTGAGTGAGCTGAAGAAGTTCCCTTCTTTTCATCATTAGCCAAGATATTTAGCTTGAACAGTTGTTGGATTTTAACAATTGTGATTTCTGTCTGTGTTAAAATAATTTTTAGGTTTTTTTCCCCTCTGTAGTCCATTAATATGGTAAATTATATTAAAAGATTTTCTAACGTTGAATCAGCTTTGCCTTCCTCAAATATACTCTACTGGGTCATGATTCATTTTCTCTTCTTACACAGAGCATTTGGTTTTCTAAGGTTTTAGTTCAGGATATATTCACATTTATTTTGGTGGCTAATACCAGCATGTAATTTTTCTTCCTTTTACTGTCCTATCTTGTGTTGGTATCGAGGTTTTACTTACCTCATAAAATATTTTGGGAGAGTAGCCCCTCTTTTCCTACTCTGTGAAAATGTTTGTATAGGTAAGAATTACTTTTTTTTTTCCTGTTTGTTAGAATTCTCTAAAATACTGTGGGTCTAGTACTTTCTTTTTGTAAACATTTTGGTTTTGCACCTTCTGCTGAAATATAACATACATGCAGGGAAGCATAGAACTGATGAATGATCACAAACAAAACACACCTTTTACCATCCGGATCAAGAGACAAAATACTGGCAGCACCATGGAAGCCCCTGACATGTCTTTTCCCACCATTCCTCCCACAGCAAGATTTCAAAGGTCGGAAGTACTCAGATTTCTAACACCATGTATTGCTGGTTTTAACTGTTTTTGAATTTCATATGGATGGAATTCTGTAGTATGCATAACTCAAGATGATTTGAGAAGTCATGAATTTCTTTAGTGGTTATGGAGTTATTCTATTTCTCCTTTATTTTCTTTTTATAATGTGTATTCTAAAATGTTTTCCTCTCAGTTTTCAAATATGTGGGTGAACACTTGGAGTATTTTTAATTTTTTTTAAAGATTTATTTATGTGAGAAAGAAAGAGTGGGGGAGGGCAAAGGGAGAGAATCTTCAAGTGGACTCCCTCTTGAGCATGGACCACCCCCCTCACCACCACCACTGGACTCCATCTCATGATGCATGAGATCATGACCTGAGCTGAAACCAAAAGTCGGATGCTTAACAAACTGAGCCATCCAGGCACCCAAGTATTTTTTTTTTTTAATCACTGTGGTATCAGTAATTAGGTTTCCATTTTATTTTATATCTGCAGTATATTTTACTAGATCAGCTTTGTTAAAGGCTTGTCAATCTTACTTTTTTTGAGAAGCAACTTTTGGCTTTGTTTCCTCTGTTTAGTTTCTATTATATTACTTTCTATTTTATCATATTTTCTGTCTACTTCCTTCAGGTTTATCCTACTGTAATTTTTATAATTTAAGTATTGTTCTTACCTCATTAATTTTTAATCTGTCTTCTTATATATGTTTTTAAAGATTATTTTAAAACAATGGTGCCTTGTGGATATCTTTTAGTTGCATCCAATGTTTTAGTAAGCAGTATTTAACAAGTATTGTTTTAAGGACATGAGTTAATTTGGAGATTTCAAAATGGATCAAATATAAATTTGGCCCACAAGGAGATGAAACCTAACAACAACTTAGCATAGCAAGTATAAAAATACCCAAAATACCAGGCAAAAATAAAATGAAAGAAATTTAGATTTTCATTTTTGGAAATATAGTGAAATATATTTGTAGAGAAATCTATCCCAGGATAGAAATAGAAAAATCTGGATAAAATATAAATATTTCTCAAAACCGTGGCTAATTGAAACATAAATAAAGGGAAGATGTAGCCCAGAAATAACATGGGGGGGGATGAAGAACTAGAAAAACAAGTCAGTTCAGGGGCTGATATTTTCTCTAAGGGCATTTGCAAATTTGAGTTCTCCACAGATTCCATTCAGGAGAAACAGGTGAGGAGAGAATTAGTGAACCAGAAGACAGATATGAAAGATAACCCAGAAAGCAAATACTCACAAACAAAAAGATGGAAAATATGAAAATTTGAGATATAGTAATTAGAACAGTCAACATACACATAATGAGAGTTGCAGAAAGAGAAAGAATGGAAGAAAGACCATGTTCAAAGATTATAACTAATGACTTTATTATACTGTAATTTTTATAACTTAAGTTTTATTCTTATCTCATTAATCTTTAGCTTGTCTTATTTTCACATATGTGTTTTTAAGGATTATTTTAAAAATGAAGACCTCTAGCTATTTTAGTTGCATTCAATGTATTTTATTAAGCAGTATTTTTATTATAATTCAGTTCTGTGCTGAACACACAGTCTGTTAGGCTCCTTGAATCTTGGTGTTCAGTTCTTCCATCATTATAAATATACATAAAATGACAGGGTTTTCAAAGAAGACAGAGAAAAGAGAGCGAGGAGAGGGACACAGTGACAGAGAGATTACTACCAGGGGAAGACAATTAGCTTCTAGCTGACTTCTCAACAGTAAAAGAAGTTAAATGACAATGGAAATATAATCAAAATACTGAGAAAAATCACTGACAATCTTGAAATGTTATCTAACAAAGATATTTTTTAAACACAAGCAAAATAAAGACATTTTTCAATGAACAAAAGTTGAGTTCACTATAAATAGCAGCTTACAAAAGGAACTTCTAAAAGACATACCTGAGAAAGAAGGAAAGGACCTGAGAAAGGTCTGAGGTGCAAGAAGGAATGACTAAATAAAGAAAATGGTAGATTTGTGGGTAACTCTAAGCAAGCATTAACTGTATCAAATAGTCACAGTGAAGTCTAATTTGTAGAGTTAAAAATAATCCAGACAGAGTTAAATTCTGGGCACCAAAAGCATATAAATTAGAAAGGCTATAACTGGATCTAATATATTCTAAGGGAGAGCTTCTCAATATTTAATATGTACTTAGTCACTGAGGGATCTTGGTAAAATCCAGCTCTTAAATCAGTGGGTTGAGGCAGAAATTTTTCATTTTTCCCAACTTCCCAGGTGTGTCAATTTTTTTGATTGTTGAATCTAACTTTGATTAGTAAGATTTTGAGATCCTTATTCAAGAATAGGATAAAGAGTTTGATTAAATTCATATTTGCTAACATATATTCATGTTAAAATAAATAAACCCTAAAAGATTAAGATACTATATAACTTCCAAACTTGTAAAAAGAAAAAAAAAGAATTTTTGGAGGAAAAAAAAAAATCTCAATCCAAAAAGTGGCAGAGAAGAAAAAGATAGAAAGACAGAAAGGGAAGGAGGGAGGAAGGGCAGAAGGGAAAAAGAAAGGAAGAGAGGGAAGAAAGAAATCTTTTGAAATTCAGGCAGAGTTTTTTAGGACAATAGAACAATCCAGCTATATTTTATTTTTTTAATTTATTTTTTAATAAGAGACACACCTGAGATAAAAAAAATTTTAAGTGTTGAAAATAAAAAGAGGGAAACTCTATACAAGACAACTATCCACAAAGACAAATAACATGGGATTTAAGACAAGAACATTTTGAAAGGCAAAGATGAGTGGCATCTGGGTGGCTCATTTGGTTAAGTCTCTGACTCCTGATTTGGGCTCAGGTCATGATCTAATGATCTCAGGGTCATGGGCTGGAGTACAGCAGGGGGCTCTGAGCTCAATGTGGAGCCTGCTTAAGACTCTCTCCCTCTCTCTCTGCCCCTCCCCTTACTCCTTGCATGCATACACGAGGGCTTGCTCTCTCTGAAAAAAATAATTCTTCAAAAAAATAAAAATAAAAAAAGGCAAAGATGATCCCTACATAATTCCCTTGAAAGCATTAGAATTCTAACATAGCCACCTCAGAACATAGCTTTAGACTATATAAAGAAAAAACTCTCAAAATATAAGGGGTATATTTATGGTTCTGTCATTACGGTAAGAGGTTTAAACCCCCCTTTTCTTCAGTAATCAATAAAGCAGACAAAATAAGTCAGAAAGTGTGGTAGATATTAGTGCTGCTCACCAAAATTCTGGTTTTCCCCCTTCACAGTACATTATAGGAATATATTTCCCTGACTCCTTGAAATGAGGTATAGCTTTTTGGTCATTTGACTTGTTTTGGCCAAGGCAGTGTGCTCAGAAGTTAGAGTGTATTTTTTCCAGGCTATTGTGAGACACTGCAGAAGTTCTTTGTCCTGCTGTGGGCATCATGGAAGCACAGAGTTGGACCCTCTGTCAGCCTGATCCCTGAGTAGAGATCATGTAAACTTTATTTATTTTTTTTAAAGATTTTATTTATTTATTTGACAGACAGAGATCACAAGTAGGCAGAGAGGCAGGCAGAGAGAGAGGAAGGGAAGCAGGCTCCCTGCTGAGCAGAGAGCCCGATGTGGGGCTCGATCCCAGGACGCTGGGATCATGACCCGAGCCGAAGGCAGCAGCTTTAACCCACTGAGCCACCCAGGCGCCCCGAGATCATGTAAACTTTAATTGTGAGGCGCTTTGTTACAACCTAACCGATCCTCACTGTTTACAGTAAGGATAGAAAAGAATTAAACAACATAATTAAAAAGATAAATCTAGCTATTTAGAACACATGGTCTCAAGCAGTTAGAAAATAGATATGCTTTTCAAGTAGACACAAAACATTTATAAAGCTCAAATCCATGCTAGATCACAAAGCAAGTTTCAAAAATTTCCAAAAGGCAATGTTGTATAGACCACATGTTCTCACTACAGTATAATCAAGTCAAAAGTAAAAACCAAAAAGTTAACTCTATTTTGAAAAAAAATCAAGTTTAAATAATTCAAATGTCAAAAAACATAAAATAAAATATAGGGGGATAAATGATTCCAATAGTTATTGGAACCTTCTCATAACACCCAAGACCTGCTTGTACCAGAAGAGGTAATACCATGAATTTAACCAGGAAGAATTCAAGCACACAGTCAGTTCAAGAGGAGGAAGTTCCTATTCGAGTCTCAACTGTTCCTTCATCTCCTCTTGGACAACTTCATAGGTTGCAGAAAGTTAGGGAAACAAAATATTTTCTCTAGATGCTGACAGGGTTGTGCAAAAATTTGTTTTCCATGAATTCTTTTGCATTTTAACTTTTAAAGGACTATTAAAATTGTTTTTGAGTTCCAGACCACAAACCCTAAAATGCACATAAATAATACAATTAAGGAAGACACTGAAAGAGAAATGGCAAAGAATCTTAGAAAAGTATCCTCCCTCTGCTATACTGCCTCATCTCATCACATAGCTGCTCTAGGTCGTATAAATTCCAGTGGTATATGGGCTTTCCAATTTTTCCATATTTAATCAATTAAGGAGTGAAATCCCAACATCTACATAATATTCCAACTATGAATATTTATTACATTCAAGAAAGGACAAGATATTAGCAATATCATCTAAAAGATGACCAAGCCACTCTGAGATTAGATGTACCAATCTTCTCATTTTATGACTTTACAATTCAGGATAGGCTTACCCCAAAATAAGGGTCTACTCTCAATCTCCAAAGACTGTTACGCTTTGAGTTCATTTCCATTTATGGCAGAGCAATAAAATATGCAAGCCTATGGTTAGATCAAGAAAAAAAAAACTCCTAATTTTGGGAAGAATTTTCACCCAATGTATAGATCAGCTTTTGACCTAAATGAAGACAGGGTGAGATATTCATTAGGACTGAAAAGACATCAAATTGATATTGATGAGTCTGATGATAATACTTATGTTTGTGCTATTTCTTTCTGGCTAATTAGAACAACAAAAAGTCCTTCATTATATTAAGATCACTTATAAAGTTTAATTCCGTACTCCATTAACAACATTGAATCATATGTATCTTCTTTTATTCAATTTCTGCAACATTTGGTATTTTGGCCAAGATCAACTCATTAAAGATACTCATCTCTCCATTGGTTTCAATGATAGTTAAATTCCCTGGCTCTCTTCCTATCTTTCTGTCTGTCTCTTTTCCCTCACCTCTCTTCCACACCCTACCCTCAGCCATTAAATGTTGGCATAATGTGAGACTTTATAGTTTCCCACGAATCATCTCATTGGATCTCATACTTGAACTAATTCCAAGTCTTTTCCACTCTATATTTCTTTTATTTCTTTAGGCCCATGTTTCTAATTGCCTGCTTAATGCTTCCATCAGGCTATCCCACAGATAACTTCAATTTACTGTGCAAAAGACAAATTATAATTTTGCCATTCACACCTATTTGCCTAAACTAGAAATCTTAGTTTTTTAAATGTTTTTTTCTTCACCATTGACAAATAATTACCAAGGAAATCCAATTAAATATTCAACAATTCCTCTGCTTACACGTGGTGCTTGAAATCCTCTTGAAATTCCAGTAAAAGTTCAGGTCTTTTTTCAAGAGCTAACTGCAAATGTGACACTTCTGTAAGTCTCTCTCAGTATCCCTCAATGGAATGAGTCATTTCTTATTTTGAATTTTCCTAGTTTTCTTTCAAATATCCTTCTTAATTGGTAAAATGAGTGCCTCACTTTAGGTATAATGGACATGTCAATCACTTCCCATACAATTTAGGGTGTGGATATTTCTTATTTGTGTACCTCACACTAAATTCCCACTAAACATAATATAGTACCATGAAATGTTAGGCTTTCAATGAATATTTCCTAGGAGAAAAAGAGGAGTGCATGGATATTCTGCCTATCCCAAACCCAGCTAGCAAATCCTATTCTTACTGAAAAAAAAAACAGAAGACAACCCTGCAAAAGATCTATCATGTGTACTACAAAAGTATTAAAATGAGAGTTGCTTTAAATGGGACTGGAGGAGATTATGCTGAGTGAAATAAGTCAAGCAGAGAAAGTTAATTATCATAGGGTTTCACTTATTTGTGGAACATAAAGGATAGGACGGAGCACATTAGGAGAAGGAAGGGAAAAATGAAGGTGGGGAAATCGGAGGGGGAGGTGAACCATGAGAGACTATGGACTCTGGGAAACAAACTCAGGGTTTTAGAGGGGAGGGGGGTGGGAGGGGTGAGCCCAGTGATGGGTATTAAGGAGGGCATGGATTGAATGGAGCACTGAATGTTGTATGTAAACAATGAATTTTGGAACACTACATCAAAAACTAATATACTGTATGGTGACTAACATAACACAATAAAAAAAATAAAAATAAATAAATAAATAAATAAATAAATAAATAAATAAATTTTTCATTTACTGTGGGCTCTAGAGTCCATAGAAGAGGCATTTTTAATAGAAGAGGCTCTTAAATAGTAATGAAGCAAAGCCAGCAGACACTACCAAGCATATTCTCTTCCCCCACCTCTCTCTCTCTCTCTCTCTCTCTGGCCAATGCAAGAAAGACCCAATATTAAAGTTCAATGTAATATATGTTTAGCATTTACTGTATACTAGGCATTAAGGGCAAAAAAGATGAATGAGACACTTTTCAAAGGAGTTATTTTTCTTTCGATTTACCAAAATTTTTTTTCTCTTTAACTCAGAATGACTTGTTTCTAGCCAAGGAAATTTTAACATGGTATTGTTTGTTACTTGCAAGATAATTCTATTTTCATTGATAATGTCATTGGTTACTTGCAGTATAGTTGTATTTTCACAGGCTTGGAAGTGCTAGTACTGGGGATAGATGGATAGATGGATAAGGATAGAAATCACGTGGATAATCCTGAAAACCTCAGGATTGTTTCAAGACAACATGGAGTGATATTTGCTTATTTCTCTAAAAGTGTCCCAAATATTAAGCTTAATTGACTTGAGACCTTCTTAAGCAATTTGTCCAAAAGAGGTAATTTACAAACTTTCTTCAATAACTCC
This sequence comes from Enhydra lutris kenyoni, assembly GCF_002288905.1. Taxonomy (NCBI): domain Eukaryota; kingdom Metazoa; phylum Chordata; class Mammalia; order Carnivora; family Mustelidae; genus Enhydra; species Enhydra lutris. The sequence goes on along the minus strand of NW_019154088.1, from coordinate 8,298,240 downwards.
TGAAGTATGAGCACAGTAATCATTCCTATGATTCTAAATTGCATGCAAAATCAGAAAGAAAAATAATCCCTTTAAATGGACTGTTTAGATTTGCTCTTCACTTTCAGGATCTAATAACGTAGTAGACTTCCATTGCCTCTGTGAGCCACAATGTATATGCTGTACTGTTTACCTCCAACAAGAAAAAAAAACCAACCCTACTTTTCGACACATGCTATTTAACAATAATTGCTGGGCCTATTCATGTCTGAGTCTTAGAACTGGAATTTCCTGCATTATGGATATTTCATGTTGAAAATATTGGCTGGTTTGGAGGAATGAAAAATAGATGGCTTTGGCTCTATGGGAAATAACACTCTCAATGGGTTCACTGTGACGTCCTGGAGGCTTGACTTCTAAGTTTGGTGAGTTGGACTGAATTCTGGAGGATGAATGTCTTTGGTAGACACCAGTACGTGTGCTAGAAGAGGAGGTTTTAAATTGGCTGTACATCACTTAATTTTTTGTGTGTGTGACAGAAATGGAGAAAGAAAGAAGGAGAACATCTAAACCATAAATACGACCCTGGTGGTCATATTAGTAGTTATCCAAGAAGGGAGAGTTATGTCCCGTGTCATGTCTATCGCTAAGCAACTAATTCATTCATTAAATGCTTGTGATGTGGTGGGGCTATGTGAAAGGATGAAGACACAGATCCAGGAAGTCCTAGCCCTGTGCTCATGAACATGATCAGGATACTCTAATGAATTCAGTCTCAGCAAATCCTGTAATAGCCATCAAATTAGAAATTGCTTGTGAAGGTGGGCTGCATTCCAAGATAGAAGACAATTTCGCTTGTGAACTTACAGAATTATGTGCTAACCTACCTTCTCCTCAATAGATATTTCATTCTAGGGTTGACCACATAATTTATCACCTAACCTGGGGGTAGCTCTGGGAGTGAAAGGAAGAGGTACATATAATTGTGTAACATGTTTAAACCTGGAGATAACCTAGTTTATGTATGGACACCCTATCTAAAACCAGAGATGTACCCTGAATCAATAATGTATATAACCCAATTTGGAACCCTCACCATGGAGGCACTCTATCCATTTTCCTTAATGAATGGCTAACAGAAGTGGTGTTAGATAGAAAGTTTGAAAGACATATTATCCATTCACTTTTCCACATATTTCAGGTTAATCATTGCCTGGTAATTGGGAAAGATCAGACATCACAGATGTAAGTCATATTAGCTGAGCCCCCAACAGAGTTATCTTCTTTAAGTTGTGCTTAACCGTTCTGAGGGTGCATTAAATGTCTATACCAGAAAGAACATGGCAGCCATGTGAGTTTGCATCTGTGTTTGTAATTAAAAATGTTGAAGATTTTTCCCATTGTGTTATTTAATGGCATGTAACAGTTCATGTGATTTCTCCTAGAATGCTTGCTCTCTTCCCAAGAACTAAGGAGCATCTTTCCATCAGATAAAGATTCATACAGGCTTCTCATTTGTCCTTTATGGCTAGCCCCCCATGTTTGGCCACAGGAATCCATCCCTGAGGTGAAGCATTCGTATTCTATTAACTCTCATGTTTAGCTGTCTCTCGTTTCATGATGTGGCACTGGCTTCGAAACTGGTTAATTTTCCAAAGCTTTATCTTGTAATATTTAATATTTTCCAGTTACCAAATAAAGTTTAAACTCTTTGGCCTGATGCTATTGGCCTATATATCTGATCCCAAACTCCTGACCATTCTCACTTGCTAATAGCAGCTCTCTGTATTTTTTTTTTTTAAGATTTTTATTTATTTATTTGACAGAGAGTGAGATCACAAGTAGGCAGAGAGGCAGGCAGAGAGAGAAGGGGAAGCAGACTCCCTGATTAGCAGGGAGCCCGATGCGGGGCTCAATCCCAGGACCCTGAGATCATGACCTGAGTCAAAGGCAGAGACTTAACCCACTGAGCCACCCAGGCACCCCTGTATTTTTTTCTCTATTTGAACTACTTGCTCTTCCCAGCACATGCCCCATATTTTTTGCCTTTGTGCCTATTTAATATTTATGCTATTCTCACTATTTGGGGATTTGAAGAAGGTACATTGATATCTGTAGTGTGGAGTACAGTAGGGAGTTTATGGGGAGGAGAATGAAGAGAGTGTTCACCAGAACACTTGAAACCCATTGACAGAGAAAATCTGAAACAGCCTGATCCCTTCTTCATTGTGCACACTCTGGCCTGGTGCTGTTATCCTCTCCATATGGGAAGACTTGTCCTGGAAAATTCACTTCTTGAAGGAGCAGAGACTCATTCTTAATTCTTTTTTCTGGGATGTGGGAGAAAATGAGTGGCATGGAGATAAACAAATCATGTGTTGGGCACAGGCCTGCTAATCCCATCGGCTTCTCTTTGAGTAGTCCTTCCAACCTCGTCAGTACCCCCGAACCTCCCAATCTCAAGGTCAAAACTCAGGGTATATGCCCCAAGGAATAGGATCCTGGGAATTTACCTCATATTTATAATCCTACAATCTTCTTGGGTGGGGAGGAAAGAATGGGAAACCCTGGGAGTTATTCCTCTATATGACTGCATTCAGAGTCTAGATGTTTCTGTGAAGTCATGAAAGAAAAATGTAAAAAGAAGATGTGATATATGGGGTAATACTCACAAACCTTAATTTTTTCCATGGCCCCTTCTTTGTTTATTTCCTCCCCCCCCCCCTTTTTTTTTTTTTTTTTGTTCATTTTGTAGGATGGGCTCTTGGCTCTAGCTCAAGCACGTTGCTGAGGAATGGTGGAAAGGGATTGTGGTTAGCTAGGTTATACGGAAAGACAACAAAGAAATTGAATACCCACCTTGGCAGTGGCCCAGATGCCTTCCAGTGGATCCTGCTTAGTTATAAGCACAAAAGACCCATGCACAAGGGCTTGAAAATGTGGTTAGGCCTATTTACTTTTCAACACAGGAGGAAATTGGAAACAGGACTCTGGCTTGCCATCGAGAGGCAATTTTAAGTTAATTAATCAAGTTAGGGAATCCAATGGCCAGGAAATGGTGGCAACAGAGTCAGTTTTGCACTTTGGGCCTTCAGGCAGGTCCTCAGATGATCCTAGTAATATGACTGTTGCATAGTCTGGGGTGAGGGTGGGGTGGGTGAGCTGTTTGCCATCTCAGCATACCTGGTTGTGGAAAGAATGCAAGCTTCCTACCTGTTTTTGTACCGTGCTGTCACTGGTGGTTGGAAAATAATTTGTAAAGTTAGCTGCAGAGTGACAGCAGCAGCAGGATGGAAATGCAGGATTTTTTTTCCTAATTAAAATATAATGTATTATTTGTTTCAGGGGTACCGGTCCGTGATTCATCAGGCTTACACAATTCACAGTACTCAACATAGCACATACCCTCCCTGATGTCCATCAACCAGCCACACCATCCTTTCCACCCCACCTCTACTCCAGCAACCCTTAGTTTGTTTCCTGAGACCAAGAGTCTCTTAAGGTTTGTCTCCCTCTCTGGCTTCATCTTGTTTCATTTCCCCCTCCCTTCCCCTATGATCCTCTGTCTTGTTTCTCAAATTCCTCATATCAGGGAGATCATATGATAATTGTCTTTCTCTGATTGACTTATTTTGCTTAGCATAATACCCTCTAGTTCCACCCACGTCGTTGCAAATGGCAAGATTTTGGGTTTTTTGATGGTTGATAATATTCCATTGTATATATGTGAATGTGTGTGTGTGTGTGTATATAAATATATATGTGTGTGTATATATATACACACACATATATATACCACATAATCTTTATCCATTCATCTGTTGATGGACATCTAGGCTCTTTCCAGTTTGGCTGTTGTGGACCTTGCTAATGTAGGTGTTTTTATGGTGATGACAGCAGCTTGTAAGGGATAAGTTGTAAAGACTGGACATGTGATATAAGATGACAGTATAGTACTATAAAGGGAGACGAATCCTAAAATAATCTTTCCATCAGTTGGCAAGTTCACTAGCAGAAGTTGTGTCTTGTTTGGTTTTGGGCCAACAAACTGCTTAGCCCACTGGGCATCAACAAATGAATGAAAGACTCTTCTAACCCAACTCCTTGTCCTTTGCTATGGCCTGAATGTCTGTGTCCCCCACTCCAATTCATATGTTAAAATTCTGACTCCCATAGTGATGTTGTTGGGAGGTGGGGGGGGTATCTTTAAGGGTGATTAGGTTAGGAGGGTGGAAACTTCATTGGTGGGATTGGCATCTTGATAAGAGACCCCACAAGCTAGGTGGGATTGGCACCTTTAGGAGAGACCTGACAAGCTAGCTTTTCTCTTCCATCATTTGAGGACACCGCAAGAAGTTACCGCCATTAATCAAAGGCAGGCTGTCCCTAGACAGTGAATCTGCCAGCACCTTGATCTTGCACTTCTCAGCTGCCAGAGCTGTGAGAAAGAAATTTCTGTTGTTCATAGTATGTATGTCCATACTATTTCATTATAGCAGCTCTAATGGATGAAGACACCCTTGAACTACCTTTGTAAAGATATGTTTGATAATATTCTTAAATATTATTAATCTATTCAAGATATCTGTGACAGAATATTCCACAATCAACTCAGTAACTTACCTTTCTAACTATTTTATTCTCAAAATATTTTTTTTGCATTTTAACCTGGATCCTACCTGCTATTGTCACAACCTTTATTTTGTTCTCTCCTTCATGAAGCACATCACCTTCTTCCATATAAAAATCCTTTCCTTAGAAAGTGAAAGGCCTTGTTGAGCCACTATTGTCTCCAAGCAGTGAGAAGACAAGATCACCATACATAAAACAGTCACAAAACCACTTGAGACAGAGAGTGTAAACGAATGACATGTATGCAGTGTACTATAATAGAAAAGCAATAATGAAAATTATTTGCATGGCTATGTAGATCTTTCTTGGGCCAGCGTGTTATTCCTACTTTTTTTGTTGATACTCTGTTTCTAAATATATATATATATTTTTTTTTTCTTGTAACTTTTTAATTTGAAGACTCTTTTTTTTTTAATTTGAAGACTCTTAAACTTTAGAGGAAGGGAGTCTTTTTTATCTTTCCTTTACACTGCTTCACATTTGCTTTTGCTTTTTCTCTCTTTCTCCCCCCACCCAACACACTCTCTCTCTCCCTTTTTCTTTTTTCATTATCACTCCCTCAAGGAGACATTTTGACATTTTTTTTTCTAATCATGTACCCCCATGAAAATTTAAGACCACAGATAAACTGTGTATCTGTTTATACCATTGTACTATCTAAGAATTTTCTGCCCTCCAAGAACCAGTGCTTACTCTCTTATTTTCTGTACCATTTGAGAATAAGTTGGAGACATTGGGTATTTTTCCCCTGAATATTTCAGTATTTATTTCCTAAGAACAAGGACAGTCTTTCACATAAACAAAATATAAATGGAAAAATCTGCAAACTTAACACATGGACACAATATTAGAATCAAAAATCCATGGTCCGTATTTAAAATTTGTCAGTTGTCTCAATTATATCTTTAGGGGCTAATTTTTCCAGCCTGTCCAGGGTTCAATTCAGGATTCTACATGGCATTTATTGTTGTGTCTCTTTAGTCACTCTTACTCTGGAATATTTCCTTAGTCATTCTTGACCTTGACTTTTTAAAAGAGTACCCAAGCTATTTTGGAGAATGTTCCTCAATTTGGGTTTTCTGATGTTTTGTCCAGCTTAGACTCAAAAGTTTTACTTTGTTGACCAGAACGCCATAGAAGTGATATGTCTTTCACAGGACAGCACATCAGGAGAAACATGATGTCAGTGTGACTCGGTCCTGGGATGTTAACTTGTGTGCTTTAGATGATGCCTGGCCAGTAACTGTAAAGTAACTCTTTTTTCTTTGTAATTAATAAGTAACTTGTGGGGAAAATGTTCCGATACCATGTAAATGTCCTCTTTCTCATAAAACTTTCTCCCACTTAGTTTGAGCATCCGCTAATGCTTTTTATTTGTTTCTTTTTAGCCATCTCATCCCTTCCATAGTTCTTTCTTGGAAGTCTATGGTCAGGAAGAGGTTTTTCTTTACCCCCATTAAATTCATTAAATAATGAATATATAACAATATGAATAATTTGTTATTTTAAGTATGGACCTATGGATTCTAATTTTATTCATTGTGTCATAATCTGTCACTCTCACTTATTTTAGTGTTCAGTTTAGTGTTCAGGTTGTGCCAAATTTGGCCTGTGGGATCTCCTTTAAGCTGGGTTTTGTGTCCTCTGATTCTCAATTTTGTTTTTTTTAATTTTTTAAAATTTTTGTTTATTTGACAGAGAGAGAGATCACAAGTAGGCAGAGAGGCAGGCAGCGAGAAGGGGGGAAGCAGGCTCCCTGCCGAGCAGAGAGCCCAATTTAGGGCTCGATCCCAGGACCCTGAGATCATGACCTGAGCTGAAGGCAGAGGCTTAACCCACTGAGCCACCCAGGTGCCCCTGATTCTCAATTTTGAATAGTAGTCATTGGTTTCAGTATCTGAGATAGCTTTTTAACACATATTCCCTCTGGTTGAATTCCAGCATGGTGGGAGATCAGACAAAGGAGGCACTGCATTTATCATCAGTAGATGGGGCTCTGTCATTGGCAAGTGTCTGAACTTGAACTATCGAACCTCAGTTTTCTTGTTTGTAAAGTGCAGCTAATAATAGTGTCCTGACTACTAACTGGGTTTTTGTAGGATAGCAAATAAAATATTGCATAAGAAATGCTAGACAAGCTGTAAAAAGCTTCAATCCTATATAAGATCATTATTAATATTATAACGCTTTTATAGTGATAATGATATAAGCCTTATGTTAGCAACAGAATACTTTGGAAGATGCCATGGGCAATGGCCCAGAAACAGGAACACTTTTGATAAATGGTGAGGATCTGCATATTAGAATAAAGTTTTTCAGTCCAGCTCCATCTTCCAGGGTACTTCATATGTGTTATTTTCATTCCTTTGATGAAATCCCAAATCACGAGGCATGGCATTGTCTTTGCAGAGTGTTATTCTTTCAGTGGTTCCCTGTCATTTACACATCGGCACCCGCCTGACGTGCGATTCATTAGAAAGGCATTCTTGCACACAGGCTAGATCAGTCTAATTTATCTAGTAATGTCTGGAAGGTCCACGAGACTGCAGTGCAAATTGGGCTGGTCAGAGGATACTTCCCTGAGAGGAGAAATTTTTTGTTGGTTCTTTGTTCTCAGTGTGGTCTTTATTCTCTAGTCTCAGAAAATCCCTGGAATTTTTGCAGCTCTGGGGAAGAGGCATTTCTTCTTAAAACTTAAGCTTTTTTTAAAGAGTCTTAGGCTAACTTATTATCCAGTAAATAAAACTGTTATTTACTTGGGTGAAAGCATTTACACAATGATCAGGGAAAAGGGATCTGAAATCTTCCCCTATTGGGGTGGAGGGGAAGGTCCTAGTAGGACTGAGAATTTGTTTCATATCAACTGAGTTGAACTTTAATTTCTAGACAAACCTGAAGATCCATGGGGAAAAGGCCTTGCTACGGGCCAGGCTTATTGGCTGTCAGGTCAGTGTGCTGCTGGATGTCCAAGTTCTGGGCTCAAGTTGGGGAGGTCTGAGTCCTATTTACATCAGGCTGTCATTTTCACAATTTGCCTAAACCCAGGAATTAGTTGTGCAAATACTTTGAAACTATGTATTAAAGAAGTTAAAGTAGGAAAAAACCAAACAACATTCCCAGGCTGGAAAAGACTCCTGTTCTCTGACCTGTCCACACCAATGCCTCACCAATTACCCTCACCAATGCTCTGTGCTAGTTTCCCTGGGAGAGGGGTAATGGTAATCAGGCCAGGACTGTGGTGGTGTTTCTCAGTCTTAATAATCATGTCAAAGGAGCAGCCACTGTCTATCTAAGGCCTGTGAGAAGTACCTAGACATGTCAGACACAGTCCTATCCTTCAAAGAGCTTTTCATCCCTTCTCCTCCTCAACCTACCTTTGATCAGGCCTGACCTAGATAGTTTTAGTCTAGGATCTTTTGAATCTATGCAATAAGTCTCCGACGTTGGGAAATTTTCTGCTCCATCTTGAGGATGCTTTAAGAAGATATTTCTATTCTTCAGGCACTTACTACTTATTGTTCAGGATTGGGAAAATATTAGAAGTAGTCTCTGGCAAATTGGAGAAAGGAACTCTTGACTTTCCGAGTCAGTTTCTCTCTCTGACACTTCAAAGTATAAAGTAAGTTCAAAAAACAACAGCTACAACAATTTGTATCTCCTCCCACTATGGCTGGAGTCGGTTTCCCCATTCTTGGAATTTGGGTTGTATTTGTTTTGCCTAATAGGACTGTAAGTGACCTGATGCAAAGCTCTTGTAAAGAGCTCGCACATTGAATCTTATTCTCTTGCTGTTTCGGGAACCCTGTACCACCACCATGTAAGCCAGTTGAGGTTGGCCGGCTAAATGGGAGAGATGAGTGGCAAAGTGGCCCCATTGCTCCAGCCAGCTGCACGCCAGAAACAGAGACACCCAGCCGACTGGCAGCTAACTGCAAGACATGAATAACTAGAGCTGAGGCTAGCTGAGGAACTGCTCAGTGGATGCCAGTCTGAATTGCCAGCTCCTAAAGATGGTGCGCCGGAAATAATGATTATTGTTTTAATTTTTTTTAGCTAAAAAAATTATTTTATTATTTTATTTTTATTTAACTTATATTTTATAAATTATAATTTTAAATTATATTTTATATTAATTATATAACTATAATTATATTATATTAAAATTTTATTTAAAAATTTATGTAATTTTAAAAAAATTCTAATTTTTTTAACTTTTAATTTTGACTCAAAAGCTGCAAGTATAATAAAGTCTGGTGCACCCTTCACTCAGCTTTCCCTAATGGCTACATCGTATATAGTTGTAGTACAATATCAAAAGCAGGAAATGGACATAGATACATGACTGCTAACTGGCCTAAACTTACACCATTTTTACCATGTTTTTAAAAAATCTGCATTCGTTTATATGTGTGTGAATGTGCATATGTAGCTCTTTGAAACTTTATCTCAAGTAGATTCGTGTAATCCTCACCATGTCCATAAAAGGACTTCTTGCTCCCTCTTTGTATTTGTACCCACTCACCTCCACTCCTGTCTGTGTCCCCTGGCAACCACTAATCTGTTTTTTATTTCTATAGTTTTGTCATTTCAAGAATGTTATGCAAATCAATCATGTAGTATGTATCCCTTTGAGGTCTATCCAAGTTGTGAATCAGGAGTTCCTTCCTCTTTATTGTTAAGTAGTATTCCATTGTTTGTGTGTACCAAGTTTGTTCTAGAAACTGGCTCTTTGATGGATATATGGTTTGTAAATATTTCCCTCAGTCTTTAGCTTATTTTCTTATCTTCTTAACAGAATCTTTCATAGTACAAATGATTTAATTTTAATGACATTCCATTTATGAATTTTTCTTTTATGTATTGTGTTTTTGATGTTATATGTAGGAATTATTTACCTAGTCCTAGCTTCTGAAGGTTTTATTGTTTTCCTCAAAAAGACTTACAGTTTCATGTTTGTCATTTAAATCTATGATCCATTTTGAATTAATTTTTGAATTAATTTTTAGCTTAAATATGTCCCAGCACTTTGTTGGAACAATATCCAGCCTTCATTGACCTGATTTGCACGATTGTAAAAAAAAGTTAACCATTGGAAATCATTTGAAAGAAAATCAATCAAATTTCTTAGTTCTCTATATTCAATTGATCTACATTTTTGTTGATTTGCCAATAGCACACAGCTATTATTAAGCTATGTAACTATTAAAGATTACTTACTATGGCTATACAGTTTTAAAATCAGGTACAATGATTTTTTCTATGTAATTTTTTTTTCAGAATTGGTTGAGCCATTCTCAAATGTTTATTTTTCTTCCCACATAAAATTTAGGGTAAGTTTTTTGTTTTTTGTTTTGTTTTTTGTTTGTTTTGTTTTTTGCCTACAAAAAATCTGGCTGGAATTTTGATAGGAAGTGCACTAAACCTATAATATAATTTTGGGAGAATTGATCTTGTCACTACAATCAGTCTTCCAATCCATGATCATGGTGTATCTTTCCTTTTGTTTAGATCTTTGATTTTTTTCATCAGAATTTTATAAATTTCAGCTTATAGAGTCTGTACATGTTTTATTAGATAAGTTACTCACTGTAACGACAATTTTATGAGAAAATGGATAACAACTCTCCAAAGCAGGCAATTGATATTGGTACAGTGTGGTCTTGACCAAGATTACATCCAAACGTGGCTTAGCTCTATGGGCCCATATACTCCAGTCTCACAGCCAGTAAATCAGAGGGAAAAGTGAAAACACCTGTAAATCACACAGGGTGTGGTGATGGAAATAGAGAACAGGTGGGTCCTACCCCTGTTGAAAGCATAAACTTAGAATTACAAGGCTTACCTCAGACTTCCAGAAAGAGGGTAGGATTTTATTTCTGAAACCAAGGTTAGTCTAGAACTTTCCAACTATAAAGTCTGTATATTAACTCTTACATTTAGATTTCTCAAGTTGCTAAAATGAACACATATATAATCTAGGCTCTTAATGGAGTAGGGTGATAAAAACTTGTGTTTATATACTCTGAGTCTGGATGGAGCTGCCTTCATGTTTGTGACTCTAGCTGCACAAGAAACACTTGACTGGGACTGTTACTCCTATGATGACAGGTTAGCGCTCATGATAAATCATAGTTTTCCTCGTCATGTTAATCTATCTGCTCTCTCACCTATGTTAGTTGCCCTGTTCCTCATTTCTAAAAAGAGAAAGAAAAACAAAAATTTACATTTGTTTATTTTTATTTTTTATAAACACAGTCACATTAAAGTATAAAAGGATAAGATCCAATGATTCGGAACGAACAGAAACCTATCGGGTGGAACAGAGGCTAAAGGCAGTTGGCTCATAAGAAACAGATACTACCTACAAACAGTGGAGGCTGAGCCTCAAAGATCATTTGATGGAGACTTTGCATGTCTCACAAAAGGCAGAATATCTGAGCTAGGCTTCCCAGAAAAAGTTGAGATCAGTGTTTACAGCTCATGGAAGTCAGTGGACCTCCACAAATTCTACTAATTACTGCTCCATCCTGATTGCCTGTGATTCTGGGCTTCAGAATAGACATCTGGGTGAGAACCAGGCCCTGCTGCTTCCAACCGTAGCCCTCAGTGTAGCACTACAAGTTGTGGCTGGACATAAGGTCAATGCGTCTTGGCTCGGTGATGCACATCTGGAATGCCAGGGTAAGTTAACCAACCCTAAAACCACTGGACAGGTAGGGGAGTCCACCAGAAAAAACTCCAAAGCAAGATAAGCTTCCAAAGAAAAAGTACAAGATACACAAGGAAAATTTCTGTCATGAGGATAGCTAGACCCAGCAGTCTATATAGATTCTACACATGAGGAAACAGCGTTCTGTATCATCGACAGATTTTACACATAAGGAAGTAAAAGTAATGGTGTGATATAAAAATATGTTAAAATAAGTACTTTGGAATCATCAAGTAAGTCAAAGAGGGAATGAGAACAAAGGAGCATTAATCAAGAACAGCAAGGTATTATAAAGATTACTCTAGAAACCTTGAAAATGGAAATTGTACTCATTGAAATCAATGCTGTAGCTGATAAGGAAAGCTGTAAACTAGATATCTGGGCCAAAACTGGAATGAGGCAAGGGAAAAAGTATGTGGGGGGTGAGGTAGCGCCCCCCTCCAGGCACAATTTAAGGAGGCACACACCGTCAGGTGCAGACCTTGAACTTGTGTAAGACTGAGAGTGAGTGTCTCCTTTAGTGGTGTGTCTTAGGCACTATGCTTGCTTCACCCTTGTCCTGGTTCTGGTAGACATTCCGAAGAGCATGTCAAGAGTTAGAAGATATTTACAAAAAGAGATTTACAAAATGAAAAGTTGAGAGACTGGAGGAAAGCACACACCACCCCTCTCCCCCGCCCAAATATCTTAAGAATTCCAGAAAGAGAGAATAAGGAGGAGAGGAAGGAAGAAATATTAATTTAAATAACTTGAAAATTTTTTAAAACTGAAGGTAGTCATCTTTTAGTTAAAATAGTCTTGTCTTTATAAGTGAGATTTTAAACCATTTCTTACTCATTGCTGAAAATGTGAAAGGCCCAAATTACACCTTGTCCCCTGAGCCAGGCCAGTTTCATGGGGTTGGGAAAAGTGTATTGGATCTCAGGGCATTGGCACCTTAGGACTGTGGATGGCATGGAGAGATGACGTCCTCACTTTTACGCATCTGACTGGTAAACATTCCAAAGACAGTTTCCAGTATACATTTGCTTCCAAGTAGCTGTGGCTCAGCAGGCCCTTGACTGTCTCATCACTCACTGAGGGACAGGAAAGTCTTATGTTTGCAACCAGTAGTTTGGAGTTAAGCAGGATGTCTGTTTGGGAACCACTCCCACTACAGGTCTTCCTTCCTCGCTGCTACAGATGAAATGTTTTCAGCCCCCTGTGCCTCTGTGATCCTCTACTTCCACTGACAAGGGAGATGCATTTTGCTTATTAGCCTGCAACACTGACTGCAGAAATTGCTTGGTAGGAAGAGTATTGTTTTAATCCTTCAAGCTGTTTGCTTTTCTTCACTCCTTATCACAACTAAATACTCAGTTAAGGCAGAAAGCCTGACCATTTTGGCCCAGTCAATGCACAATTAAAGAAAAAGATGGGTCATTGCTTATTTCTGGGCTCACATTAGCCCTCATGGCAATTTAGGTCTAGTAATGAGTGCAAAGTTTACTTCCCCTTTTTAACAGGTTCTTTACCACATGGGTGGTAAGGTAAACAGAGGCTCAAGTCGTGAAGAAACTTGAGGCAGGAGGAAATCCTTAGCCTATAGGAGAGGGAGAATTTTGAATAAATAATTTGAGTTAGCCTTGCAAGGCTCTTTGTTTATTTCAAGGTAATTAAAATGTTCTGGGTTTGGAGGAGAAATGATGCTTTGGGAATTACTCATTTGATGTTTTTAAATTAGGGTTTTGGCATCTCTTTCTAGGACTGAGTAATTTCTTTTGTGGTGTCTGTGTGCAGATAACACAACAATCAAAATAACCCAGAGCCTTCAGTCGAAACGTGCCTGGGAAGAACTGACGAAGGTCATATTGTAAATTAGGGCTCAGCAGATGCTAAATCAGAAATTTTACACAGAAAACATAGAGTTGAGATCAGGACACTGAAGGATTGGATCAACAGGTATGTGCGTGTGTATGTGTATGGATTTACATGAGAGGAAGACAAAGAGATACAGAGAGACAGACTAAGAAGCAGAGACAAAGCAATGGGGAGACCAAAAGACTGAGAGACAGACAAAAACATAACTCTTGAGCATTCAATTATAAATCGGGAAGCTCAACTCGGTGAGAGAAAATTTGCATAGCCATCATGAAAGCACAAACATGAAGAGCAGTCACCATGTACCAGGTGTACCATAGGATGTAAAACATTTACAAGGCATGGCCCCTTTCTAGGCAGGAGGAACAGAGAAGTAAGTTTGTCTGTAGTGTGTAATATGCTAGTGCGGGATTGAAGAGGAGCACACTGTAGGGTCAGGTGAGATCAGTTGACGTTCCAGGTAGATCCCAGGGTCTTGCTGGTTTGGTCCAGGGTGCTTGTTGTGCCAGGCTTTGGTGAACATCATCTCGATGCAGTGTGGTGTGGTCCAAGGAACCTCAAAATAGAGAGAAACATCTATCTAAATGTTGGTCTTCCTCGCTCGTGCCATTTCCAATAGAAAAAGATGGTATGCCAACTAAAGAATACATTCATTTTGGACTCATTTAATACAGTAATCATATTTAAATTAGGATTGAGCTTTTTTTACATTCTACAAATTGCTTTCACCATTAGGATCTGGTGGCTGCATCTTTAAGACAAGTCTGTGCTGGGAAGATGTTATTGGTTCACAGGCAAAGAAGCTGAAGCACAGAGATGTTGAAATACTTGCCCAAGGTTACAGAGCTGGGAAACGGCCAAGCAGGGCTTGGATTCAAGTTCATTATCCTTTCTTTGTTCTCTGTATCTAATTGCCTGCTATATGAAATGCTATTTAGGATTCTGCATTTGGTTTAATTTCCTATCACAACTCTGTTAACAAAAGAATGCTAGAGTCCAGGCTGATAGAAAAAAAATCCCGTATCTAAATTCTCTGCTTGAAGTAGAGATGTTTTTTTTTGTTTGTTTTTTTTTTGGTCATGACTTTTACAGAGGGCCAAGAGGTTTGGTGACCTTATGTGTTAAAAATCATTGCTACATTAATCATTTTGACATAATAGATTTTAGGAAGGCTTTTCTGAGTTCCACTTAAGATAGTTTCTTACTAGTGTTGAGTGAACTGGTTTGACTTTCTGTCAAACTCCTTCTAACCAGGAGCAGCATGACCAGTTCCCTAGCCAAACACAGAGTGGGAAGGCTGGGTTTGTCTTGTCTCTGGCTTGTTTCTCTAGCTGGAGGAAAATGTCTCAGAAAATAATGGGAGCAGAGCACACCACATGGTCCCCCCTCAAGAAGGCTAGTTTGAGAACTAGAGACTCATTCCATTTGAAACTTTCAGCTTCATGACCACAACTTTTCCCCTTGAGACTCAGACACAGGTTTTGGGGGTCAGAGGAAATTTAAGGGAGACAGTCCCTTTCAGCTTGGGCCTCCACGACACGTTTTAAAGATGGAAATAGTAGATGAAAAGCTGAATAGGCGATTTAAGATAATGCTGGCCTCTTGTTTGGCATTGCAAATTACATTTCCCATACGTTTATCCCATGTGTGGCTGTTTCATATTGATGGATATTGATGATAAAGGAGATAAGATAAGTGTTTTACTCTTCCATTCAGTTGTATATTCTTGGATCAATGGCTCTCAAAGAAACAATCAGGACTATTTGGATTTCCTGTAGATAAAGCTTTGGCAGAACCACCACTAACCTTGGCATTCATTTCCCCCAAAACTGTTGTGCTTACCACTAGATACTTCTTAGAAAATGAAGTTTCAGAAGATGGGCCCATTCCATATATCTTAGGAATCTGAATCCATATTCTTAAGAGCGCCATGTGAATGTTAAGGCACCTTGGGCCTGTGCTGCCAGAAAGCTGAACCTGGAGGCCTAAGTTCATGCTTTCCAATTCAGTATCAGTTGTGTATCTGGGTCTCTGGGAGGTGATTTGACATTTTATTATCTTATAGGTTTTAGGATGGCCTTATGGCCTCCATTGCACAGACAGAGGACTAGAGACTCAGAGACGTGTCCCTGGTGACCGCTTACATGAGGCAGGATTCCTTCAGACACGAAGACTTCACAGGCTCTGTTACAACCATGCGGGCACATAACTAAGGGGACTTCATGTGACTGCTGCCAAACGAACTCTAGGTCACTAGAGAACCTTCGCTTCTTCCAACATTTTTTTCCTAGAAGACTGGAGAAGAAGCATTCCTAGAATGCAAACATCATGGCATTGCTTTTCCAAAAAGCAGGCTTCTGATGCAAGACCCAGCAGAGAGGTCTATAGGTCTTCACCTTTCTTCTCTGGGAGGAATTTAAATCATTACAAAGTCTGATCTAAAATGCTCCCCAAGGTATACTTCTAGGGGGAAAGTGGAATTGGTAGGTTATCTGACTGATTTATCCACGTGGAAAACTGAATTGGGAGGCATTTTACAGAGCTCTTCAGGGTGTGGAAAGACTCAGGCTGTGATTTCGATGCCCAAAGAAGGAGAAAAAAGAGTCAACTCAGGGGGAAAAAATGTCTAAGAAACAAAAAAGCAATCATGTCTAATGTTGCTTGGCTCCACAGTGTATGCATGGTCATGACCGTGAGGAGGTTCTACTGGGAAGATGGCGGGAAGTTGTGCATAGTGATGGAGATAGGGAGGCAATGTCACCACTTCCATCCTCAAAGTCTCTGGACCATGAGTGCACGTTCTGGGTCACATGTCACCCCCAAAGAGCAAACCCCTCAGTCTCTAGGTGGCTCAGGTGAATTAGCCTTATTGTTTTTTTTAATGCTTGTTCATACAATCCTTATAAAAGGACCTATAATTTTCAGCCTATATTCTGAAACCAGAAAAATGCCTTTGGTATAATTTCTCCACATCTTCAGTTTTAGAGAACTAACCAAGGAGATCTTGCTGGAAGAACTTTTGTTTTGTTATAAAAGAATACCAGACCTTTAACTGTTGGCACGGATAGAAATTTTAGGTCCACTTTTTGAGATGAAGATTTGAATCATGAGGCAATGAGCCTTGAGTTACCAAATAGATTATCTCTCTGTCAGCAGGTCACTTCCTCCTTCCAGATCTCAGATTCCTCGTCTGAGGAACGAAGGAGTGGAACCAAAAAAATATCTTTATAGCTCCTTCTGGTACCACAAGTTTTAACGATAGGAAAAGAAATCCCTGTTTCTTCAGGCCCAGTTCCCTGACCACATTACTAACGGTGGTCTCTCAGGCCCCCAGGGAATCCTTGCTTTGGTTCAGGCGTGGGCCTGCCTCTCTGTGGGAGAACATTCCAGGCCTGGCCATTCCCAGCCCGATGAAGACAGGGATTCCTTAGCAGGCCTCTGAGGGCAAGGGTACCCAAGAAGCAGGGCTGGGCTTGTACCACAGATTTTGAGTAGTGTTGCGGGAAGGATGCTTGCGTCCCGACAGGCTGATTCCAGTAGCACTTTTCTGGGGAAACAGTCTCTGTGGTTAACAGGAAAAACAGGTTAATAGTATTCTTTCATGTTCACACTCGGTCCTCCATCTGGACAGGGGAGTAGTCTGGCTTACGGAGAATGTGTTTACTGAAAAAAGCCATTTAAAGAGTTTCTTGGAGGCAGAGTTAAACATAAAATGGGAAAAGGTAAAGCCTTTTAGAATTCCGTTGTCAAGTCAGGGTCCCTCTGTTGCTGCTGGGGATGTATCTGCCTACCAAACCCTGACGGCCCACCTCCCACGCACAGCTAGAAGTGGCAGCGTGGTTGGTGGGGGTCTACACTCCGGTGCTGTGCTGGGCCCAAGCCCTCTAGCCTCTTATTTGTGGAACTCCATAGCTAAGTTTAGGACTACTTGCAGAAGGGAGGGCTGGCTCCCTCTGGCCCTGAGACCTGAGACTGGGAACTCAGGAGCCTTCTTGGTGGGGGGCGTCGCCTTGTCCCTGATGCTTGCGGGCTAGCAATCTGGTTTATAGGGTCATCTACAGTGATGGGAGAAGACAGGTGGGAGTTTGAGAGACGATGGCGGGGGCAGGGCGGGGGTGGGGAGGGACACTCTGACCCACTGTTCTGGGACCAGCTGCTCTGCCTGAGGCCTCTGTTTAATATTCTTCTCTCTTCCCCATCCGTCCTCATTTCCTTCCTCCTCCTCTTTGTGCTTCACCAAAAATGTACGTAGGCTAGAATAGAAGCTTTAAGAAGATACTGCAATGTCTTTCACAGTCTTCTCTGAATCCTTGGTTCCCGTGTGCTGTTTAGCATGTTGGTAGATGGTCAATGAAGGTCCACAGAATTAGTGGATATGTGAAATGTGTTTCTTCTACCAGAGTCTGAATTCTTTCACAGCTTGTGACTTCTGCTTCTGAGGCTGGGGTAGGGGGATCTGGCTGGCCCTGGGATGATCACTTTTTAAATTGTAAAACTAAAAAAAAAAAAAAAATTGTAAGTTTTTTTTTTTGGCACACTTAAAATTTATTTATTTATTTAAATTGAGATAAATTTGACATATAACATTGTCTTTTTAGGTGTAAAACTTAGTGATTTGATATACATATGTGTGATGACATGATCATGACAATAAGTCTTGTGAGTATCAACCATTATACATAGTTATGAAATTTTTGTATGTGTGATGAGAACTCTTTTAAGGTCTACTCTCTAAGGTACCTTCAAATATATAAACCAGTATTATTAACTATAGTCATCACACTCTACATTATATCCCAGGACTTATGTATCTTATAATTAGTGATGCCTCTTGACCAGCTTCACCTATTTTTGCCCACTTGCCTACTCCATGCATCTGGCAACCACCAATCTGTTCTCTCTCTGAATTTGATTTTTCTTAGATTTCTTATGTAAGTGAGATCATATACTTGTATTTGTCTTTCTCTCTCCATGTTAACTATATTTAAGCATATAATTTGGTGGCATTAATTACATTTGCACTGTTGTGCAGTCATCACCAGACATGGGGTTTTTGCAGCCAGATGTGGGTGTGGGAGATACCAGGAGGAAAGGAAAATAAGGGTATAGCATCAAAGACAGCTTTGGGAATTAAGGAAGAAATGAAAACGCAAAAGATCAAGTCTACAGAGGTAGGTGGGACATAAGAAAATCTAGATCTCTATGAAAGGGGCTTAAAGTGAGCTCAGAGAGCACTTGGGTTCCAGCGAGAACCAGAGGGTCAAACATGGTAGTGGGGAGCTTCCTGTGGCTGGGTTCATCAGTGGAGGTGTTGGGCTGCTGAAGAAATAGGGACACTGGCAACCATGTCTTCCTAGTCTCTCTGTAAGAATATCCCATAGAGTTCAGCACACAAGAAGGCATGTAATGACAATTTTAAATGAAATTGAACTTGTTGCTTATGGTAACGGGGTGACATATTCAGGATGGGCTAGACATTCAGCATGTGGCTACTGCCCCCTTGGGCCCTAAGTAAAGGATGTTTAAAATGCTTGGTTGCCTCTACCCTCTGCTTTCAGTCACCTCAAAAGCTGTGGCTGTATTATTCCTAAAGGGCTGTTTCAGCCTTTTTTTTTTTTTTTTTTTTTCCAGAGAGTGACAATGCAGAGGAAATTAAAAGGCCATTGAAGACAAGAAACCAGGTTTGCCAAATGCCCAATTTCTACCCACGGAGCAGGTCAGCTGGAGGAAGCAGGAAGCACATGAATGCTTGTGTCCTTTCCCTAACCTCTGGCAAATCTGATAGTCTGTGAACCTCTTTGCCCTCTTCCCCCCAGCCATCCTGCTGAACTTGGGTGTTGCAGGAGCCCTGCTAAACGAAGGTTCTCTTTGCAGCCTCTGACAGCTTGGACTTTGCCATGTGACTCCATTCACATCAGTGTTGACTTGGACTTACTTGCCAAAACCTGAGCCCGGAAAGAGAATGTCATTTCGTGGACCCCGGGAGCACAGAGGGGCCAGTGAACACTCCTCAGGGGAGGTAGAGAGGGCAACGGCAATCATTCTTCCCCCACTCCCTGTCTTTGTTTGGAAAAGCTGCCACAGACAGGTGCAGATTCAAGGCCCTCCGAATGAGAGGGAAGGTGGGGGACATTTCAGGCAGTAGACCCTGGAGAGAATGGGAATTAGTATGGGTGTCAGAAGGCTGGGAGGAAATGAGTCTGGGGAATGCAGAAAAACAGGTGGCAAGATAAGGAAAAATAGGATGAAATAGACAAATTTGGGCCAAATGATGAGGGACGATGAGGGCAAAGCAGAGCTGTAGAGGTTCTATGCAACAAGTTATGGGGAGGCAATGAGTTTTTGAGAATCTATCCCACAAATTTTCTTGGATGCTATTATACTTCAGATACTAAAGTAGGCTCTGGGGATACAGTGGTAGGTGTTCGTGTCCTGAAAGAGCCTACAGTCTAGAGAGGGAGGCAGGTCAGCAGTTGGCCATTATAATGCAGTAGCTACATGAAATGACAGGTTAAAAGTTTATATAAAGATACAAATAGATTAGATGGAGTAAACTTAGAGTTGTGGAGGCCTGATATGGAGCTCCTGCAATAAATGAATATGTAAAAGTTATGAATATCTTGAGTGCATGGTGGTGGAAATAGGAAGGAATGGACAGAAGGAAAATGTACGTCTAAAGAGAGCTAGTAGCCACAATACAGATTGGCACTAGTTTGCATTCAATATAATATTTGAACAAATGCATGAACTTTGTGACTCTGCATTTTTTTTAAAGATTTTATTTATTTATTTGACAGACAGAGATCACAAGTAGGCAGAGAGTCAGGCAGAGAGAGAGGGGGAAGCAGGCTCCCTGCTGAGCAGAAAGCCCCATGTAGGACTCAGTCCCAGGACCCTGGGATCATGACCTGAGCTGAAGGCAGAGGCTTTTTTTTTTTTTTAAAGATTTTATTTATTCATTTGTCAGAGAGAGTGGGAGAGAGAGCGAGCACAGGCAGACAGAATGGCAGGCAGAGGCAGAGGGAGAAGCAGTCTCCCTGATGAGCAAGGAGCCCGATGTGGGACTCGATCCCAGGACCCTGGGATCATGACCTGAGCCGAAGGCAGCTGCTTAACCAACTGAGCCACCCAGGTGTCCCAGAAGGCAGAGGCTTTAACCCACTGAGCCACCCAGGCGCCCCTGTGATTCTGCATTTTTAAGAAGATGGCAGAAAAGCTGGCTGTCTGATTTTGAACTTAGGTGACAGAATGGAGATACCGGTGACAGAACAAAAGAGCTGGGGAGAAGGGAAGGAGGGAGGGTGATAGGACAGGAAGGGAAAGGAAGATGTTTATGTTTGGCTTAAGACATGTTGAGTTTAAGATGACGGCAGAACATCCCATAGCAAATGTCTAGTTTGTAGTCAGAGGATAAAGCAAGCAAAGAAACAAACAAGCCTTGGAAAGAAGTACTGAAGAATGCATGTCAGAACAGGCTTGGAGATTCTCGTTCAGAGTAATTAGTCGAGGAATAATAATGGAGTACCTCAGATTGAGTTCTCTGGCAAAGAAAATTAAAACTATAAAAAGGAGCAGAGAGTTAAGGATCATGACTTAGAAATTACTCACACGTTTCTCCTAACGAATGAGGTCTGGGGTCCGTGTTGAGTTTGACTTTTAGGTCCCATGTGTCTGGGGGAACTCTTCCAAGTACAGCCTCTCCCCTCCATCTTTTATGGCTGCCTACTCGCTGGGGATGCTGTCACCACAGGCTTACATGTGAGCAGCTGAACCTCAGCTTGTGTCTTCTCGCCTCTTTGCAGCAGCTGGACCTGGTCCCAAGTTCACTTAGCTCTACGTAGGATCCGAATTTAAATTAAGTTGAAACTCTATCTCCACAAATGGTCTCTGACCTTGCCTATCCTGGAGACTTGTATTTCACCACTGCCTAGAGATTTCTGCTGTTTTTCTTTGCACTTCAGACAGCGTGACCTGAGCCTAGAAGCTGGGACCCAGAGATCCGATCTTTCTGCCTTGGGACATCCTGGCCCTTGCCCCATTGATGTTAACATCCCCAACTCTGACCTGTCTTGCATTTATCTTCTGTCTCTTTCCCCAGTAGCCCTCAATTAAAATGCTGGCATCCCTCCATGGCTGGGGCAAAATGGAGAACGCATTAATTCTTGCCATGACCTTCCTCTGGTCTTTGAGAGAACGGAGTCCTACCTGGGATGCCGGGAGTCTGTCTGGATTAGTTTACCTCTGTTTGTTTTCTGTAGTCATCTCAGCAAGTTTTGAGGAGAACCCCCTTTCTTTGATGTTCCCACATATCCTGGAACTAGTACAAGGAAGCCTTGACAAAATTGCTTGTGACAGTTGGAAAATTCATGAATGCCTGTTGAAAATGACCTGGGAGCTTAACTATTCTAATTTGAAATCTAATTTGGAAGCTCAACCATTCTGAAAGAATTAGTGTCCCAGAATGGAAACAAAGGGAATCATCATGAAAACTAAGAAGTATTACAATTGAGATTTTTGAGAAAGAAGGTGTGATATACTTTTTTTATTAGTTGTGAAATTTTCCAAATGTTCCAGTCATTAATAGTCTGTAAAGTAGCCTGAAACTGTAATAGGAAGACTCATTTGCCAACTTTATTTTCAGAAAGTTATTCTTTGAGTAATATATGTTTCTGAACCAAAATTCAAAAGAAATAGAAGAGTGTATAGTAAAATTTGATCTCACATCCCACTCCCCAGCTTCCCAGTTACCTGCCCCAGGCCAACCATCTTCTATAATTATATAATATAATATAATATAATATAATATAATATAATATATATTTATTTATTTAATCTATTCTTTAGGGTATATATAATTATCTTATAATTAATAATTAATATAAATTATAATAATATATAAAATATAATAAAATTAAAATTAAATAAATAGTATATACATTATCTTTTATATATACTTATAGAATCACCCCTTAGTTACATAATTCTTCCAGAGATGGTCTTGGTGTGGAAGCACATACATGTACACAAACACGTGTGCGTATTATCTCTTTTTCCTTAAATAGTGGAATACTGTGCAACAGTGTGTATTGTCTTTCACTTACCAGTATGTTAGAGGCTAGTCCCTGTAAGTTTTGGGTGCTGCATTATTATTTTTAAAAAGCTGCAGAGCATTCTATTGTTTGAACATATATAATATATTTAACCAATTATTAATAAATAAAAATGTACTTATTAATTTGTTGAAGATCATTTATGTTGTTTCCAGTCCTTGCTATTAAACTAATATTGCAATTAATATTTTTGTACTCATTAAGATGACCAAGAAAAAAATGAAAACCGTGCACTTGTGTGTGTATGACCGTAAAAGAAATTGCCAGAGGCATCTGTCTGAGGCTAGTGGTGAGGGCATTTTAAATTTGCATGGATATTGCTAAATTGTTCTCCATGTATACTAAGTTGTTTCCCCTTTGTTCATACTCTGTCATTTCTACTGATGTATAAAAATGTTCCTTTGCATTGTGGCCAATTTTTTAACACAAAGAAGCTTAACTACAAAGTTCCTATATGAAATCAATTTAGTAGAAAAAACATTGACATTGTCAAATAAGCTGAGTATTTCCATTGAAAAGATTTTGGACATTTGACCTAAGGCTAGAAATAGCCTCAGGCATAAGTAAATGAAATAAATCATTCTATATAGTGTGATTTGAAAGGCTCTGGAGGCCTATTTGGTAATTTTTTTCTTAATATTTTCTATGGACTGAATGTTTGCATTTCTTGCTTCCCTGCCAAATGCATATGTTAAAATCCCAATCCCCATCACCATAGTGTTTGGAGATGAGACCTTTGGGAGTTCTCTGAAATAGGCAGGGTCATATGTTTCTGTTCTTTTGTCTAGATCAAGCACCTGAGGCTTGTATGTTAGTAGATGTATTCAAGATTCCCAGGTCTAGGATCCAGGAATTCTTTCTTTTATAACAGTGCTCCACATCCCTTCCATTACTCTTTTTTGTTCCGAGAGCGAGACTTGCTTGAAATATGCAGGAGTAAATACTCTTCCTAATGTTTTTCTTCTTCCTTTCTCTGAAACTGTGGGTTCAAAGATATTTTAGGGACTACTTTTCTCCTAATGCATAAAATATCAAAAAAAAAAGTGAAAGGAAAAATTTTATGAGTTGAATCAAAAAGTAATAGATAAGTGTTGCTCATTTTTCTAAATAAGGAATATAGTAAATCATTTTAGAAAGAAATGTTTTTCAAAGAAAAATAAAACTCACTATTTTATCTGTAGTACATGTCTGAATTCTAATACATGTTTGCTGGAAATGAAATATGCTAGTTAGTCTTTCTCTGGGTAGTTTTTCTTAGATCACCAATATAGTCTTTAGAAAACAATGAGTATATAGTAAAAAATATTGTCTGACTCTGGATTATTCTTTGGTCAATTATTCTCTATTCATGTGCCCAGTTGTTCTCTATTCTCTTACTTCTACCTATAATTGGCTTTTAAGACTATGTGGTGTATTACTAAGAATCTGTCATTCAGTTAACGTGATGTTTAGGAAAACATTATATTGAATGAGAAAAAAAACCCACAAACACCATTTTCCACACAAAAAAGGGATTATTATAAATTTTGTTGGCTACCAGAGACTGAAATGGTATCATCTCTCATGGCTATCTTGTTTTGCTTTTTTTCTTTTTCAGAATAGACTCAGATTTTACCATTTTTTAAAATGACATCTTCATATTCTATATGTACCACATCCTGTGGAGAGAAGGAACATTATTTCACATTTATGTTTAAATAGTAAGTTCCGGGTTTCTGCAAATGACTTTATACTTTAGTGTGACTGCAAAATAGTGACAGTAGAATTCTTCCTAAAAAGAATTCTTCCTAAAAATTCCTTTTTTTGTAATAGGGAGAAAGTATGGTGGACACTGACAACAAATATTATGGAGGCATTTTACAGCATTGTAGAATTTCCACAGTGCTGCATTGGAATTGCTGACCAATTTGGCTCAAGAGTCAGAGATTCTTCATTTTAAGAAGAGAGAAGTTCGGGGGCACCTGGGTGGCTCAGTGGGTTAAAGCCTCTGCCTTCGGCTCAGGTCATGATCCCAGCGTCCTGGGATCGAGCCCCACATCGGGCTCTCTGCTCTGCAGGGAGCCTGCTTCCTCCTCTCTCTCTCTCTGCCTGCCTCTCTGCCTGCCTCTCTGCCTACTTGTGATCTCTGTCTGTCAAATAAATAAATAAAATCTTAAAAAAAAAAAAAAAAAAAGGAAGAGAGACGTTCGGAGGGCTGCATCTAGGAAGCTCTCTCTTAGGATCCAGGCATCTGTTGAGTTGTCACAATCATCTTAACATCCACTTTACTGGATCCCTATTTTATTTGAGTTCAGTGAAGTCTTGTTACTGAAAAAAGGGACAGTGAAAATCCTGGAATTCAGGAAAAGACTTACCCAAAACTCCCAAGGGAAATGGGGAAAGCTGGACCATACAGGTTGATTGAGACAAGGGTGTCAGAAGAAGCATCAGAGACTTGATGCTTCACATTGTGACCTTTGACAATATACTTGAGCATACTTCCTCAAGAAAGAATTAAGAGTCATCTTTCGTCACCAACATCCTCACCTCTGGTGTATCCTTTACTCCTTTGAAGTAAAACTGGAGATTTCATGTGCTTAGACCTTCCTGGGAGGTGGGGGGATGTCTTCTGGCTCTTTTCCAATTATGTGGTACATATCGTGTGGTTGACACACTTTTCCTGTAAAAGACCAGATAGTAAATATCTCAGGCTTGTGGGGGCCATATGGTTTCTGCTGTAGCGATTCTACCCTGAAAGCAAGAAGACACTCAACTTTGAAAGAGAATATATGTGAACAGATGTGTGTAGTTGTGTCAATACACATTTCCTTCAGCAATAAGAGGGTGAGCTGGATATGGTGCATGGACTATAGTTGGCCAACTCTTGTTTTAGAGGTTAGGTAACTTTTCCATCATTATTTTATTTTATTTTAATCTTAATTTTTAGAGATAGTGAGAGATTAGGGAGGGGAAGAAGGAGAAGGAGAAAGAGAATCTTAAGTAGGCTCCATGCTTAGCATGGAGACTGATGAGGGGCTTGATCTCACAACCCTGAGATCATGACATGAGCCAAAATCAAGAGCTTTAATGGACTGAGCTGCCAAGGGGCCCCATCCTTTCATTCACTATTTTATTGACAAATACAGCAAGTATTTATTGGTCACTTATTGCCATGTACTGTGATTAAGAGTATTCTACACTTTGCTTCATTTTAATAGAAGAGAACCAGCAAAACATCCTAACCAAACAAATTAACAATGGCAACAATATATGAAAGAATTAATTTGCATTAGAAACTGAGCATTAGCCAGCATTTATACTGAGATAGGTTCTTTGTCTCTAAGCATAAAGTAATTCTACATATAATCAGAATACCACTAGTCTATATTGAAGGTCTATTTGAATTCAGTAGAGCAAGATTAAATACTGTAATTAAATATCTCACATAACTCAAAGGTATGTATACTGGTCAAAGAGAGTGATAGGTATGGCGATGCTATTCAACAATATTTGTAATAAAATACAGTGTTATATTTTAAGTCTGTTCACACATTAATATTAAGGATAAAATGTACTCACATATAAATAATGTGTATGCAGAGCTTACAATGCAAAGCTAGTATACATCTTACTAGGTCAAAATTTTGAGGGTATCCCAGGTCCTTGAAGATGGTATTATCTCAGTCAACTTACCATCTTACAGTTTAGTGTATTCTGTCACAAGTAAGGTGTATATGGGAAAAGAAAAGAGAGGAACATCCATTTCAGGCTAAAAGGGAATGAGTTGGATCACAATATTCCTGGAATAGAAGAGGCAGAGCACTTGTCAACCTTTTCCAAGAGTCTGGCAAAACTAGATATCAAAACTTGACAAAGGTAGAGTAAGAAAAACATGAATGAATGTCAGTTCGAACACAGCCCTTGCAGGCAGTTTTCCAAATAACACAGCACATGTGTAGAGATTGAGTTCACGTAGGGTGGTGGGGAGCAGCAGGGGGGAAGCTGAGGCAAAAAAAGAAAAAGAAAAAAATAAAAAGTCATCTCAAGAGAGAGATGCCTTTAATCAATCACTTCTCTTATAATTCACATTTTTGTGGCTCTGGTAGATTGCTTTGTGGGGAACACCCTGGTGGAGGAAGACTAAACCTTTTGATGTGTGTGTTTAAGATCTATTTACTTATTATTTGAGAGAGAGAGTGTGTATGTGTGCAAGCGGGGGAAGGACAGAAGGAGAGAGAGAGAGGGAATCTCAAGCAGACTCCTTGCTGAGCGTGGAGCCCCACGTGGGGCTTGATTTCAGGACCTGAGATCATGACCTGAGCCAAAATAAAGAGTTGCTTGCTTAACTGACTGAGCCTCTCAGGTGCCCCATCTTCGGTGTTTTATAGCCTCTGGTGCCCAACATGTGCCCTGTCATTCCACAGTTGGTGTTTTTGAGTGAATGAGGGATATGTTCTATCCACCTCAGCAAAATTTTAAGGGCATTTGTATTTTCTGGATTCTCCAGCTCCTCCTCATTTGTCTTTTCCCATCTTGGATTTGGTGACATCACCTTCCTGGTGACAGTATCCCTGACCCTTGCTGGGCTTAGTCGAGTCTGCCCTGGCCTGCTATGTGCTGTTGACTGTTCCCCTCCCTCCGCTTCCCTCTCCTCCCTTAACCTCCTCCCCTTCTCTCTCCTCTCCCTCCTCCCCCTGCCTCTCCTTCTCTCTCCTCCCTTCTCGCCTCCAAAGCTTTTGTGCAACTGTTTTCCCACAATGAAACTAATCAATCAGTGGGTGTTTCCAGGACACGGATACATGAGTGGATGCTGATGCAGTAATGTATTCAAATGAGCCTTCCCCTGGGCAATATGTACAGATGCAATAATGATGACATAATGAATAAATCTGAAGACAAATTCTAGAGCTGCATGTTTACTGAGGTACCATCAGTGTGTCTCGCTTCATGGCTGGCATATGTGTTTAACAAAATTGTTGAAGAATTCATGATTAAATGTATGAATGAATAAATTAATTTCAGGGCAGGCAAGCCTTTGAGCATGTTGAGTGTCCTCCCAGGAAACCAGCAGAAAGTCTGCCCTAAAGGTAGTGAGTGTAAAGCTTAATTTCAGCTCAGAGACACCAGCGAGGGCTCCAGCCCCCACCCCCACCCCCACCCCCACCCCAAGGCCAAGGGCCCTGAAATCTCCTGCTAGCAAGATAGATCCTAGAAGCCAGAGCACAGAGCGTTCATTCCAGACTGCTCCCTGGACATACACACCCTTCTGACTTTTGGAAATGCCAACTTGCATTTGAGGCCGAATGTTACTTAATTTATGGAGATTGGCTGGGTTGGGTTTCAGATATTTCCTAGGATTTTGGAGTCCAACATTTGTTCTTTGGATTTAAAGATGAAATAATGAAGATATAATCCAGGCACGACTCTGCTTCTGGGAGAAGAGAGATGCACGGGGATCCCTAAGTAAGTGCTGGAGACGGTAGGGGTTGGCCCCAGGCTGTGGGATGTGGATGAACAGCAGGAATACCTGGGGAGGGTCTCAATAGCCACAGACCCCCAGCTTGCACAGGAGGGGACTGAAGCCCCTGGAGACCTCTGCTGTGCATTCTCCGTGGCAAATTCAGGAAAGGGATTAAGTAAGAGATTCTTCCTCTTCTCCCTGCTCCTCAATTTAGACATCGGTATGGTAAAACGATCATTGGAAATGAAAACCCTTTAACGAATATTAAACTTTCTGTGTTCGGCCACAAATTATTTTAACATTCCTTGGAGCCTCTACCCCCTTCCTTATTTTAAGAACTTTCACATTTTGATGTCAAAATAAGTCCAAGAAGTAGGAACAGTTTGCCCTGAGAGCCCGACTCTGGGAAGCTAACCTGTTTTGCAGTCCGTCTCCTGTGGTTGGGGTGTTTAGGGTTAGTTTGAACACTCTGGGTCTTGCATCAGCTCGGGGTTGGTTTTCCATTTCATAAGGTATCTCTGGCTTGGTGGAGATTCTGAGCTACCCAGCTCCCGTATTAGTTGGCTCTCCCTCTGTGACTTCTTTGTCCTATCTTAGTTCTTTGTGATCTTGGGAATTTCTCTAGGCTGATGTGAGCCTTGGTTTCTCAGTCTGTACAGCACAGACAATACTGTTGGCTTCCTGATGACGTTGCTTTGAGGATTACATTAAACAAATATGTTGAAAGTCCTTAGCACAATGCCTGGCACGCATATTTCAGTCAGGAAAGTTAGCCTTCAGGGGCCGCTGAGCCGAAGGCAATACTAAACAGAAAATCACAGCTCCTTCATGAAGAAAAGTATCATATGAGGCTTTAATGTGTGCCGTCAAAACCCACGTCACACTGTACTGTACTTAGCAGCATAAACGTGTGACCCTCTCCTCCATGAGACTATATTCCTTCTGGGCAAGATGGCATCCTATTAAGCTCCAAGGGCCTGGCACCTGTCATGGAGCCAACCACGTGTTCACATTTAATAACCGTTACGGGATACAAGCCAAAGTGCCGGTGTCAGGAAGGCCTGGGCTTTACTCCGGGGCTGTTGACTCCTTGGCTGGTTAAAAGTCTCTGAGTGTTGATGTTCTCAAGTGCACCCAGGAGGTGAAAATGCGTCCCTGGCTGAGTCATTCTGAACAGTGAGGAGGCAGGCAGTGGAAAGCAGCATTCAGCCGGGCACTTGGCTGTCAGGGTGTGCACTAAATAAATGGTAGTTTATAACAATTAAGGAGGAAGTTGAGAGCATGCCTTTTTTAAATCACTATGTGCTTTTCTCTCTGCTGCATTTTATTTTCATTGACATGAGAAGCTTGTCAGAGCTTTGCCTTATGGAAGGGAGTCCTTTCCTCCTGGGATGAAAGATGAGAGCTCCTCAGAAAACACCGCATACATAGGACATTCAGGGGTCCTTGGTGTCAACCAGTGGGAGGTCTACCACCAACCTCCTACTCCAGGCCCACCCACTTTCCAGGCACTGCTTTAAATCACTTATTGACATGATATTATTGGGATAGATGGAATTTCAAAGCTCCACATTGGTCCCTATATACCTTCCTTCTTCCTCTTCAATCCCTCTCTTTTCTTCTCTCTTCTAACTCCATCTGCTTTCTTCCCATTCTCTTTACCACAGGACTTTTGCATGTGCTGTCACTCTGTTCAGAATGCTATTATATTCCTTCATTGACTTGCTTCCTCTGAGAACCTTCCCTGATGAATCTGAAGTGGTCAAGTTCTACTATTGCATCCTCTTACTGCATTAAACAACTATCTTTGTAATGTTATTTATAGACACAGTTTTATATTTGGTAATTTTTATCCTAAGTGGGATCTTACATTTTTTTTTGTATGAGTATTTGATTACTGTCTGTCTTAGTCCACTTGGGCCACTATAACAAAACATCACAGGCTGGGTTGCTTATAAACAACAGACATTTAGTGCTCACAGTTCTGGACTAGAAGTCCAAGATCAGCAGGCTGGCATGGTTGGGTTCTAGTTAGAGCCCTCTTCATGATCAGACATTTCCTGCTGTGTTCTCACATGATAGAAGGTTCTAGGGAGTCTGTGAGTTCTCTTTTACAGGAGCACTAATCCCTTCCATGAAGGTCCCACATTCATGACCTGATCACCTCCCAAAGACCCCACCCCCTAACACTGGAAACTTTGGGGATTAGGGCTCTAATATATGAATTTGGGGATGATACAAACATTCAGACCACAGTACCATCCATCTCCTGCATTCTGCTCTGAGATCCGTGAGGTCAAATTCCTCTTTTGATTTTGTGCATCGCTTTATCAAAGACTATTCATATCATATTCAGCCGGCTTACACTGGGATGGCCCTACCAGTTATTAAATTGCTGGAATGATTCCATACCAGGAGGCAAATAACTGGCCCATGAAGCCCCTGAGTGTCCTCCTCACTCCCCAACTCCACCCAAGGTGCTCTGGTCTCTCACCCGGAAAGCTTTGGACATCCCCACAATTTAGCAACAAATGCAGTAATCTAGCAACAACAGTGTCTTGCAAAATCCTGCTCCAGCACTCTGGCTGGAGCCCACACCATGCCCGTCTCCCTCATTCCTGCTGTTTGGAATATCACTCTCCGTTATTGCCAGTAGCCACAGAACACCTACATGGTGAGTGCTTGATAAACATGGATCGAGTGAAGTGTGTGATTCCTGCAAGGAGCTGAGGGCATGGCTGCAAGTGGGGTTAGCCAGCCCTGCAGCTGTGTCAAGGGTTGCAGCTCTGTTCCTCTGTCTAAAGGGTTCTGGGAGCTCTTCAGCAGACACATGTCTTCCAACAATGTGGACCAGCCCTATAACGTCTGGGTTTGGAGGCTTCAGATTCAAACCAAGAAATGCTGCAACTGGAGGGGTTGGTGGGGGAGGGGATGAGGGGGAAAAAAAGAGAGCCAAGGACAAGTTCAGATTCTCCCATTCTCTGAATCTCTGAATGTTTACTCCATGATGGGTGAGTTGACAAGAATAAGGAAAAATGTTTCCTCCAGACAGCAGTATGTTAGGCCAACCCCTTTATTTCCCCTATAAAAAATAATTAAATGTTGAGACAGTTTAACACATGTCTTTGTTTCTTGGGTCAGGAAACAGGCAAACGCAGGGCCACAGCTGTCCAGGGGATGTGGAAGAGAGGGTAAAGTGAAGTGCAGCGTCAGGCCTCTGTTGGAAAAGTGTGCTAATTATGAAGGTGAAGACAGAGGGCAGGGAAAGAATTCAGGTCGCACCTCAAAGGAATCTCTGTTTCACAGTTCTGTTGGGGGTAAAGTCCCTTCAGCTGAGCCCTGCTGGCCTGCCAAGGCAGTTACAAATCCTACAGTGATAGGCCTGCAGCAAGGGCACAGACCCCCTAATCCCCCAGCCCACCCCCCATTCCACTCTCAGGTCTTTGCCTCTGGGGAACTAACAAAGGGAGAAGTGGAATGGTCAGAAGACATGGGGTGGTAGAAGCTGCATTGGGGAGTCAAACAACAGCATCCATGCAAGAGAGTAAACCTCAGGTTAAAGCTTACTTAGATTTTATTTATCTATTTATTATTGTGCGTGGGGATAAAACAGTGAATGACATACAATTCTTGCTCACAGGGGCTTTGGTTTAAAAGGGAAGAGAAAACGTCTAGATATAATCATATGGTGTATGGATAAGTCAAGTACTCAAGGAGTTCAGACACAAGAGTTATTACTCTCTGTAGGGACAGATGAAGCTTCATGCGGAAGGTACCTTTTGGGGTCTGAAGGGTGTGTGGGGCTTGGGCATGTTATGATGAAGGAGAGACTGTTCTGAATGTTTAGGGGAGGAGTGACCTAGGTGATCAGAGCCATGATGGTAGTTTGCTGGATGGGTTTAGGGTCGGTGGGGGGAAGAAATGCAGGGCAAGGGGTGATGGTTCCACTGGCTGGGGCCCCAGTGATATAAGGACTGGAAAGATGGCGGTCAGCTAGAGAACTGCCTACACGCAGGGTTTGGAAGACGACTAGTCTTGGGAGGCATCCTGGGGGAAGGAGTCTGTGAAAAGGGGAATCTGAAGTCTAGGTGTAAGTCTGCAAGGATGACAGAGCCATTCTTGAAAATATGAGATGCTAAAGAAAGAAAAAAAAATAGGTGAAGAGGTTACATTGAGTTTGGGTGTAGTTTTTCTTGAACTTAAGAAGCCAACAGGGTAGAGGGTGAAGACATCAGATGGGCAGTTGGAGTAGAAGACAAGCTGAAGGTGAAGGTCAGGGCCAATATTCACATTTGAGGATGAAATCTCTAAAGATGAAAGAATGACAGATTGATGATAGTTGGCCCAAGGACAGCCTCTAGAGAGCATCTGGGCCTGGAGCGCATTCTGACAGCAATCCCAAGGGAGTAGGTGTGGGGATCCAGGAATTCCCTGGGCACCCCTGCTCCTGGACTTGCGTGTAACAAGCAGGTGAGGGGAATTGGGAGAAGCAGGTCTAGAAGGAGAGAAAGTTGACTTTTGGGATCCAGGCAGTACTCGTCCCAGCTTACTGAGGAATTTCCTGCTTAGAAAAAGAAAGCATGGAAGTTTCCAAGTCTCAGGAAACCCCATCAGTCTCGGGCAAACTGGACAATCACTCACTCTCTTTATGTCAAGCCTCACTGATTAGAACCTCTGCCTTAAAATTCCAGCATAAATAACCTTTCTCCCTTTCTTACCAAAGGATCAAACCTTCTCTGCCAAGGCAAATGTGCATGAGAAAAGCAACCTTGTCCACAGGCCACTCAGCAGCCCTGCCATGTGTTGGAAAGACGAGGTTTTGCTCGGATGAGGCTGATCACTTTTGCCCCCTAATGGTGTGTTTATACCTGAGAGTAGCAAAATGGGCTCCTGCTTTGGTTAAAAATGGACAAAGCATTCATGTTGGGTTGTGTGGATTTTTGAGCTTGAAGAAAACGGGCTCTTCTCTATTGGGTGTTCTTTTGTTGCGCATGACACCTGCTGGGACCATGGACCTTGGTAATCGGTGAATGACAGAAGAGACATAAGAAGAGAACCAAGAAATGCCAGGTTTGATATGTTATTCAAGGTTTCAACTCAAAGGAAAACTCACAGATGTGCTTATCCGAGTCTCCCCTAACTTGATGGAAATAAGCCATCAACTGTCCTTGTTCTTCCATGGGTGGTGGCTCTTAGGAAAACTCTTATCAAAATTATCTCCCCAGAAAACACTAGATGCTTTTGATGTTCAGCTCCAAACCACGCTGTGTGGGAGAGCCAAAAAAGATAAAGATAAAATAATGTAGATTTCTTGTTTGAAGTCATGAGATAGAGGAAAATAGGCCTGAAACCAATGTATGTGAATGGGTGAAGTCCTTGAGGGCTTGATGGAAAATGGGGAGCTTTTGCTAGCCTTACAGAAAAGAGGAAGAGGTCTCCCGGCAGAGTCATGGCATCAGTGAAGGCTCACATCTCACTCTCTGGTAGGGCCCAGCTTCAACTGTTTCTTTGCTTTTGCTTTATTATTAACAACAGTGTTTAAAACATGATTGGTCAGGGGTTAGGAGGAAACAGAGGTTTCTACTAGCTTTTTTCCCCTTCAGTCATTCCCAGGTGGATGATAGTGACTCTGGTTTGTTTCTCATTCCATTGCTAAACTTTCAATCCAGTTGTGTACCATTGGGTGGATATTGGTGTCATTAGTTTTTGCATTGTATTGAAAATGGTGAGAGCTGCCCATGTTTATTTCTTTTTTCTCTCTCCTACATTTGCTGAGGCAGAGGAGTTGGAATCAGTTTTTCTAAGAATTATTTACTTTCCTGCTACAGTCCAGTGAGATAAGATAGACTTTATTCTTCATCCTGTCAGTATTTGGTCATTTTCTCAAATTATATCAACAAAAGCCATGGGATTCAGTTTGACCCTGTTTGGCTAATGTTTTTCTGCATAATCTACTGTTTAGGGAGTGACCCTGTCAGGCACGCAGCTGGGCCAGCTGGGCTTAAGCTGAACACTACAGGGCTTGAGTTCAAAAGTCCTCAAGGCAAAGGCTAAGAGTCTTGAGTGACTCACTGATTTCCTCGTGGGCACCCGGTTTCACCACTTTCTTGGTAAAGTAAATCTCTTCAGAACATGTCACAATCACCGTGTCCTTCATTTTTTGCAGAAAAGGGGAAACGCCATTGGATGCGAAGCTTATTGGAAGAAGGCTTAGACAGGGAATGGATATGCAAAGGTGAGTGGCAAGAGCCTGAGTGGGCGGTGAATGGGAATGTTGATGGGGCTGTGAGAAGTGGTTGGGGGGGCAAGATAACACCCCTCTTCCAGGCAATGGAAAGGGGCAAGCTGAAGGCTGGGGGACACTCAGGCATGGTGATGAAATGCCATCCATTCTTTGTGCGTATCTTTCACTGCACTTGCTCGGTTGGGTAAATGGTGCAGTTCCTTACTGAAGGCTGATGTCCCAACTTTCATGTTGGGGTTGGGTGGCTGTCAGGGACAAATGTGAGAAGTGAAGAACTGCGGTGAGTCTTGACTCAAGGGGCTGCTTGAAAACCACCACAGCAGAGTTCCCAGTCACTTATGTGGCGTATCCTGTCCTATTCACCCTCAGTGCCCGGCATAGAACACATGTTTGTTGATCGAATGAGTAACTGCATGGGACTCACCAAAGATGTTTCCTGAGGGAAAGGGAATGGATGACAGACTTGTTCTTTCTTGGCAGCCATTACCACAAAAACTCTCAAACATAAAGATCAAATGTTTCAGCCATTACCTTTGCCTGTCACCATCTTCCCCATGACCCCTCCCTATTCTCCAGAGTTAAGCATGGTTAAGTAAGTGAGGGTAACTTGCAATATCTCAAAATGTGACAGAGTGGGCCTTTGATCTAAATTTTTTTATAAAGCCAGCTTTTCTAGTGAGTCCAGTTAATGTAGCTGTGGACACAAAGGGTGGATTCAAGCTTCGCCTTCTGCATCCGACTTCTCCGATGCCGCCTGCATCAGGAATTCAAGGCCTTTTTGTTTACGGCAGAGTCCTGCTGCTACATTCTGCTCCTGTCTAGAATTGCAGAGAACAGACATTGGGACTTGAAAAGTTGCATATGCTGACGTGTTCGAGGTTATGTTATCACTTTGTGGAAAGTCTTGCATTGCCCTTAAAGTTTGTGAAAAATCATGTTTTCACCACCTCAGGGGGATCTAGCCAAACATGTGGTAAATTTCTGCCTGAAGTCTCTTTGAAGGCTTTTTATGGATGAAAGATGCGTGCTTCCCAGCCTCATCGAAGCTGGACCTGGATGGTAAGTTTTCCTTTAGCTTAAACACACACACACACACACACACACACACACACACACACTCACACACACACGGGAGGGGTGGGAGGAATCCCTGACTTATATATAGTAATATTGTGGACAGGTCTCCTTTTGCAGAAATAACTCCTAAAAATAAATAAATTATCGAATGAAGATGGAGGCTCAGAACAGTTGGAGTTATAACCTGGACCAAGTCAGTTCTGACCTAGCCCCTGAGAGCTTCTATTTAATTCTGGTTGGATTCAACTCATCTTTGCAACAACATAGAGTGGATAGAAGTGTGTAACCTGGCTCATGGTAGGAGGCTTGTCTCTGGCAACAAAACCTGTTGCACCAAGAAGAACTGAATGCCCTGGGTTGACGTTTAATGACTGGACTCAGGCTCGATAAATGAATAACAGGGAATTCATGAACAAATTTTGCCAGAGAGTCAGTGCTTTTTCAGTAAAGGCCAAACAAAACAAACACATGATTAAGGGTTTGTCAGGCATACGCCCCCCCCCCCCCATTCAGAAAGGCCTTCCTGGACACTTTCTCCAATATATCTGATGCTATTGGCCTGCATTTAGCATATAGGTGATACTTTAGCTAGAGTCTATTATCCTTCAGGAAATGTATTTAATTCTAACAGAGCAAAATGTAACATACATCCCGGGCCTGAGGGCATCTACTTAGCAGATAATCATAGCAATAAAAATTAATCTCCCCCTTTAGCAACCTTGGCCTGTAAAGGACATGGTGAGAACAATGTCTCTGAAGGCTGCCAGACCAAGAGGATGAGTCTTGTCCATTGTGAAAAGAACGTCCTCCCTGTCTGGGTGTCTGTTTTTATTAGGAATCCATTATTTTTCTTATGGGAACCTGTGAACCAATGATGGACTTCCTGGCTACTAAATGAACTTCTTATCCCCAGCCTTGCACCTAGGCCTGCTGTGAATGGGGGTGCCTGTGCCTGTGGCCCAAGCCTCACACCTACCCTGGCTTTGGGCATTTGTTCTAGAGTGCCCTGCAAGCTTTCTTCTGATGCCATTTTGAACTCATGACCCCGGGTGGCATGTGGATGGTGAAGAACCGAGAGAAAATTCCACTCCTAGCTGCCTCTGTCTGGGCTGGTTCTGACCCATGTTTATCCTCTGGTTCATGGAAGACAGATAGTTCCTGGCAAACCCATGGCCTTCCTGTGTGAGTAGGACTCGAGCTGGCCATGGCTTGCTCTACACCATTCGCTGAAGGGACTCCTGTACGTGTCAGAACCCCATGAGAACCCCCAAACCCAGGAACCACAAAAGGGCCTCAAATTAATATCCTTTCTATTTCTTTTAGGCCAGTCTGTGGGCCTCTCATGTGTACACAGGCTCTTGGTCTCCTGTTGGACTCTCAGAGACCTGAACAATTTTCATGCTATTCCCTTCACCTGGAACAATCTTTCCTAGCTCTTCATCCCATGGCTAGATCCTTCTTTTCCATTAAGACTCAGTTTCTCCTGAGAGGCTTTCTCTGACTAAGCTGCCACCATGCTGTTTGCAATCTTCTATTGGAACACTGTGGTCATGTTCTTTGAACAACTTAACCACAATTAGTTATGATGGTCATGTTCTTTGAACCACTTATCACAATTAGTTATGATGTATATGTTTACTTGTTTACTACCTTTCTCTTCAAATAGAGAGTAAACCGTCAAATCTCTGTTATTCCTTGCAATACACCTAGCACTTAGCACACAGTAGGTTATCAATAAATATATACTCATTGAACAGATCAAGGAGGCTACTGTCAACCCCTGAAAATGACCAGAACCCTATTTTAGTTTTCCCAGAAAAGTTCAGAAAGCAACTCTGCCTCTCTCCCCCTAAATTAGGAGAGTAGAGAGAAGTGTGAGCATAAGAGGAAATGGCAAGATATTTCCAGCAAGACTTTCATTACTGTCCAAGAAAAATATTAGTAGGCTAAGCTAACACCCTTGTGCCCAGACATGTCTGCCCCTACCGGCCAACTTGCCAACATTTCTCACTCTGCCTGGTTGGGAAACTTGTGCCAGAAGACCCTGTCTCCCTTTATGGTTAACTCTGAGAGTTGACTAAAGAATTGTTGGCACCTCATTTATCCCCTGGCATCCTCGCAGCAATAATTAGTCATCCCCATGAGACTTGTTTATATGCTCAATTGATTTTGATAGTTCTGGTCCCTTTAGTGGGGACAGTCTACTGCACATAGCTTGTGGAGGGCCAGGACGTTTCCCTGTTCTGCTGCCCAAGTTGCTCATATCACATCAATTAAGTTCCTTTCTGTTCCATTCAACCCAACCCAACCTTTACTGAACTCCTACGATATTGGTAAATACTGGTTAATGAAGCCATTCTCAAAAACCTAGGAGGGACTTCTTCTAACAGGTGGTGGTGGGGTTGGCTGGTTCTCACTGGGAACCTCTGGGTGCTGTGGATCTCTAGGTCTCTAGATCTTGAGAGGAGGAGTGTTGCTGTGATGGCTTGTTCACTGCAGCTTCCGCGGTGACCAGTGACTGTTTCTGTCAAGATATTACCCAAAGAAGCTCATTTGAACCAATGGTCTCTTGAATCTTTTTAGTGCCCTGTTTCTTCCCCATTTCACTCTTATGTCTTATCTCCAACCCTGATACTTTTTTCCTTCTCTTCCTTCTCTGTAAGGTGCCCATGAACACATTCAGGTATATCAGTCACCACCAGGGCTCTGGGATCATGGTAGAATCTGTCCTGAGTCACAGAAGCTACCTCAACACCTCATTCAATATTTCCTTTATTATAATTCATTTCAAATGATTCCTTTTGTTATAAATTTACTGTGATTTCTTTCAAAAGAAATGTGCCTTAGTAGGGCACATTCTATGGGCCAGGTACTCTAAACCATGCTTTCAAAATAACTCACAATGCATTGAAGAAAACAGATGCTTAAGCAAGTAAACATAAATAAAAGCAAATGCTCGTGTCTCCATTCTACACATACATGTACATAAATGTGGATATATGTATATATATTCTATAGGGGCTATTGTCAGACCCTGAAAAAGACCAAGTCCCCAAATTAGTTCTTTTTGTTATATTTCTGACTAGTAGGAATTTATTAACTCTTTACATTAGGGATTGCAAATTCAATTGCCTACATGCCTCAGCTCATGAAATAACCAAGTCAAAAATGAAATAAGGTGTAGGGCTTTTGTGTATTGGAGAGAGCATACTCAGTCAAAGGAAGTCAATGGCTTACCCAAAGTTGTCTCATTATTGATACTTGAAATGAAAAAACCACTATTGTCATATCTTTTGATTGTTCAGGAGTAACATGGGAATCCAGATTTCTCATGTGACATTTCCCAACACTTCAATCATTACATAGGCAAATAAATAAATAAATAAATAAATCCAGCCTAGTTCTGAATATAGTCACCAATATATATACCAATATATATATATACAATATATGTACCAATATAGTCATAGTCACCAATTTTTAAGACAGGTGTGCACCAGAAATGTAGACTTAGTTATAAAAATTTTAGCTCAACTGGAAATCATGTGGACTAATTTTAAGGGTTTTTAGACACCACGTATCAGTCCGTCTCGTGAGGCCTGCCGTCTGCAGCTGCCATGTGTCACTGTCTGTTCTCAGGTGATCCACTGTTCTCCAAAAGATTCCCCTGACTCATTGCTGTTCATGTGATGGGGTTTCAGGAGATCAGGAGATGCCCCCACAGATCACTCAGAGTCCTGTTGCTGCTTTGACTTGTTCTGGTTTTTGTTTTTTCTTCCTTCCTCTCTGCCTTTTGGTGAATTCTGCCTTCCCTGAATTCTGCTGCTGTAGGATCTCCTTTTCTTCACATTTCCTCCACTCTTCTCACCTCCTGGCAGACACTGATTTCATTGGCTGTTGATGAAAACTGTTTGTTCTTCCTGGGCACATGACTGGATTTCTGGCTCCCTGGGCCCCTTTCCCAGTCTTCCCTGCAGTGAGGGGAGACCATGTGACTGTGTGACCGGTGACGTTTGCACTGACCTAAAGCAGTTCCTGCAGGAAGCATTGCTCCCTGCTCCAACTTGCCTTTCTTCATCTAGTAGATCCATGCAGGCAGCCATGGCAGCCTGAACAGCTGAGCATGGACTATGGCCAGGCCACAAAGTGGAAAAATCTTGGATCCTTGCATGAATACCTGGGGGAGAGCTGCCCGCTGCTCAGAAACCCCTGCTTTCTACTTGGCTTCAGTGAGAATTTAACTACCATTATCCTTGAGTCGTTATCTCTTAGGTGTGTGCTAGCTACTATTAGATGCCAGCTAGATTGTAAGCCACATGATATCAGAGAGACTGCTGTATTGGTCTTTTCCTAGTTGTATTCCCAGAACCCTAGCACAGGGGCAGATACACCAGTGGTGCTCAGTAAATGCTTCTGGAATGAAAAAACAAACGAATGAATGAATGAATGAATAAATGTCTCCATACAACTTTAGAGCTGGTAGGGACTGAGGCTTCATACATCCCACTCATCATATTATAACACATAAGGAAATGAATGAAGGCTCACAGAGAAGAAGTGACTTATCCACGGTAAACCAATTAATTCCAGAACAAGGATCAGCAAGCAAGGATCCTCAGTCTGTTGTCTTTCACCATCCATGTTTCCCTCCATGGTAACCATATTTATATCAGCAATTTTAAGGAAGGAAAGGGATAATTTCATGTCCTAACTTTTACCCTATTTTCTCAAGAAGAATGAGTTGAGTTGCATAGTCATACAGTTGACATGTGAAATATGCAGTGAGAAAAAAAAGGCAGATGGATAATAAGACTCAAACATCATATTTGAAACTTGGTACTTTTATCTCTTTTATTTGAATGAAAGCAATAGGTACACATACATATCAACTCCATTTTATCTAAACAACATCCTTTTCCTTAAACATTTATGTAGAACACCTTTACCCACTCATACACAGACTTATTCCAACCCAACCACTGAAAAACTATAAGTTTCCCACAAAGACCTTTGAAAAGTCAGCTCTTTGATTGAATGACTGTAAAATAAAAACTTCTGGAGCCGTTACTCTTTGTTTCTGGTTTTACAAATCTATAATCCTATAACCTATGTCTTTTAACTATCTTTCAAAAGCTGGCATGTCTTGAAAAGTCCTGGTTGTCCCATTAGCCCTCACTCTGGCATTGACCGTGTCTGCCATGAAACCTGTCTGGATGGGCAGATAGTTCTAAGTGATAGAAACAATATTCATATTTATTTGCTGTCTTTGAGCAGGGTTGGGATGAGCTGGGACTCCAGGCAAAAAATGCATTGCCAACCTCAAGAACTCAAGGTGGGGAAATACATGTTTTTCCCAAAAGGTACTTTGTGCTTGCAATTTATTCCCTTGAGAGTACAGTGACTATTTTGGATCCACCAATGCTGGAGAAGAGATAGATTCTAAACCTTCAGAGATGAAGGATCTATCTCCTCTAGTCTGTCCATGTTCAGAGTATTTGGGGCCAAGATGAGACTGGTTTTCATGGATTGGCATTTTAGCCACAGTATGGTAATGCACAAATTCCTATGTCACTGGTTACGGTTTGTCCCAAGTCAAGGACCGTAGTCCAGGAAGTCAGACGGTAGTGTCAACTCCAGAGAGGCCTGCCTGGGACAGCATGGACAGGGACACCTGAAATTGGCATCATTCCAGCTAGCACACCTGGTGGTTTTACTCTTGAAACTGAATCAAATGCTGTGCCTAATACTGGCTCCTGAGAGTCTGAGGGACTGAGTTAAGGGAAACCTGCTCTGTCCCCTCCCTTGGAGGACTGCTCTCATAGGTCACATTTGTTGAGTTAGGTGCACCAAAAGGTAGCTTGCCCCATCCTCAGAATGTGTAGGACTTAACCAGGAGGAGCACCTCAAAAGGTCAACATGGTTGAACTTGGGGAGAGAAGTGCAAAAGGAGAAACAGGTGTATGCAAAGCTGTGAAAATATTTTCAGTGGTCAGTTGCTCTGTGCTTATATGTATCATGTCACACGTCCACAAGGGAAGATACCTGTACCGTGAATGTTGGTCTTGTTCTACTCTGAGGTTAAGGTAGGGTAGGGAGGACAGAGGAGTGAAGTAGAGAATTTGAGAATTTTAGAAATCGTATTTTAAAGGTTGTTTTTCATATTTGATTTTTTAACAAGTTGCATAGAAAGTTAACAAACTGCAGAGAAGGAAAGGGGGAAACCCCTCTTATCCAAGCTGTGTCATTGTGGTATTGTGCAAATTTGTATTTCTGCAATCCCAGGACCATCTCAATGATAGTCTCTCTAAGGATGGGACAAAAACTGCTTCTCCCTACACCTTTCAGAGTTGCCCCATAGTTTTCACACTCTCCCTCCCTTCTCTCTCAAACACAGCCTGCAGCATTGCAAGATTGGGCAATGACCTTTTCACACTCTTGAGTCCTGCTGGTCATGTTGCAATTACAAACGCAATAGCTAGAATCTGCGTCAAGTTCTGTTTTGAGCCTTCCTGTTTAGTTGAGCTTTGCACAGCTCTTTAGCTGTTCTTTTGAACTGGTAACATTCGGTGTGTTGGCTCTCCACTGAGCTGGGTGCCTGATGCGGGGCTCGATCCCACGAGCCTGGGATCATGACCTGAGTGGAAGGCAGGCACTTAACTGACTGAACTTCCCAAGTGCCCTCAAAGTCTGATCTTTAAAAAAAAAAAAAGAATCCTAGTGAAAAAAGAAGGGTATTCCCCCAGCCCTCCCCATCGTCAAACAGACTTTCCAGGGAGATCTGCATGGGAGCATGGACTAAGCTTGAGAAGGTGGAGCCCAAAGGGGATGAGAGGGTTTGTGAAAGTCATGACCGGATTGGGGGGGGGTATTTTTAATTAGGGGCTTATGTAGAATGGAAATCTGTATGTAATCCAAACCGCTGCGTGCACGCTGGTGGACACTAAATGAGCGAACAAAGGGAACCTCTGTTGGAACTGTCGGAACTTTATCTGAACTTGAACTCTGTTTTCCATACCTCAGTTGTCCAGGTAACTATACTGTGGATGCAGTGGCTTACCTGTAAGGCAGTTCTCAGACTGAGGCCAGGGAAACTGTATCCAGCCGCCTGTTGATGGCGATGTGGGGAGGGAGAGTGAGAGAGAATGCATCCCTGTTGCAAACTGAAATGCCTTTGTCCTCCTGTATTAAAGGCTTGTTTCCAAATCTGGGGCAAGTACCTAGAATTCTCCTTTCTCTTTCTTCTGCCAGGACAGACGAGACTTTTCCCTGTGTACTTTCCTAGTTCTTGGTCATCTGATAGCTTCTAGGGGAAACAGTTAAAAATTTAGGCTTAGAAATGCTGCTTCTCCCCTTTGCAGCCATAAGCTGCTCTTGGTAGCCATGTCATGAACTCACGTAAACATATTTTCTTTTCTGCTTGGAAAGTTCACATCGCTCTCTTGACCTATTTTGTAGACAACAAGGCTAGAGCCAAAAAAAGTCCTTTGCCTCATCCTGTGGGGGCTTTGCCTGCCTTGTCCTGACTTTTCTCTGTGTATCAGTATTTCTTGGCAGAGTTATTTCCATTATGACCTGCTTTCCTGGGACTGGGGATCCAAGAACCCCAGCACCTACTGATAATGGATTAGGTAAATAGAGCACAGAATAACTCCTTGATGCAGGGTTTGGGTGAGAATGATAAACATAGAGCTATGATGTGCTCAAATCCAGGCCTCCTGCCTGTCATTCTCTCTTTTGAAATAGCTGAGTTCCTTTGAAATAATATAACATGTGGGAAGAGAGCACGCTAAGACATCATCTGAGAGAAATCCATCAGTGCGCACAAATCTTGAGACGGATTAAAAAGTAAAACTTCAGGATTATTGTTGTGAGTTTATGAAGCAATTTTCTTCTAAGGAGCCTCAGGAAATGTTCATAAGTGAATTTGACCTCTTTCTTGAAGATCTAAGAAGAAATTCAGTACGAGATCCAGTAAGGAGGGGGCGCCCTTCTCTTGATGAAGGAGGTAAATAAGAAGGCAGCCTTTGATGTAGTATAGGAACAGCATCAATGAGATGGGGAGGAGAAAAGGAGAGGTGTGGAATTTTCAAAGAGGAAACCAACACTCAACATGCTTTTAAAGATTACTTATGAGGGGTGCCTGGGTGGCTCAGTGGGTTAAGCCTCTGCCTTTGGCTCAGGTCATGATCCCAGGGTCCTGGGATCGAGTCCCACGTTGGGCTCTCTGCTCAGCAGGGAGCCTGCTTCCCTTCCTCTCTCTCTGCCTGCCTCTCTGCCTGCTTGTGATCTCTGTCAAATAAATAAATAAAATCTTTTAAAAAATTACTTATGAAAGTTTATAAAAAATATTTCTATTTAATAACTTGCTGTCAGCAGACTGGGGCCAATTAACTTAGAATAGGTAGAATTAAGTGCAGTAAAAAAAAGCGTTGGGGAAAAAAAAATACCACCGCCCGTTGGGAAGGAGGGGAAGATTGTGAACACATTCATCCATTAATAAAATTTTCTGCTTATGAAATTCAAAAAATTTCTCACATTATTACTCTCTTTGCATGACTCAAAAACGATTATTGTTCCTCATGGTATGTGGGAAAGGTGGGTCGGTCTGGAAAAGGTACTCCAGATGTAAAATTCAGATTGTCTTGGCAGGTAATACAACCAAAGGCATTTATTCTCTAGGGTTTTCCAAGCCGCTCTCCTGGAAGGATACACCTGACAGGAGGCAGGCGCAAAGCATGAGGGGAGAAGAGTAAGAGCCCAGACTGGCTTTTTGAGAAAAAGAACAGTCCTTTAGAGTCCGGTTTGAGCAAGCAGAAAAGCAGCTGTGCCCACCAAAGAAGGAATTTCAGGAAGACTGAGGTGAGAAATGAATACTGGGCATTTTGGTGTGGGAATAAATCCTCAGGAACAAAGCAGTTGTATCTTGTTGGATTTGGGATTATGACATTGGTTACACTCGGATTATCAAACAGATTTCCTGAATCAATCCTTCATTCTTAGGCATTAACGAAATAATTCAGCAGTTTAAATAGCATAAGTAGAGGCTAATATTTTCACATATCCATCAGTCAGTCT
Source organism: Enhydra lutris kenyoni (assembly GCF_002288905.1). Classification (NCBI taxonomy): domain Eukaryota; kingdom Metazoa; phylum Chordata; class Mammalia; order Carnivora; family Mustelidae; genus Enhydra; species Enhydra lutris. The sequence goes on along the minus strand of NW_019154088.1, from coordinate 8,254,114 downwards.
ACAATGTTTATAAGCCTGGTAATTTTTGGAGGCTGGGAGCCACTGGGGCAGAGAAACTTAGATTTCAGTTTTGAATAACATTTTTGCCTTATTATAATCTAATCAAGTCTTTCAAGGCCCGTTAACAGTTTCCTTCATAATCTGGACACTTGTGTCTACTGCTCCTTGGATTTATTACAATAATTAAGAGCTATTCATTTTAGTGAAAGCTTACGTTAACCCTTTGAGAGAGAGAAAGAGAGAGAATGAGACCAAAGAAGAGATCTTTATCTGCAGTCAAACCCAGGGCAGTCCCTGGGAATTTGTAACCAACAAACTGAACTGTTTGGAACTGGAGACTAAAGATGGCTCTACAAACAATTACCATAATCGATATTGACCGAGTATTTATTATGCAATTGGTGCTAAGTATATTCCTATCACAGAGGTTAATGTTTATGTGCCAACTTGACTGGGCTAAGGGATATCCAGGTAGCTGGTAAAGCATTCATTCTGGGTTTGTCTGTGAAGGTGTTTCTGGAAGAGATCAACATTTGAGTCAGTACACTGAGTAAAGAGGATCTACCTCACCAATGTGGGCTGGCATCATCTAATCCGTTGATTTTTCTCTTTTTGAACAAGGACATCTACCTTCTCCTGCCCTTGGACATGGAAACTCCTGGTTTTTGGGCCTTCAGCCTCAGACTAGGAGTTATACCATCTGATTCCCCTGATTCTCAGGCCTTCAAGCAGGGACTGAATTATACCACTGGCTTTCCTGGTTCACCTTACAGCTTACAGACCATGTGTTGTAGCTGTCTTGGCCTCCATAATCACATGAGTTAATTCCCATAATAAATCTCTTTTGTATCTGTCCATATCCTATTAGTTCTGTTGCTCTAGAGAACCCTGACTAATACATTCATATCGTCTCTTTTCTTTTCTTTTTTTTTTTAAAGACTTATATATTTATTTATTTGAGAGAGAATGTGTAAACTGCGCATGAGTCAGGGGAATAGCAGGAGGGGAGAGAGAGGAAGGGAGAAAGAATCTCAAGCAGACTCCCCACTGAGCACTGAGGCCAACAGGGGGCTCCATCTCACAACCCTGAGATCATGACCCGAGCCGACACCAAGAGTCAGACTCTTAACTAAATGAGCCACTCAGGCACCCCTCAGTTTTATTTAAATTAAAAGTCAGTGAGAGTTGACTTTTGCCTTTTAAGGAGAAATATTGCTAGAACCACCCTTTGGTTGTTATTTCCTGAGAAAATTTCATTACTATAACCCTCATTGACCAAAAAATGGCCCAGAGACACCCTGCTCTTGGAAACCCACCTCTACTCTTCACAAAGGGATTCCCTTGAGCCTTTGATCAGAGAATTCCTCAAGGAATGGGAGAGAACCTGAGGTCAAGAATGGTTTCCTGCGATGTTTCTAAAGAGATACACTGGTTAAAAAAGCCAGTGTGTGAAACACTTGTTTTCCAACTTAACAATCGTAACAAAAATAAAATTATTTTTTGAGCTTCTCATAAGTTCCCCACACTTCATGTATAGTATCCCTAAATTTTACACAGTTCCTGTAAGGTAAATGGTATTATTGCCACTTCATATATAAGGAAGTGCAAACATACAGAAGTTAGGCAATTTGCCTAAGACCACACAGCTAGTTTGCCTCCAAAGTTTTTTCCTAGTCTAAGACACTCATTGCAACATGTTCAGAATGGTCACACACACACACACACACACACACACACACACACACACATGCATGCACACACGCACACACGGTCTCTCTTGGGTTTAAGAATCATGTTCTCATCATGAGTAATTGAGGTACATCATGTGTTCCTACAGCACTGGACATGGGTCTGATGCTCTGTCCTAAATGATATACCCCCAGAATATGGGTTGAGAAGTACTGAGAGAAAGCAGTGCATGGTCCCTAGTCTCTGTGCAGTTCTAAGGCAGCAGATACAACTCATTCCAAAAAAACAAGGCATATCATCAGAGACATAAAAAACATTTTCGGGCGCCTGGGTGGCTCAATGGGTTAGGCCTCTGTCTTTGGCTCAGGTCATGATCTCAGGGTCCTGGGATCGAGTCCCGCATCGGGCTCTCTGCTAGGCGGGGAGCCTGCTTCCTCCTTTCTCTCTCTCTCTCTCTCTGCCTGCCTCTCTGCCTACCTGTGATCTCTCTCTGTCAAATGAATAAATAAACTCTTAAAAAAAAAACAAAAACAAAACAAAAAAAAACCATTTTCTTTCCTCTCTGGGACAATTTTTGTGTATATCTACAAATACCACTGTGTTCAAAATTAGGCTCCTCAAAGTAGTAAAGATCCATTTCCTGCTGTCGACGTGGGCAGTATAAGGTAGCCACTTTGAGGTGAGTAACATAAGATACAGACAAGTTTAAGGTCTGTCTGCATTTAGGGAAAGGTGTTTAGAAGGGATTTCTCATTACCTGTTCTCTGTTTAGGCAGCATTACGTCCCTCTCCGCAGACCATGTCAGGCTGCAGTAACTTTTTGTAAGTCAAGTAGTTTGTGTTTACAAATCTCTTGGATGACTGCATCTTTCCCCTTTCAGCTTCTTTTTGCATACAGCCCAAGACTCCTTAAATCAGCTCTTCTATCAAATGTTCAGTTGACATTTATGCATATGTCTTCTTCCCAGAGCAGAGACAGATGACTTTCTGGTATCTTCTCAAAGTCTAGATGAGAGAAGACAGATAGGAATAGCTTCCAGTGAGAGACACAGAAACAACCTGATTAGTGCTTTTCACATGGAAGGGATTGGGGTCAGAGTTGTGCGCATATCAGGGTAGATCCCTGAACTCTGCCATGCTGGGGGCTCTGTGATCCTATGGGAAATCCCAAGAGCTCTATTTTAGATGAATGAGTCTCTTGGAACCCTGTTTTTGGTGTTGGGAATCCCGACTTGGCAGGAAGTTAGTAAATATGCAGGCATGTTCCTAAGTGTCCATCTGTGATTGAGCCCCTGGTGAGCTCTTCCTGAAGTTTGTGTCACATAAGCCAAAAATAAGCTGATGAACCATGTCACAAACTATGTGAAAAATGCTCTGGAGAAAGCATTGCATTTTTTCACTCATAAATTCAAATGGCACCAAATTTCTGGCTTAGCTTTGACCCCCCCCCCCCCCCCCACCGAATTCTTTGCTTCAGGGCTTGGATATCTCTGGCATGATCTTTAGAGAGATAGGTCAGGGGTTGTCTCAGCAATTGGGGGTTCTGTATTTTTTACATTTTGTAGTCTGTCAACACAGAAGGCAAAATTGTACCTATTCTTTCTTGGTGGTCTGAGATAATATCCATTCAAGTGTTGAGTATAAGCCATCCTTCTCCACATTCCGTGTCTGGAGGAGTTTCTTCTCTTCCCTATTATGGTCCAGTTAACCAACATTAACTGGTGCTTCACTCTGAGCAGAGACCCCATGAGGCATGAGCTGGAGGCTCTCAGACTGACTTTGGTTTTCCAGTGTTCCAACTTATTGAGATACAGTTAATGACTGCTTTCGTTAAACCAATACGTGAAGGTCCCCAATGGCGGATCCCATTAGTATTCCTTCCAAAAAAATTATGGAAGGAACCAAAAAACAAATAAAAGAGATATTAGATTCACTGCATTTAGGGGGAAAAGCCAGCATAGGCTCTGTGCTGGGGTTAAGGGTACACAAATGAATAAGCTGTGTCCCCACTTTCATAAAGATCATAGCCTACATGAGACAGCGTTGTGGATTGAGATAAATAAAATATTAAACCCGAGATAAAAGAATAAGCCTCCAAATAGAGTATAGTTAGCTGAGATGGGGGTCAGTTGTGCTGGATGAGGGGAGATTTGGGGAAGACCAAAAGGTGACTAAGAGGTGGGATTTTAAAAGATAATTAGGGCCCTGACAGACACATTATATAATGCAGGCACATTTCTGGCAGAAGGAAGAACATGGACAAAGGTACTTATGACATGCCCGAAATCTTCAGAAAAATGAGAACACTCAAGTGTCACGAACAACATGAGGTGTACAGGAGTAGGTAGAGATGATGATGTCAGTGAGAGCCAGACAGGGCAGGCCCTCTGTGCTGGTACTCAGAATCACAAATTTGGTCTTCTGGGCAGTAGAGAGCCATTGTGGGTTTTTAAGTAGGAAGGAATATGATGTGACCACGATTGCAATTTCTTTTCGTTTGTTTGTTTCTTTTTTTTTTTTCTTTTTTTAAGATTTATTTATTTATTTGAGAGAGAGAGGAAGAGAGAAAGTCAAGCAGACTCCAAGCTGAGCAGAATCTGATGTGGGGTTTGATCTCATGACCCTGAGATCAGACCTGAGCTGAAACCAAGAGTCAAAGCTTTAACCAACTATGCCACCTAGGCCCTTCATGACTTCAATTTGATTGCTGACTTTCCATCACTGATTTTCAAGTTAGAAAAGACTAGAAGGTGCATCCATTCCCACCTTTCATGCTATCCCAAATCTGAAAGAGCTGTAAAAACTCTGGAGACTCAGCACAATAAAATTTTAAAATAATATTTCAAATATAATTTCTTAAAACTCTTTTTTTTAAATACTATTGAGGCACTAATTAAAATTATTATTGACCACACTGGAGTGCTATAGGTAAGAGGGAAACTTTATCTCCTCTTTTTCTGATCCTTCAGACTTTTGCCCCTGAACCATATTTAGAAGTTGGGAAATAAATGCAGAACCCACTCTTCAAGACATTCGATCACGAAGCTGCCATAGGCAAGTGAACTGTCCTTGTGCTGGTGGAGGGGAAAGAGTACAGGCCGGGAGTTGAGGCTGGTATCCTAATCCTATTTTTTTGCCTTAAAATGTTATATAAACTTAGACAAGTCTTTCCATTTTTTCTAAACCGCTAATATTTTTATATTTAAAATAGATGAAATACTAACTCTCCTCCTGCATTAGTGTGCTGGGGCCGCCATAACAAAATACCACAGACTGGGATGTCTGGGTGGCTCACTTGGTTAAGCCACTGCCTTTGGCTCAGGTCATGATCCCAGAGTCCTGGAATGGAGTCCTGCAATGGGCTCCTTGCTCAGCAGGGAGCCTGCTTCTCTCTCTGCCTCTGCCTGCCACTCTGCCTGCATTTGCTCGAGTGCTCTCTCTCTGACAAATAAATAAATAAAATCTTTAAAAAAAAATACCACAGACTGTATGGTTTGAACAACAGAAATTTAGTTTCTCAGAGTTCTGAAGGCTAGAAGTCTGAGATCAAAGTGTTGACAGGATGGGTTTTCCTGAGACGTCTCTGTTTGGCTTATAGATGTTTGCGTTATTACTTTGTCTTCATAGGGTCACACCCCTCTGTCAGTGTCGGTGTCCCAATCTCCTCTTCTTCTGCGGACACCAGTCATACTGGATTAAAGTTCACCCAGGGACCTCATTTAACCTTAATTACCCATTTAAAGACCCTATCAACAAATATAGTCATATTCTGAGGGGATTAGAACTCCGATATAAGAATTGTGAGGGGACGCAATGTAGCCCAATATACCTACTTACATTGTTGTGTTGTTTTTAAGGGGTCAATGAGATCATTCATGGTTCTGGTTGCCTGGGTCAAGTTTAACTGACTGAGTCCTCCTGGTTTGAGGGTCTGTTCTCTTCACTAACCTAGAAAGCACATGGAGATCTCTGGGGTTAATCTTTTTTCCTGGGTTGTATAGGAACCTACTTTTTTTTGTTTTAAAGATTTTTATTTATTTATTTGAGAGAGAGACAGTGAGAGAGAGCATGAGCGAGGAGAAGGTCAGAGAGAGAAGCAGACTCCCCGTGGAGCTGGGAGCCCGATGCGGGACTTGATCCCGGGATTCCGGGATCATGACCTGAGCTGAAGGCAGTCGTCCAACCAACTGAACCACCCAGGTGTCCCTAGGAACCTACTTTTGATTATCTACACATGTGCATGTTCACCCACTATCCTATTTTTAACCTTTATTGGTGGGTTTTACCAGTATTTATTTCTTCTTTCTGCTTGTGAGCAGATGGAATATTCTACTCCTGAGCCCCCTCCCGTTTTTGCCACATTATTTAAGATTTTATCTATTCATTTGTCAGAGAGAGGGGGAGAGAGCACAAGCAGGTGAGCAGCAGGCAGAGGGAGAATAAGGCTCTCCGCTGAGCAGACAGCCATATGCAGGGCTCCATCCTGGGACCCTGAGATCATAACCTGAGCCGAAGCAAATGCTTGACTGTCTGAGCCACCCAGGCGCCCTGAATCTTCCCACATTATTATATAATATGTCCTTTTAAAAAGGAGATGGACAAACCTGCGAAGAAACTAGTGAGCCTAAGAGCCTCCAAAAAGAGCCTACACTAGGAAAGGTCAGAAGAGATCATATGTTACTGCATCTAAACCTTCAGACAGTGCTTTCCAGACACCACTCCTAGGGACTTGAGTGCTTGGAGAAGAAGGAAGTCCCCAAGCTGCTTGTGCTCAGGTGTGGGTGAACCTCAAGTGCGCATGTTTCTCTCTTTTACCAGCTTGTTCTTGCTCACCTTCACCTACCAGCAGGCAGCTCCTCTTAGCCACACTTGTCTCAGGCAACTCTTTGGTCAAGAAGCAGCTATTTTTAAAACTGCTTTGTTTTTAAAATTCCTCTCTCTAATGTTATTTTTATTCATTGTCCATCTTCACTATGTGGCTTGATAATTTCTTCATATCAGAGTACATGCTTGTTGCATTGTAGAAGGAAAATGTAATAATATCTGAAACTACACAGTACTGTTGGGTTTGGCACATAAAAGTACCCACCAAGGAGTATAGTAAGTATCAAAAAATTAGACAATTAGTGAATTATAGGTAGATACTGCACAGTGTTTTTAGTGATATTTGGGGAAATTGGATGGAATTTTTGGAAGGGTTGAGAACACTGTGAGCAGCTTTATCCCTCTTTAAAATAATAAAACGTAGGGTCCAACTATATAGAATTCACTAGCAGGTTTTCAGGGATAGATTAGATTTGGGTTAAATTTGTGAGACACACAAATCTGTAACTAATTTTGACTTTTCATAATGATATATTCAACTCAGTTATGTCAGAAGAGGGGAGGAGAAGAATGCAAATCTTCAAATGTTTTCCTTATTTTGCTTGTCTTTTGAAGTATATTTTAAGAAGATCTGTAGTCAGGTAGTGGTGAAGTGGAAGAAGATAGGGAAACGGAGTGATTTCTCAAAATAACGATAGATTTTTAAGGATATTAGTGGAGAATATATACAGTGGACCCTTTCAACCACTCAAATATTCAACTTCATTTTAATATTAACTGTCTCTAGTGACACACACTGGCTTGGAAAATATCTTCCTACATCCTCTGTTTGAGAACCTCCTGGAGTTTATACGACTAATAGTCTCTATGCTTATTTTATGTTATTCTTTCCTGTGTACATTTCCCAGTTTCAACTAGTGGAAAAGCCTTATGGGAAGATGATAGCAGTAAATATATTCAGTGCTTCCCACATGACTAATAAGTTAATACCTATTTTGAGTAGCTGGAATTTTGAATTTTGCCAAGGGCTTTTCTTCCTTTCTCAGTTTTGTTTGGCTTTAAAACAGACTTGTTTGACTTTAAAGAGATGGTTCCTTTGACATACATGTTAAATCCGGAATATAAACTTCTCAGCTTCTCAATGAATGAGAAGTTTTTCTTGAATGTGTAAGGTCAGATTTTGTTTATCTGCATTTCATTATGTTTGGACTATTTTACGTGCCACCTCAGCCTCAGTTCTCCAACAAATAGACATTGCTCAGTGGAAGTACTCTGGAAAAAAGTTTGGTATTACCTCAAGCAAGTATCATAAAAGGCCATCCAACCCAAGTTTGTGGATAAGAAGACTGGTCATGAAAAATCAAGTTTTAAAAGATTAGATAATTGCTTGGATTAGGTAATTGTGTGCATGAATGACTGAATCGATTTCCATTTAGGACAAAAGTGTCCTTTGCTTTTGAGAAACGGGTACCTCTAGGACAATGCTGATTACTAATCTGGTGTTCTGTTTATTACACCATGTGGCTAATGATTCTTTGTTTCCATTTGCCAACAAAAATCTTACTCAGAATCATGGGTGAGATAGTCATAATAGTGCATTATATTTATAATCCCCTTTTGTTTTTCCAAAGAAATTTCACATTTATCACTCCTTTTTGAGCCAGGTTGGTAAAGTGGGAAAAATATTGGATTAAGAACCAAAGATCTACTAAAACCAGCTGGTCTCTCTCTCCCTGGGGAGTCTTATCTTGAGGAGTCAGTGAGACGATGTGAGGGACAGTCCTTGCAGTTTTGCAGTTTTGTCAAGCTGAGAACTTTCCATAGGTCCCTTGAGCTCTCTGGACCTTGCTATCTTCCTTAACAAAATGAAGGAGTTAGGTAGCCACTAACCACGTCTACCTTTTTCTACTTCATATTGTTATTTTTGTTAAACTTTGGGAGGTAAGTAGAGTAGGAATGTGTGCTATTGTGATTTAAAATAAGAAATATATATGTGGCCTTCCTCCAGGTTCCTGGCACAGAGCTCCTAACCCCCATGGAGTTTTCCTGGGAGGAGAGTGATAAAGGTGTCTATTGTTATGTTAACGAAGTGACTTCCTCGGATGGGTGCCAGTTGCCGGGGAAACCAACACTGTGTTTAGAAGATTGGAACTTTCATTCCCACCCCTACCCCACTTCAGCAAGGGGCAAGGGGCTAGAGATTGAGTTCAGTCACCAATGGTTTAAGATTTAACCAGTCATGCCTATATAACAAAACCTCCGTAAAAACCCAAAAGGACAGGAAGGGTTCCCAGAGCTTTTGGGTTGTTAAACATACAGAGATGCAGGGAGAGCAGAGTGCCTGGAGAGAGCTTGGCCGCTCTTCCCTCCTCCCTACCTTGCCCTATGTAGCTCTTCCATCTCATCTGGCTGTCCCTGAGTTATATCCTTTTTAATAAACCTGTAATCTAGTAAGTAAACTGTTTCTTTGTGTTCTCTGGGCCACTCTAGCAAATTAATCAAATGCAAGGAGGATGGTTGGAGCCTCTGATCTATAGCCTTTTGGTCAGAAGCACAGGAAACAAGTTGGGCTGGTGACTCGCCTCCAAAGTGGAGGAGGAGGAGCAGTCTTGTGGGACTGATCCCTTAACCTGTGTGATTTGATGCCATCTCTGGGTAGATGGTGTCAGAATTGAGTGGGATTGTAGAGCACCCAGCACCAATTGCTTGATGGTGTAAAAAAAAGCTGACACACCAGAATTGGGTGCAGAATCCCAAGATATTAAAAAGAAAAATAAGTTTCCTGGGGCACTTGGGTGGTGTAGTCTGTTGGACATCTGCCTCTCAGTTTCAGCCTAATTTGTGATCTGAAGGTCATGGGCTCAAGCCCCCACTGAAGTTCCGTGCTCAGTGGGGAGTCTGCTTAAGATTCTCTCTCCCTCTCCCCTCTGCCTTCCCTCTCCCTGAGTGTGCTTTCTCTTTCTCTCTCAAATAAAAAAATCCTAAAAGAAAAAAAAAATTCTTTTTCACTAAAGAGGAACTGAAGCAAGGAGTTAAAGGGAGTGGTCTGATTACTGAGGTTGATTGATGAGCTATCAAACACTTTCCCTACCTAGCTGTGTTTTTCTGTATGTGTTTGAAGCTGATGGGGCCTGTGGTATTTTATAAGGAACTCTGGCTCCTAGATGTGGGCAAACTCTCATCGAATGCAAATGATTTTAGAAGAGAGAACAGTAAGGTCAGACCCAGGTGTGTTCCAGAGGAAATCTTATCTTAAAGAACATTTACTGAAGGTGCTTTTTTTGGGTGAAACAGAAATATTGGGGGCTCTGAGCTACTTGCATCTGTGAAGAGCTGCCTGGCCTATGAGCAAGGACAAAAATTGTCCTAGGATTTGTCAGTTGTTCTAGAGATGGATGTGTGAGAAATTTCAGCGTGGTATTCAAAAATCAACCCTACTTCCTTTTAAAACCATTTTTTAAAAAATCATTTTGAGCCATAACTGCCTTGAGAATTTTATTATGGGTAACATGATCATTGTACAAAAATGCAATGTGAACCATCACAGAGAATTTTTGCAAATAATTTCAGTGGGTAAAAAAAAAAAAAAAAAATCTCCTGAATGCCATGCATAGACCATGGATTGGTTCTGAAACTTCAGTACACATAAGAATCATACTGGGACTCCATTCCCAGAAATACGATTCATTAGATATTAAGGAGTTGGCCCTAAGGTTCTGAATTTTAACAAGCACCCTAGAGAATTCTGATTCAGTGAGCTGGACTAAATTCTGAGAAACATTGTGATGGGGACTCCTGGCTCTCAGTCAAGAGACACTGCCTCAGATTGCCTTAGAACTCCAGTGTTCCTGAGGCACCTGGGTGGCTCAGTTGGTTAAACATCAGCTTCTTGATTTTGGCTCATGTCATGATCTCAGGGTTGTGAGATCAAGCCCTGTGCTGAGCTCCACGTTGGGCATGGAGCCTGCTTAAGCTGCTCTCCCTCCCACCCTCACCACCTCTCCCTCCCACGCATGCATATACTCTCTCTCTCTGTAAAAGAAAAAAAGAAAAAAGGAACTCCAATGTTCCTGAATATGTTCCCTAAATGAAAATCATCTTTTTCAACTTCAACCTAAAGAGAAATCCAAGTCTCCCATCAAATGAATGAGCCGAACTGGAGCAAAAACCAAACACAAAGTAAATGAGATTTTGTACGGACAGAGCCAGGTTCCCTGGCTTCCTAGCCTGGCATCATCCTTTGAGTGTTCAACTTCCAAGTTACAGGGTGACAGGAGGCCTGGCTTTATACAAGTAGGGGTACTCCTCAGCAGCATTGGACGGTGCAAGAACTGTCAACGTAAGAATGGGCTAGTCTCAGCGCTACCCTATGTGCACGGCTTGCTCTGAAGCCGCATAATTGAGTGATTGTAAATGGGAATCGAGATCAGAGCCAGAGAAGTGGAGTTGGGCAGCAGATGTGGGGCAAGGCAACACTCTCAACAGAAGGTCAGTCAAGGTCTCCTAGGACTCGCCTTCAGGAACAGTCTGGGTAATAGAATTTGAGTTGGATGAGGCAAGTAGTTCAAGGAGGGAGTCTGTGAGCAAAATAAAGTCATGGTCCCATTAGATGCTGGCCCCTTACACACCCTAGACTTGACTGGACAGAAGATGTTCCACGTAGACCATCACCAATGACCATTTACTATGTAGAGGTCCAGAATCAGAAACCCTCATGGATGGTAAAATCTCTCCCTTCATCTTCTTTCGGATGACTCTGTTAATGAATTAACAGAGAAATCCTGAATCACTAGTTCTGTGCTGTCTCATTAGTGATCTTCTTTCTGAGGGCATTATCTCGCTCAGGTGCTGGAAAGTTTTTTCTCTGCAGCACTGGATAGCAAATATTTTAGGCTTTGTGAACCATAATACCATCTCTGTAATTGAATCCTCATTTTTTCCTTTTTACCATCCATAAATAATGTGAAAACTATTCTTAGCTCTCTGGCACCAGAGAAGAAGCAAAAAAAGGCAAGGAATGGATTTAGCCCCCAGGCTGTAGTTTGCTGAACTCCTACTTGAGTATCCCAACAATAGTGGTAAGATTGTCTTGTTTTTACCTGACATTTGCATTTTCTAATGGCGCATGTAGTTCAGTGGGAAAAATAATAGTTACTTATTTCCCACTGAGAATATATCCCCTCCCTTATGTGCTGACAGGAGAGCCCAAAGCCATGGTATGAGTAGTGTTTTCTAAATTCCAGTCCTTTTGCAGCCAGCTAATATTAAAATCTGTAAGGACAGAGTAGAATTTAACTTGGTGTCATTTGATATAAAAATTCAGAAGTGACAATGGTCCATCTGTCCCCTTTGGGCTCTATTTTTTAAATTGGCTTGTGTGATTTTTGCTTTTATTTTAAAAATATAAGCACATTCTGGATTATTTAGATGATTATTTTATTACCTAAGTACTAGCACGATATTTCTTCAAGTCCAAGGAGACATTTGAACGTAAGATCCTTTCGGTTCTGTATTACCTTAACTGTTGCCACATCATGAGACAGGAATAGAGGTATATTTAATAAAGGCAAAGTGATTTCACAGTTTTGAGGAAACCTTTAATAGAGGAAAAATGGTTGGATATTGAATCATCACATAACCCATGGTACATTTAGTCCCAGACTAGAGAGATCCTACAATGTAGGTGTTAATTCTACATCCTAGTTAGAGCGGAAAATGTTCAGTTTCAGTGAAGAGCTGCATTCTGGTTACATTCAATTAATGTCGTTACTTTGAATTTTGGTGATGCTGTATTTGTAAATTTGTGTATAATTTGACCTTTTACGAATATATGTGTATGTGTGTGTGCACACCCATGTGCATGTGGGAACCTAATTCAGATCAATCCCAGAGGTGTTAGGAGATTATCACAGTGGTCAGTGTGAGAATTGAGCTGGGCACAAGGCCGTTACAGTCAGGATGGTTAGAGCAGGTCCATGCTGGTCCGTGCAGGACCATTTTGCTGAGTAGAGAAGGACACCCTTTGCTGTGGGCAGATGCAGAGGCACCTGGCCTGGTCAGCAGGGACTGAGTGGATGCTGGCCTCATCAGTTTCCTCAGCTGGGCGTTCTTGCTCAGGGGTGTGTTTCTGTCCTGAGTAAGAAGCAATGAATCTGAAAGAGAATGTGGAAATATAATCTTTGGGACCTGGTAGCCAATTAAATCTAGAGGCCAAGGACTGCACCCCAACTTCTGGCTTTGGTGACCATTGTTTCTAAAATAATATCTGATTTATTGAACCCTTTGCAACAGTTGCAATAATTAGTATTAGCTTTGGAAAAGCTTTGATGTAGGAAAAAAACAAACCTGTGGAGAGTCTATTTAAGGAACAATGAGTATTGGTCATGGTCATTCAGTGTTCTAGGCAACATGACAGACAACTAGTAATTCTAGGACTAACAGGTTTGAAGACTCTTGAAGAAACAAGACCAGGGTATAGAGTCCAAAGTCCAATTTTATTGCTTCCATTTTGCTGTAAGCAAGCACATGTATTCAGACTGTATGAAGGTTGTCTCAACTCTGTCTACTCTTTCTATAGCTTAAGATTTTCCTAAGTATTTTTAAAGAGTGATGTACCTGCAAAGGGTTGAACCATTATAAGCATTTGTGCACAGCATTAAGGTACTAGAATTTAGGCCCTGGCCTCAAGTGGTTCTTTTGCAGTTCAATGATTAATATCATAAAAAAGGAACACCGAAATAAGGATATGGTTGTGGCTTTAGAACAATGTAAATAGGACTTCTGAGATAAGGGACCAATGAATTTTTTTTTTTTTTTTGTCTGTTCATAGGCCCAAATGGTTGAATAGACTGAGAAATGCTATAGATATTAATTTCTTGAGGACAAGAGAAGAACAAGAGGGAGATTGATTTGACCAGTTCAGTGGCTTTCATCACTCTTATCCAACATAGGGATTTCTAATTCTTTGTTTCTCTTACTGAGAAAAAAATTATAGTTATGTTAGCGTTGTGGTAATGCTGCAAAAATGACAGAAACAACAGCCTGTGTATGATTGGACTATGCATGAAAGTGGCTTGCTTCTCATAGATGTCAGATTCACAGTAACCCACCAAATAATTTCAGGTCAGATGTCTTCTGCATGCATTTCTTTTGTTTTTCCACAAGCTACAAAAGACAGCTGTCCTCATGAGGTCAAAACCTGAAAAAAGTCATACTAAAAATTTGGCACTGTAGACATCAGCAGTAATATTTAAGATATTCAAGACTGGAAAGAATCTCTTAAAATTTAACTTCATTTTGAAACATAAAGTACGGAATTCTAGAATTGCAAAATGCTAACGAACAGAACTTATTAAAAACCCAACATTAATTAAAACAACCCAACTCGTGGGTCAGTTCTAAGTTTTACAGGGCTGTTTTGACTAGTTTAAAAGCTGAGACTTATGCTAAGTCAACATGCCTGGTCCATCCAGAGCCCTAGGAGTGTCCAAGACAGCCACAAAAATGCTGACGAGACTCCATAGCCTTGAATTGAGAGCCTCCATGACTGTGCCTACTGTTTGTGAATGTGGTTGGGAGCTAGAGCTCAAGCCTCAAAGGCATGAAACCTGCCTGATAAAGAAAGTAGCTTCTCTCATGGCAGTGCCCTGAACTGATTCTGGAGAGTTGAAAGGCTCCAGGACATAAAGTTTACGGACAGATGTTAGGTGGTTCATCTGTTAGTGCTTGACTTGTTGGTCTAGGGTGGGTCACGCAGGATGCAGAGGTACCGACTGGCTCAAGCAGAGCCAGTCATGCACCATCCTGCCATTAAGTAGTTGCACATCGTCTTGGCTCGCCCTGAATCTCTCGGTGGTTCTGTTGTCTTATTGGTAAAATGTGGGGAGAGTGATTGTCACTGCCTCTCCCAGGATTAATGAGGTGGTATTCATGAAGAACATTGTCCTCGCAGAAAGGAATGCACTGTGGCAAGACATTATAGGGCAATAACATTAAGCGTGTTACCAAATGGATGCTACGGCTGAACAGTCTTGTGTCTCAAATACAAACCAATGTGTTTGGAACCACTTGCAGGGAACAGATGACAGGCTGAAAAAGTGAGATAGTTGATTATTATACGGAAGGTAGTTCATGCGTCAAAAATGCTTTATCCTTGCTATCTCATCCTCAATACACTGCAGACATCCTTGAGAAATCCCATTTAGGTAATCACTGGCCATTGATGGCGGAAATTAGAAACGGAGAAAAGGACTGGGTCCCCGAGCCTGTTTCCCGGGAGACAACATGGAAGAAGCAATTCCAGCCACAATGCCTGGGTGCTCCCGCTGTGTGCTAACTCAGCTTCATAAGCTTGCCTCTGTAACTGTGATAAGTGCCAGATGAAGCCCAGGATGGCTAGCCCTGGCTTCACTCTTCACCGTTGCTTGAAGTCTTTCACACAAGGACCACACCGTAAACCTCCAGGAGCCACAAGTAAATAGCAAGGCTCTGTAAGCAGAGTGGCACGAGCCAAAGGCAGGCACTTAACGACTGAGCCACCCAAGCATCCCCTCAGTGTAACTTTCTGCTGTTGTTGTCCGTGTATATGGCCTGGACATGGGTTTTGGCGTCGCAGAGTAATAATATAAGGGAGAGAGAGCATCTGTCCAATAAACAAAGTGAAAGGCACAGATCATACTGTCCACGGCCTTCCAGGGTATAGACTTAGAATATTTGAGACTTTTATTAATCACAACCCCAGCGTACTCCAATCTATGTGCTGTAAACATTGAGGAAACTGAAGTTAAGACCTTAGTGAATCATGTCCTAGTCTGTTGGGCAATACCTTTATTTTGAGATTTGGGTTATTTGTACATTGCCCTTTTTTTTGGTATAAATGAGCATCACTGTTTATTTCCATTTTGCAATAAAAAGCTACTGGCTGTTTAGCCAGAAAGCAAATATTTTCACTTTGAATTACTTTCTTGATAATTTTTCAGCAGGTTGATTTGAAGCTGTGAAACACATTGCTTCTCTTCTCTCCTCCCATCCACCCCCCTCAACCTTTGAGGTCTATCAAAACCAATGCTTCAAAAAATAAGGCCCATATTATTTGATTGCTTCTTTACCGTATGAAAGGATCAGAGAGACTGAAATAAATGCTTGTTTGTACCCAAAATGCTGCATGCAGTCAAGGAAAGCCTGCCAGCCAACCAGATATTCCAGAATATCTTTCCTTAGGCCAGCCTGCCCAGGGACTGGCATGGAAATATGTCTGGGCTTTGGTATTTTCTATGTAGCTTAAAATGCTATCTTTGGGCACATTTATTGGGCTGTATAAGAAATATTGTACAATCTGCATAGTGATGAAGTTACATATGTCTTAAACATGTTCTCCAGTCATAGAATATCCCTTTTGCAGAACTTTGGATCCCTTAGGTTGTTTTTAAATTTAATTTTAATTTTCTATTTTTCCATCTGGATGCACTTTCCACTCACCATTTATTTTACTAAAATTTTCCAGCTTGTTTGGATCTTTATCCATTGCAAACCTTACCTCCAAACCTATGCCCTTTACACAATAACATATAGACATACACACACACCCCAAAACAAATTTTAAAAACCTTAGATTGAAGAGTTTAATTTCATTTCCAGCTATAATTTACTATCAGTAGTCTGGATATCCTTTATTTTAGTCATTTAGTCAACCAGTCCTGTGTGGTTCAACTCAAGGCACTCAGATCCCGACTGACTCATAGTCTAGGTATTTAGTAGATTTTTAACTTTCCTTTTTATTTTGGTGACATAGCTTAGGTATGCCCTGCCATTCTTGACATAGCTGATAATGGGAAGCCTTCAAAAGACATTTTTCTTACTTTTTAATAAAAACAAGTGATAGTAGCTGAATAAAAAAAGAAAGAAAAAGAATTTCAAAAAGAATCATCATGAACAGAACAGCACTGAATTGCAAATTTTCAGAAATAGGTTGGTTATTAATATTTCAGATTTCTCAAAAGTAGGTGAACTGTTTTCTTCTCATTTTTTCCATAGTGTCCTTTAAGTAGAGGATGAAGGATGCTTTATAGAGGTGAATAAAATTCACTGCCCTATTGTTATGGAGGGCTGACTCAAACTTTCAAGTGTTTTGAGTGATAGGAAAAAGTAAACACAAGATAATTTTATGAGTTTTAAAAGTGTTGTCCGGGGGCGCCTGGGTGGCTCAGCGGGTTAAGCCTCTGCCTTCGGCTCAGGTCATGATCTCAGGGTCCTGGGATCAAGCCCCACTTCGGGCTCCTTGCTCAGCGGAGAACCTGCTTCCTCCTCCCTCTCTCTCTCTCTGCCTGACTCTCGGCCTACTTGTGATCTCTGTCTGTCAAATAAATAAATAAAATCTTAAAAAAAAAAAAAAGTGTTATCTGCTTCCCAGGGAAAGATCCAACTGGACCAAACCTGCTTTATCCCTCCTGGATACATAATATATACCGACAAATTAAAGGCTTTGAGAAGTCCTATAGTAAGGAATGTTGTTTAATTTGATATTTCCCACACTTATCAGATGACGAAATTCTCTTCTCATAGAATAAGAATTAACACAGTTAAAGAAAGGTTCTGATCATTCTAAAACAGAGGATGCATGTATGGGACACTGAATAATAATAATATTATTCTCATAATAATTTTAATATTATTACATAATATGATTAATATTATTTAATTATTATTAAATAATAATTTTGATTCCACGTGACCAGCAAGAGAGAACCAGGAGAAGTAACCAAGTTCAATGGCTACCAGCTGGAACCTAGGGATGAAAGCACAAGATATGCTCTTGAGTGGACAGCCTCTGCCCACAGTGAGAAAAAGACTAAGGGAAAGAAGACTTGCTGAGATGTCCCATGTGACCTTGAGCAGGCATGCAGAAAGGCTCATCTTTGTGGTAAACCAAGCTTTCTGACTTGGTTGGATATTTGAATCACGTAGCTGTTTTATGTTCCCTTGAAGACAATTGACTGAGTTTCTGTTTTTCAACGTATATAGAGAAAAACAACATTCCTGAGTCATTGATTGAATAATTACTCAGCATATCCCTGGGGGGTGTTCATAATCATATTTTTAAACAGGTTCAAAAGTTATTTGTCATTGTTTTCAATTTAAGCCACATCAGTTAGATTTCCTACAAATTACACACATGTGTGTGCGTGCACACATACACACATACCACTCACACCCACATGTCTATTTCTCATTCTGGGGTGACATGTAATGAAAAGTTATTGTGAACCTGGTCTACATAAGACAGCTGCCCTGCAGATGTTTCAAAACTATATTAAATGCCTTACACATTCACACGGGCTTCTAGGAGTCTGAAGCTCTCACCCCAACCCAAGTACTTCGACTTCTCATTCCTCTTCCATTTACTTTCAAACTGAATGACTAAGGGACAATATGAAAAACACATGTAAAATGCCCACTGAGTTTTCTTTCCTTTTCTTTTTTTCCTTTCTTTTTTGTACATAAAAACAATGGGGGAAAGCCAATGTAGAGGTACTGGAGCCAACCAGTGGTTTACTTTGAAGCTTACCAGGGACACTAGGGAAATTTGCCAGGACATGGATTGTGTTTGAAGAGTCAGATCAAAGAAAGAAATACAGAGTGTCAGAGCCTGGCATCTCCTGGGTTTGATGTCCAAAGTGCAATGTCCAAAGCAATTTTCATTCCTTGTCCATGCTGCTTTTTGTGTCACTCTTCTCTTCCAAAAAGTCCTTGAGGCAAAAAGGCATATGTTCAGTGTGGACAAAGATATAAACCATCATCACATTTTAAAAATGAAATTGTCAAGTAACCTTGGATTTAGATTTCATTTGGGGATTCACTGATCCCTGGTTAGTGAAGTATTTCATGTTCTTTATCCTTTCTAAGGATAGTCTCTAGGTTCATTTAACTTCTAATTATTTTCTTCCTTAATTTTTCAGGGTCCCCAAAAGAATAACTTCCTATAACTTTACCCCTCTTGGAAACAATGAGGGAAAGGTCAAAAAGGCTCTGTGGTGAGAATAGGCATGAGATATAGGCTGATACATGGTGGTCTAGACTTTGCACCTACTAAGATGTTACACTTCTCAGGTTAATAAGGGGAACTGTAGAAAGCCTGTGATCTTCTGAAGTTCCAAGTGGAGACATGGGGTGCTCCTGATAGCAGTGTTTCATGGAGAATGTAATTGATGTTTGTATTCTGAGCTCCAAACCTAGCAAGTCGTTTGAGTGTGGTAAGAGAGAGAAAAATGTCTGTGCCTTGATCATCAATGATCTTCTGCCCTTCTCACAGACCCCAGCCCCACAAAGGATCAGAGCCTCTTCATTTTGCCTTCCACTGCCGTATCTTCTCTGCTACTGCTCTTCAAAGATTCTGGGATCTTCCTGGTCTGGTAAAAATAAGGTGGATGCTACATATGTTTCTGATTTTGATTCTCATAACATTCCCTAAGATTTCCAAAAGGCCAACACCTTGAAGAAGCATGTTAAATGGCATAGTGTTTGGTTTTTGAATGTTTTAAATGCTGCATGCAACTTTGGTTGGTCCTGGGTATGCATATTGCATTGAATTAGAAATCAATGCAGTGATCCTTTTCTGTTTTATTTTCCACAAAAAGATTTAGTAGTAGACAAATCTGTGGAGCTGGAGTGACTTTCCAAAAGGGAACACAGAGCCAAGGTTTTCTTTCTCCTTAAGCACCAGGGCAAAGCTTGGCCTCACACATAGAAGTTATGACAAGTCCATTTCTGGCTGTGTAGTTGGATCCCAGAATATTATTTCCTCTTGTATTTCATGATTCTGTCACTCCAGGGTTGGAGTCACTCACTCTATTGCCATCTTAGATTTCAGTTTCCATAATGGGACATCTGAATTCAGCATTAATTTTCTTTTCCCTGGGAAGAAAACACCAAATCGCTTATTTAACCCCTTGAGTCATCAATTCATCAGTAGGCCAGGCTCAGTACTTTGGGATAGTTCAACAAATAGTTTTACCATTGACCACAGAGTTGGATGGAATAATCCCCTTCTACAGAGAGTACAGGGGATGATCCAAGTCAGGGCATATGGGAAATGATTTCTCTTGCCATCTGCATTTTGCATAGGATCATGTAACCACCAGACCAGTAGGCCCTCTCATTCACCCTGTCAGCTCTAAAAAGAGCAGAATTCACCAAAAAAATGTGTAGCTAAATCCGAACAAAAAAATGGTTTATGCTCTTCTCTTCACATCCTTGGTCTTAGGCATTAAAATACTACTTTTCTTTTCCTCCTAAGATCTTTTACTTTAAAACTTTTAAAAGATCACAGTGTGTCAACATAGTCTTCTTATATGTTTGTTTGCTTTTGTTGTTGTTGTTGTTTAAGAATTAAATGAACAAAAAACTTTCTCCCCACCCAGTTTGAACTCTTTTTTTTGGTTAAGCTTGTGTTGTTAGCCTTTTCACTAGGGTTCACTTAAATTAATCTTCAAAGGTTTGGAACAAAATGAACTAACATATATATGTTAAAGGTCATGTCTTTACACAAATCTGTTTGACTATTTTGACTAAATATATGAAACTGCTTAGTAAATGGAAAGAAAATTTGGGACTCTCACACCAACCAGTTATTTGGGGATGTATATCTCATTAAATGGTTTGGGTGAAACTTGTACTTTTTGGTTAGGTATTTGTGTCCCCTAGATAAATGAACAAACTATAAGACTAAGAAGGAAATTTAACTGAAAGTAATTACAGTTTTTTCTTCCCAGTGACTGAGAACCCTGGAATTATAAGAATTTTTTGTTGTACTCAGTTCTTCTCATTTGTGTGCATGCATGTTTCTGTATGTCTAATCCATTACTTTGATGGATATTCTATTCATTAATACTCCACTGGTTGTTAATTGATTCCTTTGAAATTCCTTCTCATTTTGTTACAATGCTGACCCCACTGGTGGTGGCTGACATTATGGGAAGAATAAATTGTGTATAGAGTCTTGAGATTGTACCTCCATGCATTCTCTTGTGCGGAAGAATGGAAGAGTAATAGAAACCACAGCGAGAAGGGAGGCTCCATGGAAAGTTTTTGCCTGCTGCTGCCTCTGCAGAGTATCACACAGATGGCCTTTCTGACCAGGGGTTTTAAGTGATGCTTCATTTGTCAGGGTAGAAAACTTCAGAATGAGCACCCTCTCAGAAATCCCCGAACAACAGCATCTTTGTCACTTGCTATTCCAGTGGAAGGTTCTACAAGATAGGAGAGGAGACCATGCTGATTCAGAAAGGAAAAGAGGCCAGTCTTTATATCAGCACCTCAGGGATCAATCTGTAGTCTGTCCCCTGTAATCTCAGGGAGCTGAGGCAACTGTGTATTTAATAATATCAAGGATGTTGGGACTTACAGAAGTCAGAGTCAGTTCTGGAATCAATGTGCATCCATCCTTTCCTGGATTGTAAGACTCTTGGGAGAAGGATTTGATGAAGCACATCTTGCAGGGTGCTTAATAGTGAAAATATGGCCCTATTTGTAACTTCGGCAGCTGAAAATTATTGAGTGTTTGCTATGAACCAACCAATACACTAAGCACTTCATAAACAGGACCTTATTTAATCTTGATTATGATTCTACAGTGTTATTATGAATATTCTCACCTTAATGATAAGAGAATTTACTCTTAAAGCTTATATAACTTACCCAAGGTCACATAGCTGGTATAGAGGGTTCCCAAAAGATGTGTCCAAGTCCTAATCCCCAGTATTTGGGAATGTGACCTTATTTAGAAATAGGGTTTTTGCAGATGTCATTAAAGTAAGGATCCTGAGATGAGATTATCCTGGATTTAGGATGGGCCCTAAACCCAATGATAGGTCTTCTTGTAGGAGAAAGGAGAGGAAGATTTGTGACACACACAGGGATGGCCATATGAAGATGGAGGCGGAGATTGGAGTGACACAGCTACAGAACAAGTGACATCAAAGATTTGCTGACCACCACCAGAAGCTAGGAGAAAAGGCATGGAACGGATTTCCCCTCAGCCTCCAGAAGCAACAAACCCTACCAATACTCTGATTCCTGGCCTCTAGAGCTGTGAGGAAATAATTTATGATGTTTTAGGCCACAGAGTTTGTGGTCATGTGTTATCACAATCCTCAGAAGTAATACAGCTAGTAAGTTATGGGAACAGCATCGAAAACCAAACACCAAAGCCTATGTTTTGAACCCTGTTTCTTAAACATCTACTGCAATGACTAGGCCAATGCCGTGTGTCTAATAAACGTTGCTCAGTTTAAATTTATTTGAAAGAAGCTGGTGGTTGAATTTTGATTCTTCTCATTTCTTTGGAAAAATGTCAGTGAAAGAAAGCATTTGTAGAGTAAGAACAGCTGTATTTTTTGGTGGTAGCCATTTGGAACATCGTGAGCATGTTCCTGTAAGATTTTCCTTTTGGTTACTTAATAGCAAACAATTATAATTTAAGAGATTGGGTATTTTAGACTCACTGATCAGACATTTGCTAAAAACCTCTTAAAGTCACAAAGGCAGTCCCCAGAGAGAAAACTCCCCAAAACATCTTCCAAGAGCACCCTTTCAATTGTTTTCTTATACTCCAGTGGAGATGATTATTTTATTTTATTATTTTATTTTAAGATTTTATTTATTTGAGAGAGAGAGCAAGAGAGAAGAAGCACAAGCGGGGCGAGCAGCAAAGGGAGAGGAAGAAGCAGGCTCCCCACTGAGTGGGGAGCCTGACACAGGGCTTGATCCCAGGACCTCAGAATCATGACCTGAGCCAAAGGCAGATGCTTAACCCACTGAGCCTCCCGGCTACCCTGATTATATTAGTTTATAAGCATCTCATTTTAACTAGACTTGCAAATTACTCTGCAGAAGTATAAGGGGGTAGAGCAAGTTACTAGTGAAGAGGGCGTGGAGAGGAAGGAGGGAGGGCAGGATTTCAGGCATCACCCACAAGGCAGTAAGTGCAAGAGGAAAAAGAATTACCAGGAAATGGCTGATGGAAAAATACAACGTTTTGCTCATAGTACAGTTTTGAATAAAACAATGGACTTAAACCCTTCTGCCATAAATGATTTCTCTCAAAGAGAGGATTTTTAAAGGACTTAGATCAGAGGTATGGATGGCTCTCCTTCTCAACTTACATTAGATTTAGGTTTTGGTAAGAAGTATTCTTTTCCTATGCCCTGTATCAACACCATCCAGGGGCTGCAATGGTCAAGCAGAAAGGTCACCCCGCAGGTCTCTGACCCGTGAGAGTGCTGGCAACACCTCGCTCCAGTGAAGATTCAAATCTCGTTCTCCTGAAACCAATGGCTTTTTCAGTGTAGTACTGAAATGGCAGAACATTCTTATGGCTTTTCCTTCCAAAACATTTGTGTCCTTTTTGTAAAATTTATTCTTTATTGAAACTCCATAAGCTTGGCATTATTATCGCTATTTTTCAGACGAGAAATTGAGGTCTAGGGATGTTAAGTGGCCTGCCCCAGACCACATGGCTCTCAAAGAATCCTGGGATCTCTGGGGATATTTCCTGATCTGCTTCTAAGTGGAGGAGTGCTTGGGAGTTGGGGGCCTTTGCTTCACCAACCCGTAGACCACTCCGGGCCAGTGTAAGTCTGGTGCCGTTGTGGAGAACGAGCTGTAGAAATGCTTTCAGAGTTGGATGCTAGCTACAGTAGACTAAAAGCACAGGAAAGGAAAATGGATTAAATATCCATTTCATTCCAGGAGAGTTATATGTGTCTAGTTATAGAAAATGCCCTGGAGCTGCCAAGGTTTCATTTTTGTTTTTTTTTTTTCTCCTCATCTCCTTGGGGAAAGATAAACCAGAGAATTTAAAAAAATACTGTTGACATTGTTAAATTCTAAACCTCCTCTGCTCCTACCAGTAACTTTCCAATAGCTAAATAGAAGCAATTTAGGCATAGTACATAAGACAAAGTAAATCCACCAATACCCAGCTGTCTATTTTCCCAGGTGTTAAAAGTGCATATTTCCAGCAACTAAATTAAAATCAAAGATTGCCAGCAACTATTTCTAACCAACTGTGTCTTGGTGCTTGAATTTAAGAAGGATGTACTGAAAAAAAACCGTCAGAATATATTTTTAGTTTTGAAAAGAAACACCTCTTCAGAGGCATAGATGAAATACTTCATTCCATTTTAATCTCCTTACTCTTTGTCTTCACTGTTTTAGTAACATTTTCTTCAATTAAAAAAAAAAGCCAGCATTTTATTTTATTTTAAAGATTTTATTTATTTATTTGACAGAGAGATAGCACAAGTAAGCAGAGCGGCAGGCAGAGGGAGAGAGAGAAGCAGGCTCTCCACTAAGCAGGGAGCCTGACGCGGGGCTTGATCCCAGGACCCTGGAATCATGACCTGAGCTGAAGGCAGCTGCTTAACCAACTGAGCCACCCAGGTGCACCCCAAAAACGTCATCATTTTAAATCTACATAAAATTCATGTGTTTGTGTGTGCATATGCTTGCACATATGTGCCTGTATGCGTGGTTTTACAAAATCAAAACTATTATATTAAAATATGCTTTTACACTTAGCTATATATTATGAACATTTTTTCCACATCACTATTATTCTGTGGCATCATTTTAAGTGGTTTTAATTTTTTATTGTTTATTTTTTATTTTAATAAAATTTAATAAATTTTATTAATAATTTATATTTATAAATAATAAAATTTATTAATAAATTTTATTTTAATAAAATTTTAAAAAATTAAATTAATCTTTTTATTGTTTTATATTTTTGGAAGTATAAATAGCATGCTACTAACATCTACAGCATACATCTTAGAAAATGTCTCTGGTTTTCTTAGAAGAGTTTATGATTGAAAGAGTATGCACACATTTAAGGCTTTGGATACATTTTGTCATTTCATCCTCCTAGAAAGTAGAAAATATTTACACAGTGGATTAAAGCCCCCATTTCCTTGTACACTAACTGGCACACCTTGTTTCAATAATTGCTAATGTAATAGGTAAAATACAGTATTTTGTTACCTAAATTTAAATCTATTATTAAAAAGGGTAAGAATTCACCTGTTATCAGTCATGTTTTTCTTTTCTGAATTGTCTATTATACTATTTATCACATTTTTTGGAACATATTTTTAGGTCTTTATTTTTTTTGTTTTTATTGCTGATTTCTAAGTACTGTATAATCAACGAAAATCTTTTTTTCTGACCATGAATTTCTTTTACATTACTATTTGTG
This sequence comes from Enhydra lutris kenyoni, assembly GCF_002288905.1. Classification (NCBI taxonomy): domain Eukaryota; kingdom Metazoa; phylum Chordata; class Mammalia; order Carnivora; family Mustelidae; genus Enhydra; species Enhydra lutris. Next base: position 8,229,351 of record NW_019154088.1, on the reverse strand, counting down.
TGTGAGTGAATTTTCCATTTTAACTTATAAATTATGTTTTAATTTTAATTAAGTTTTTAATTTCGTTGGTGGCATTTTTGACATTAAGAAATTTGCTTTTTACATTGTTATACCTATCAGTCTTGTCTTTTATTGGTTTTATCTTTAAAATATTTACTTATTCATAACTTCTTTGCCCAAGATCAGAAAAATGTTGATAATGTTTTCTACCAGATTTCTCAAATAATGCTATTGTTCATATTTAGTTCTTGAGTACGTCTGGAATTTAATTTGGTATCTTTTATGAGGGAAGAAGTTAATGCCTTTCTTTATATTTAACCTAACACCCAAATAATTCACTGTTCTTCTGATGATTTGACTTGAGACCCTTTCATATGCCATGTTTTATATGCACTTGTTTGTTTCTGAACTTCATGTTTTGTTCTATTTATCTCTTTATTCTTAGACTTCTACCACACTGTTTTAATTATTTGTTTTCTAATATGGTTTAATAACCAGAACGAATTCTCTCTGCTTGTTACTATTTTCGTTCTTATTTTATTATTTAAAAGCTTTTTCTTGGGGGGCGCCTGGGTGGCTCAGTGGGTTAAAGCCTCTGCCTTAGGCTTAGGTCATGATCCCAAGGTCCTGGGATGGAGCCCCGCATCAGGTTCTCTGCTCAGTAGGGAGCCTGCTTCACTTCCTCTCTCTGCCTGCCTCTCTGCCTACCTGTGATCTCTGTCTGTCAAATAAATAAATAAAATCTTAAAAAAAAAAAAAGCTTTTTCTTGGATACTTTGACAGTTTACTCTCCCAGGTATATTTTAGAATACTTTGTCAAATCAAATATTAAAAAAATAAATGTCCCATCTTAAAAAGAAAAAAAAAATAAAATAAAAAAATAAATGTCCCACTGGTATTTCGATGAAAATTGCCTTTGAATTTAATGTGTTAATCTCGGGTGATCTGACAACTTTTCACTATTTAGGCTTAACTCAGACAGGCTCTATATTTGTGAAGTGACCTTATCCTCTCCAGACACTTTCTGGTATTTCTAATTAATTCTGCACAGGGTGTAGATGTCATGTGTTCTATATACACCCCACAATTTTGCCTTAGAGGCTGCCTAAGCACTGGCATGCCTAACTAAGCAGTGGCGTGCCTACTTTGCAAACGCCGGGTATGTAACCTGGACTTACATTATATGCACGCACGCACGCAAGCACGCACGCACCCGCCAGCCTGAGAGCCTATGTAGCTTGGCTTTAAAGCCCGGACTTGAAGTTGATTAAGCAAGGAGGAGGGAGAGAAAGAAGAGGAGTTTGATTAAGGACAGGAAAGAACAGGTGACTTTTTTTTTTTTTTAAATCCCTTCTTTAGTTGGTGGAGAGATAAATTACCATAGCGTAGGAGGTAAATTTCCCAGAACCATGAATAATATTATTTAGACTGTGAAGACTACTAGAGATGACAAAGGCTGTTGCAGAACCCTGCTGGTGTCTCTCAGGGTTTCTGCTCAAAGAGGAGAGGGGGAATGAGCCCAGCCTGACCCCTCCGGTCCTCCCGAACTCCTTCCTTGGCCTCTTTCCTCTCTCTCCTTGCCTCTTCTCAACTTTGTGCTTCTGTGTGTCGGTAGGAGGGCAGTGAAGGTGGCTGCATTGTAATTAATGATTTTGGCTATAAATAATCTACTTGTCTCGTAATTAATCATGGGTTCATCCAGTAAGATAAGTGTTTAAAGGACACTCGGGAATGGGGGGGGTTGCATAAAACACTTAGACACTGAAATTAAGTATTTCACTGATCTACGTATATTAGTCTATGCTTTTCTCTCTCCTTTACACATGAACACGGTACTGTGGGTTCCCCCTGGCTGTTTTATGAACTAACTTTTGGGACAATGATTTTTATCTTCAACTATTATTTAGAAAATAAATATTAATTTCTTCTATTTAGTGGGATCTGTAAATACATTTTTTAAAGAAGATTTATTCATTTGATTTGAGGGGGACAGAGGGAGAGATAGGGAGAATCTCAAGCAAATTTCCCACTGAGTGCAGACCCCAACATAGGGCTTGATCTTACAACCCTGAGATCATGATCTGAGCGGAGATCAAGAGTCTGAACCCTAACGACGGAGCCACCTAGGCATCCCCGAAGCTCTAAATATATTCTTAAGTAATTTTAACATCTCCCCTCAATTTATCCCTCTTGCCATCTGAAACCTCAGGTGTTTGTGGCCCCCTCTCATTTCCTTCTTCCGTGACACTGAATTGCCCTCTGATAGGGATATTCAGAACACCAATTTATGCATTTTCTACCCTAAGTGCTCACTCCTGATTGATAATCCTAAATGAAAGGTGCAACTGTTAATCACTGGCCTTTGAAGGGGGAAGGGACCTTTGTCCTTCTGATAATTGCAAAGACTTTAACAACCAAAAACTCCCAGACCGGTAACAAAGTGAAACATGTTCTTCATGTATTCTCTGGGACTTCAGAAAAAGATAAGAAAATGAGCAGGGTTTAGAGGATAACATTTCTCCCTGCTAGAGAAGCTATAGAAAACAGTACTGCATTTTCAATTCTAGCAGTGTTCTGGCAGATGCTTAAGAAGGAGGAGAAAATGGGAGGGAGACAACAGGAAAGAAAATAAGTCAAATCACTCTATTTGTGAACCTTACAGTTGGCATCTCCTGCACCCCAATCACCTTTTGCTGTGGTACAGCTCTTCTCAGAATCCCAGGATACTTAAAGAACTCTGTTCTAGGGACTCTTGAATCTGGACACAGTGGACTCAGCATTACCGGGTTACGTGTCTTGTCTTCGTCAGAAAACAGCCTGCACTGGCAGGTAAAAAGGATCCCATGTCTCTTGTGACTTTTCCACAGGTGCTTGTCCAGGGCCACCTGTTAAAGGTACTTGAGTAATTCTGTACAGTGCCTGATATCCTGAATGGGCTCAAGAATTGATTCATTCCTTGCTTTTCTCTCTTCCATTAGCCTAGAAAATTAAAGGCGGTGGGGGGGGCAGGATGGGGAAATAGAGGCCTGTTTTGTTTTTTTCTGTTTTTGTTTTTACCTGGAAATACTCTTAAAATTGCCTCGCCATTGCCCAATTAGCCATCTGGTCACTTTTACTTTGAGGATAGGGTCATTGAAGATTAAGAGTTGAATTAAAACTGTGTAAAGATTGTTTCTGTTTCTAAAACAATTATTAAGAAAAATAATGTATTTTGTCGCTAGGGAGGATGCATGAACTTGTGCATCTCAAATTTTGTGTTCTGGTCTGATACTGACTCACCTTTCGCCCTTAGGGTGGTAATTTTAAGGTCAGCAAGTACACAGATGAGGATAACGTGTCATGAACCTATTTCATGTAAAATTTTGTTCTAAGTTTCCCTTTTAGGAATGCAAACGAATTATTTGAGAGAAATTCTGGGAAAGTGAGAATCCTGGGGACGTGAGTGAGGAGGAGGAGGAGGTGGTGGCAGGGTGGTCTTTGCCCCTTTTTCCGCTCTAGGTTTTGCATAAACCTACATTTTTGGTGTTTGTGATACGACACAGCACTCAAACATTGTCTGTGGTATGTTTATTTTCTGGGTGCTGTTTCTTGTGATTGGCTCGGAGTGTGATTTTTGAAGAGCTGATTTTGGGGCAACAGTCTGTTCCACTTGTAGGAAGAGTTCATTATGGGAAACGCATGGAGAGAAAACTTTCCTCTGTCATAACCAGAGGACTAGAATAAAGCACGCATCTCCAAATGGCTGGCCTTTGGGTTAGAGTCTTGCCGTTGGCTCTCTGCAGTGTGTATAACAGAATCTGTTTGATTATCTGAGCTATGGGCAACTCTCAAAGTTGGGGCTTTGTATTTTTGGTCTTTGTAGTGTCCTCATTACAGCTCGAAAACCAAGTGAGGCTAGAAGACAAGAAAAATGTTTCCCTGCAAAATTCTGGATGTGAAATCAAAAGAGAGGTGTTAGATGAGAGTTACGATATTTTTTTAGTCTTCTTCAACAAAACATAACTTAGATATCAGAGCCAACCTAATTTGGTTCAAACCAAGTTTTACTTCTGTCTGTCCTGTTTTATCTGGGACACTGGGAAGTATTTGTGAATTTCTGCTGGAGAAAAGGAAACATGGGTATGGAATTAACTAACTTTAAGAAAAGGAACTCTAGATAGGAACAAAATAGAGGGACAGTTAATATGTTGCAGAGAATGTAGAGAGGGAGAAACAATTCATTCTAATTGTGGGGTGGAAGGGAGATCTCCAGAGTGGGGGTGGTATTTGAGTAAGACTTAAAATGTTTCAATACATTGAGAATTGGAGGATGGGGGACTTTTCAGATGGAGGCAACAACTATAGCAGTGGGTGTAGACATGAGCACAGAAGCATGTACAGACTTCCTGCTGTAGAATGCTCATTCCCCAAAGACATGAACTACCAGCTGAATTAACTCCATGTGTGCTCACATTAGACCTTACCTAGCAGCAGAATATGCTCATGTACATCAAGTGAGCTTTGTAAGTACAAAGTCAGGTGCAGATTACTCTCTCAGGATGACACCTTGGAGTCGTCAGACATCTCAAGATGTGGGCATTGACTGAAAAGTAATAGAGCCTTGAAGAGGGAAAAAGCTTTGATCTGTCTCTACGCTGTCACATAAATGGATTTTTCAGATTACTTGGAATCTTAGTAGATTCTTTTTCTTTTATTCTCAGTATAATTCATGAGGCTTGAAAATTAAAAAAAAAAATCAACCCACAATTTCTTAGAATTTATTCCATATGGAAAGAAACACCCTTTTGTGATTAATAGGCACTTGACTTATCACTGCTCTGAATTTTCAGCACTGGGGATACAAACTTCTGTGCTTGTTAATATTTCACTTTAAGCAGGTTAAGCATAGACCTAGATTAGACAGAGTTGCTTTGGAGTATGGGTGGGTTTTAACAGCATCTCTTACTTTGTGGTTCTGTAATAGAAAAACCAGGACACATTTTACCAGCAAATGAGAAATCTATAGCATCCAGATGTCATTCTTCTTTTACATGGATTCATGTGAGGAAAATTTTTGCCTTTTTTTTTTTTTTTTTTTTTTTTGGTGTATTCATGATCTGGCTGTTATCTTTGTGGAGAACAATATCTTTCTTAAAGGCCTTCCAAGAATAGCAAATAAATTGGGGGAGGAGAAGGAGGATAGAGAAATTTGTTAAGTTTTTGAATTAACCAAACTATGTCACATGTGAGTATTAAATTCTGGGTCTTTGAGAAGTATTGAATGCTGAAGCAAAGAAGGAAGGCAGAGGATTGTGGAAAATGTGTCCTCATACATGTGAATGCAAAGAAGTGACACTTACTTGCCCCAGATGATGCCCAAAAGCTGAGAAGGAAAAGTTCAGCGAAAGGCAAGTGAAAATGTGTACATGCCTACCTCTTTGGGTTCTCTTTTTCTCTAGAGGACAGTGGCTACATGAAAATCCTAGCTATCTCATGTAGTAAGGGATGGGATCTTTGATTAACTGAAGGTCCCATATCTACTGATGACCAGTTCTGAAGGAGTTGAAATAATCCAAATATGTTTGTCACAATGACAAAACTGTCTGTAATGAATCTTTGGTGATTCAAAAGCAGTTGAAGCTGATGGCAGTGGCGTCTTACATTGCCATAGAATCATTAGGAACATTAAGACGGTTATACTTTTTAAATGAACACGTACTTTTTGATAGTGATTTAGTTTTATTGACATAAGATGTAAGGACAACTTGAATTCAGTAAATGGCTGCTTGATATAAAATTTAATATAAAATTTATACCAGCCATCTTTTAATTTGCTTGAATGACCACTGCTTAATGCTAAGAGAGGAAGTATTATCTTATTGACTAAGAAATGAAAGAAATTTAAAATGCTTCTTCAAGTAGTTTTCAACAAAGTGAATAAAAAGAAAAAAAGCATCTGTATTCTTTTTTAAAATTTTTATTTTATTTTTCAGTGTTCCAAGATTCATTGTTTATGCACCACACCCATTGCTCTATGCAATACATGCCCTCCTTAATACCCACCACCAGGCTCACCTAACCCCCACCTCTTCCCCTCTAAAACCCTCAGTTTGTTTCTCAGAGTTCACAGTCTCTCATGGTTCATCTCCCCTCCAATTTCCCCCAACTCACTTCTCCTCTCCATCTCCCCATGTCCTCCGTGTTATTCCTTATGCTCCACAAGTAAGTGATAATTTACTCTCTCTGTTTGACTTTTTCACTCAGCATAATCTCCTCCAGTCCCGTCCATGTTGATACAAAAGTTGGGTATTCATCCTTTCTGATGGATGCCCTTCAACAGATGAGTGGATAAAGAAGATATGGTCCATATATACAATGGAGTATTATTAAGCATTTGTATTCTTATTGATTCAGAGAATTAACCACAAAAGTGTGTTATCTCTAAAAACATCTGGTATTAAATGTGTGTAGCACCATACAGAGTACAAAACATTGTTATTTATATTTATTCATGGATTTTTATGTCAAGTCTCTGTACTCCATTTCATGGATAAGGCATGGGAGATTGATTAATCATGGATCCAAAACTAAGCAGCTAATAAATGGCCAAGATGGGACTTGAAACAGATATTCTTACTGTAGGCGCCATCCTTTTTCTACCAAACCGGATGCTTTAACTTGAGTCTTCATTTCTTCAAAGCTTTTCAGCAGAGATATGCATATTTCAAAAGAACTTTTCCAATAGGCAAGATCTTAAGGCAAGCTCATGGACTCATGAGGTAAACATCCTCTGTTTCCTGTTTCAGCTGTGGTTTTGGTTTTAAATCTTCTTCTTCTTTTCCTCTTTTACCTCCTCTTCATATTCTTCTGCTTCTGTCCCCATCACCATCATCATCATCATCATCATCATCACATTGTTGAACTCAGCTTGGAAATGGGGCAGAGGTTGTGATGATGGGGGAGTAATCATTCTATGCTACGCCCCCCCTTTATTTGAGTTAAAATTTGTATAGTTATCAACCAAAGAAAGGGGGAAATATTTTTCCTTTATTCTTTCTCTCTCTCTCAATAATCCTTTCTTTTTCCCTTCACTTTATCCTTTATGTATTCCCTACTTTATCAGCTCTCCCCCAAATATCTAACCACAGAAATTCCAAAGCAGCTGTTTTCTGGGATGGAACAACCATCTGCCTGCTTGCTTGGGCACCACCCTTATATACCAGAGATGGACAGGCTGTTCTCATCTCTCTCTGCCTCAGATCTAGTTAACCACCTTCATAAGCTTCGTTCCACAGACCACACATCAGCGTGTGGCTTCAGTAATATGTAGAGATGTATTTGTTAAATTTCAGTTCAGGAGCAGAAACCAGTGGATTTTGCCCATGGTAGCCATGAATTCAGCTCACCGCTCCCTACACACATACACAGAGATCACTCTCAGCTGTATCAACAAACAGATCTTTAATTTAAAATACAGATTCCGAGATCATAGTTTCTCTACTTTAGGAATTCTTCTAAACCAGGCCATATCAAGCTAGAAGTAGCAGTGTGGGGACCTTTATGGATACGGAAATGTATTCTTCCTCAGATGTGGGATTGCCCTCTGGCCCATTCTACACAGCACCAAGGATCTAGGTAGAAAGATAGACTTAATTCAGTTTTGGGAATGGAAGTTCAATCTTTTAGAAAGTCAAAGATAAGTTGAAAGTAGGAGCAGCAACAGCAACCAAAGATGCTTCAGTTTAATTTGGTATTTATGTGAGTCATCAGCTGTGGCCATGTGGTCATTGGTCAGTCTCAAGGACAGGTAGATTCATGATCTCTGAGGCTATGGAGTGGAGGCAGTAGGGCTCCATTTGGATCCCACTTCAGTGCTGAGGTACTCATTACTCCAGAGGCTGGAAGTGTTGATTCTTCTCCAGGAGTTACCCGCCACCACCACTGTTGCCTTCCCAAGGCCATGCACTATCTCCAGGGACCAGCCCACATCCAGTGGCTGGTCCAGGTGCTCCAAGGCAGGAAGACTCTGGAGGGCCATCCCTGCCTCAGAGCTCCCCGTAGAATTAGTGAGGGCTTCTGCTGTACGTGAATCATAGCCTCTGTCTTGGTCTACTCCTAAAGGCGGTCCTCAAAGACAGCTCTTGCATGCAATTTCTCAGACTCAGAGACTGTTCCCTGGGGAACTGAACCTACCACAGATTCTTTAGAAACAGTTGAAATATGTCAGGACTTGCTGGAGTAAAATGCCCCTGGATATCCACCACAGTTATTCTCTCATATTCCAGGGACTAAAACAAAACCTCTTTTTATAAGGAATTCTTAGAACTTCCCTTGCTAGGAAAGAGACCACAACTACCTTCATGGCCCATCCATCCATGGAGGTGAGATGCAGACTGATCTATCAGGTACAGCAGTTGTATGTGTTACTTCCCTCTGGTCATTACTGGGTCCTTCATGGACACCTTTTGATCAACAGATTTCTCAAGAAGTCAGAAGGTGCTCCTTCATACCTATTATAAAATGGTAATTATAAAATAAGAGGATGTTTACTGTTGTTCTATAGCCTAAGAGTCATTTTCTCAGCTAAACATATGATGACTGTATGTATGATATCAAAAGCACAATCATTTAAGAATATTCTTTGGGATAAAAATTGAACGTTGATAAAATGTTATCCCTAAATTACCTTTTTTTGTCTCTGATAATTGGACACTATAATAATAGCATTTACTGAAAAATTATTATCCTTCAGTTGCTATGCTGAGCACTTTATATGTTGTTAAAACACGATTAGAGAAGACAGTGCAAGTGATACGAGCATACTTCGACACTTCATGAAGTGGACAGTCTCCTTTGGGAGAATAGCAAAATAGGGTGGAAAAGCAGGAAGCCTTTATGGGGTAAAGAAAAGGAATGTGGAAGAGACAAATAGAAAATATCTCATTGGCCAGGGCCACATAGACAACTTCGTTTGAGGTGAGAAGGCTCAGAGTTGGCTTGGTGTTTGGAGATTGACTATCTGGATCCACTGCATTTCTGGTCAAGCAAGACATTTACAGGGACAGGACAGTTATCTAAGTTTCGGTTTGCTAATGTGGCACTCCAGGCAGCAGCAGCTCCATCGTGGGCCTAGGAAGTTATTTCAGCAGTCCCCACTTTTGATCATCTTCTTGACCATTCTTCTTGCCCAAGAGGTTTGATTAAAAATATGGGTCTTCTTGAGCACATTATACTAGGTAAGTGTCCTGATGATTGACTCCTTGGAGGGTGAAGAAGGGAGGCCCAGGCCTTGTAGTTTCTGTGCTTGGAGCTGTTGCAGTTGTAAGCCCCTAATTTGGTGGATTTTTGTTTATAGTCTTGTGGTCTCTTGAGAGTGGAAAGGCAATTCAGATAGAGGGTTAGTAGAATGAGTACTCAAGAAAAAGAAGATAGTTGGCAGTACTTGGAGTCATTGTCAGTTTTATAGAGTTGTTTGTTTTGGGTACCCCTTGTGTTTTTAATTTTTCATTAGCATTTTGCAATGAATCTTCCAAGGAAGCTATTTTGGAATCTTGAAGCCTTTGGAAATCTTTTGCTTTCCAATTAAAATAGGCATCCCATTCTGTTTGTTTGATTTGAGAACCCTTGCTTTCAAGTGTACTTCTTAGATGGATGCTTTGTCTAATTGGAATGCTCCTCTTAGTGGCCATTGTAAATTCTAGGTTGTCTTAGTAAGATTTTGCCATTTTTTTTTTAAAGATAGCTAAAGCTTCTGGGGCCACAGTTCTTAGACATAAAATAAACAGGTGTGCTAGAAGGTAGAGTGCTCAAAGTCTTTGAAACTTGAAGATCCCATTTCTTTAGCTAAGACTGGGGTCACTCAGAATCAAATTAATAAGAGGAATTTTCACTGAGTTGGGGATTTTGTGGTGTTTTACAATATACCTGGTTGCATGGAAATTTTCTGGAGGTTGGCAGGTGACCGAGTGTTAGTATAACCCATTCTATGACCAACTTATCCTAGCACGGGAATCTTAGAATTAGGTGGCTAGAGTGTTCTAGCAGCTTTCAAGTATGTGACCTGTGCCCATTGGTTTTATGGCTTTGGCTTCTGAGATGCCCATAGGCAGTAGACTGATATTACTTCTTTCATAAGATCTCTTTATAGTGGCAGATGCCCTGATGGCTTTTAATAGTCTGACTTGTACCTACTCAGATTTTAATTTTGTTGGGCAAAAGAGTCTGAATTTCATGTCTTAAATTATTCCCCCAAGTCCTCCTGTGGTTTGTGTTGTGGATTTACCATGAGGTTTTGTGAGTCCCCTGATGGCTGCTACCCATCGTGGACTCCCGGTATTATTATCCCAGGACCTTTATGCAATCACAGAACCGGTCTGGGAAATTTAACAAACCCTGGCACCTTTTAGGGATTCCAGGACCTTTCTGGGAGCACACATATTCTCTCTATATATATAGGTGTGAGTGTATATATTATTACTTTAAATTAAATCTGTATGGATCAGAGAGCTCCATGAAAGGGAGTGGAGTGCAAATCCATGAGTGCCTTATCCATGGTCCTTGGTAAGGACAAGAGGAACAGTGAAGTCCAAGGGCTCAGTGGTCGCCTCACCTGTGCACTCCCTCCTGTAGGCCGTTAGTCAGCCTTGATCTCATTCCTTGTCATGAGAAGCTGTTAAAAAAGGGTTAAAGAAGACAGTTTAGGTGATACAAATAAATTTTAGCACTTCACGAAGCAGATATATCTCCTTTCAGAGATCTGCTTAATGGGGTGAAAGGCAGGAAGCTTTTCTAGGATAAAGAATAAAGAACAAAGAAGAGGCAAATAGAGAATACCTGATTGGTTGAGAAGGCCCCAGAAATGGCTTCATGCTTGGGGATTGGCTGGCCAGACATTCTGCATTTCTGGTCAAGCAGAGCATTTATAGGGTCACAAAGCTCCCTAACTTTTAGTTTGCTAATGTGGCACCGTAGGCAGGAGCAGCTCCATCTTGGACCTAGAAAGTTGTTTCAGCAATATTATATATCAGCAGAGGTAATGTTTGTGTCCTTATGAAATTATTGTCATTCCCATTTCTCAAATCAGGAAATCGAAACACAAAGAGGCTGAATAGCTTGTATACAGTCACATAGAGGACAGAGCTAGAATTTGAACTTAGATATATCAGATTTTTAGACCATATTCTTAATCATGCTTGATTTTCCCCACCCCAGTCATTAATAATTCTTTCATTTTAAAAGTGAAATGTTTTTTGTCCAGTACACCAGAACTCTCTAGCATTATTTTTAAAAGATGATTGCTGAGAAACATGCTTGGATTAGAGACTGCTTTTAGCGACGGAAGGCTGTAAGTAAGTGGATGTTCTCCTCATGCATTCAGATTTCCTGCCCTTGTTTTTGTCAGTATCCCAGAATTTGCTCTAAAAACTGTAGGAATTATGACTATTTCACCTTAAATGTGACTACCGTTTTGCTGTTGCTTCTGTCCTGGTTCCTGAGTCCTTAGCAAATAGCAACCAAAGATTGGCTCAGTTCTTTTTTTTTTTTTTTTTTTAAAGATTTTATTTATTTATTTGACAGAGATCACAAGTAGGCAGAGAAGCAGGCAGAGAGAGAGGAAGGGAAGGCTCAGTTCTTTAACAGCGCTTTGAGTTAATTTTGGGAATTGATTGATTTCTTAATTATCTGAATACTTGCGGTTTTCAGATCCATTTAGGTTACAGCGAAGCACCCATGCACCCATGCTCCTATTTCCATACCTGACTAGACAGAAAAGGTTTACAACATTTTTAAAGTTAAGTTTGGGAGGCGAATGGTGGGCAAAACTTTCTCTTCTAAGCTCCATGGGTATTACCCACAAACTTGATTCTTCTTTCTTAATAAGAATAGTCTGTTGATTTGAAGTTTGGGGGTTTCAGATTTATGGCTTCCAAGTCCTATGTCTTATACTAAAATCATGTTATCAACTAGGCAGGCAGATTAGTAGAGTATGCGGTCTTACTTTGTTCTTTATGTTCAAGCAGACACCTGCTAACATGTAAGCTTTTGGTGGATTGATCATAAATGTAGTCATTCTTTTCTGGTTGTAAAGTCCCTTTATTTCAGAATTGGGGGATGACCACAGCTTAGAGCTGAAAAGCATATCCAAGGCTGGTTGCTGAGAAGAACTGTGGTATCATTTCTTTTCCTTCTTTCTATATTAGTTTTGAGGGGAAATCACTATCAATGAAATAGAGCAAGAAAGGAATAATATGTTTTGTTTGTTATTTTTATTGAGATGTATGTAATTATATCAGATAAGAATAAGTTTAGTGAAATGTACAAATCTTAAATTTTGACACATTTATATACTGAGTTAAGACATAGAACATTTTCATCACTCTAGAGAATTCTCTTATGCTCCTTCCCAATCCTCAGCCCCCCAAAATCATCCTCTGTTCTTTTTAATCCCCCAAATTAGCTTCACCTATCTGCTTGTTCTTGAAATTCACATAAATGGAATCATACAGTATGGATTCTTTTGTGTCTGACTTCCCCTGAGTCCCTCAACACATTGTCTTCAAGACTCATCTCTGTTCTTACAGGTTTCAGTAGTTTATTCCTTTGTCATTGTTGTTCAGTCATTCATTGTATAAATATACTACATTTTGTTTATCTGTTTTCCTGTTGACGGATATCATCTTGTTTTTAGTTTTGGGCTCTTATGAATAGAGGTGCAATGAACCTTCCTGTACAATGTACTTTGTGGACATATGTTTTCATTTCTTTCGGGTGAACACCAAGGAGAGGAATTCGGGATTGTAAGTAATATTTGGTATTTTAGGCTTTCTAATTTTAACCATTCTAGTGGGTGTGCAGCATATCTCATTGTGGTTTTACTTTGCATTTCCTTGATGACTAATGATGTTGAGCATTTTTATACCTTTTTTTATGAAATGTCTGTTCAATTCTTTGCCCATGTTTATTGGGCTACTTGTTCGTTTTTTTTAAATTACTCAATTCTAGGAATTTTTTATATAGCTTGAATACATATATTTTGTCAAATACATAATATTTAGTGTTACATTTTGTGTCTTCTCTTGGCCTTTTATATTTATCCTTTTTACTTTATGCTGCAGTAGTTGCTCTAGGGACTACAGTGTACATACCTAACTGACTATACTATATCTTGAATTAATACAACACCTCTCTACGTATAATGTAAGATAGTTACACCAGCATAATTCCATTTGCCTTCCCTGTCCTTTTTTCAATTGCTGTCATCGAATTTGCTACAACATATGTTACAGATCCCAAAAGACAATGTTTTTATTTTTACTATTTATTTTTATTTATTTATTTAAGTTTTTTTTGAAGATTTTATGTATATATTTGAGAGGGAGAGAAAGCAGGAGCAGGGGCAGAGTGAGAGGGAGAAACAAACTTCTTACTGAGCAGGGGGCCCAGCCTGGTGCTCCATCCCAGCACCCTGGGATGGTAACCTGAGACAAAGGCAGACGCTTAATGACTGAGCCACCCAGACACCCTCCAAGACAATATTTTGTTTTTTTTTTTTTTTAAAGATTTTATTTATTTATTTGACAGAGAGAGATCACAAGTAGACAGAGAGGCAGGCAGAGAGAGAGAGAGAGGGAAGCAGGCTCCCTGCTGAGCAGAGAGCCCGATGCGGGACTCGATCCCAGGACCCTGAGATCATGACCTGTGCCGAAGGCAGCGGCTTAACCCACTGAGCCACCCAGGCGCCCCAAGACAATGTTTTTAACTTTACTTTAAACAAATGTCTTTCAAAGAAATTAGGAGAAAAACAGTATTAAATATTTGCCCACTCATTTACCATTTCAGGCACTTTCCAAACCTTTCTGTAGAACCAGATTATCCATTTTCAAACTATCATTCCACTTGGGCCTGAAGAACTTGGTTTAGCATTTCTCACAAGTATAGCTCTACTGGCAGTGGATTCTCTTGGCTTTAATTTATATGAAAATGTCTTTATTTCCTTTTTTTTTTTTTTTTGGAAGGCTATTATTACTGGATATATGTAATTCTAGATTGCTAGACTTTTTTGGAAGCAGAATTGCATCGTTCTTTTGAAAAGTCAGCCATCACTTTTCTTGTTGCACCTCGATATAGTGTTCCTGTTTTAAGGGTATTTTCTTTTTCTTTTTTTTTCAGAATTTGTTACTATATGCCAATAATGTATGGCCGTTTTTCCTTCAAGTATTTTTTTCCTCCAGTTTTCTTCTTTGGAGACTCTCTTATGTATATGTTTGGCCCCTTGATACTGTCCTATAGGTCAGTAGTACTCTGTTTAGTTTCTTCTTCTACTCTAGATTCTGATAGCCCCCCCCCCACAATTTGTTTTTGTGCTTTGTGTTTTAGTAACTTGTCTGGAGTTAATCAGCAGAATCTGTCTCCTCATGATGTCAGGCAGTTTTTCTCTTCTTTTCTTTCTTTTCTTTTTTTTTAAGATTTTATTTATTTGACAGAGAGAGACACAGTGAGAGAAGGAACACAAGCAGGGGGAGTGGGAGAGGGAGAAGCAGGCTTCTCCCTGAGAAGAGAGCTCCATGTGGGGCTCTGTCCTAGGACCCCGGGATCATGACCTGAGCTGAAGGCAGATGCTTAATGACTGAGCCACCCAGGCACCCCTCTACTTTTCATTTTTTTTTTTTTTAAGATTTTATTTATTTACTTGTCAGAGAGAGAGAGGAGAGAGAGTGAGCACAGGCAGACAGAATGGCAGGCAGAGGCAGAGGGAGAAGCAGGCTCCCTGCCGAGCAAGGAGCCCGATGTGGGACTCGATCCCAGGACGCAGGGATCATGACCTGAGCCGAAGGCAGCTGCTTAACCAACTGAGCCACCCAGGCGTCCCTACTTTTCATTTTTATTCTTACTTTCATTTTGTTAGCCTGGCTTCCTTGGTATTACAGGTATATACAGGTGAACCAATGATTAGTCAGAAGTTGTGCTCAAACACCTCGAGCCATCAGAGCTTCTACCCTCTGCTGATGGATCTGGGTGTCCATCAGGAGCATGTTCAAAGTCAGACAGTTTTTAAGGCTTCCCTGTGTTTTACTTTGTATGGGCCCTCTTGGGTCCCCCCCCCTGTGTGTGTATGCAGCATCCTGCTCAGCTGGGGGTCTTATCCAGGCCCTCTATCATGCTCTCATTCCCAGAATCTCCCCTTTAAATGTCTGGTTAATCTGCTACTCCCGCCCTCTCCTCCTGCAACTGTGGCTGCATCCCCAGGCTAAAAGAACTGAAGGGTTCTCCACTTATTTCCAGCCCCTCTTGCCTCTTTTACGGATAGTCCCACTGGGCACAAGTGAGCATCTCCAGCAGGAAAGCTGCTGGTTTCCCAGCCAACCCTGCCCTGTTTTGTAGAATGGTGAAGCTGCCATAGTTGAAGGGATGGTGGGAGCAGCCCCAGCGAAGAAGGCCACAGAGTTCCACTCTTTATACCCAAAATTTGTCAATTTTTTTGTAAGTAAGTACTTCTCAATTGTTGTTTGCCTTTGCTTAGGTTTCCAAAGCCCTGAAATGGCTGTTTTTGACAATTTTATCCTGTGTTATAGTTGTTCCTTTGGGAGACTTTTTGGTGACTTCTTTATTTTATCATAGTCAGAAGTCTTGCCCTGACAGATACATTTTGACAAAAAAAGAAGAGGCAGAAGACAAAGGCCCAAGCAGGAGGAAGCTACCAAGAACAGATTCCCTGCAATTGGTAAACCTGTATCCCTACCACCAAGGTATTGGTTCAAGGAGCTGTAGCAATTCGGTGCCCCTGAATAGAGTTATTTTCAACCAAATGACTCAAAGGTGAAATGTGTTTAATGATATACATGATTACTGTGATAAGAGAATTAAATACAAGTGATGAAGAATTCACAGCAAAATATATGATTACTCACAGAAAAATACATATTTATTAACACCTTTCCTAGCCTAGAAACTTCAGTTTCCTTGTTGTGAGATTGATTATAGATCCTAGAAGGCTATCAGTATCAACATTTTCCCTTGCTACTTCACGTAGTGATAACTGACATCCTTCTAACTCATTCTTGTTAAACAGTCAGTGTTCTGTCTCTTTCTCCCTCCTTTCTGTGTGATATTAGGGACATAAGAAAGTTCTTCCCTTCACCTCTGCTCCAACCCTCTCATACCTTTTGCAGGACCTCAGACTCCCTTAACTAGGAGCAGAGCCCTTTCCCTCAATAATCGAGGAAAGGCAGGTAACACTAAGGAGTGATCACTTTTCAA
The DNA here is from genome assembly GCF_002288905.1 of Enhydra lutris kenyoni. Classification (NCBI taxonomy): domain Eukaryota; kingdom Metazoa; phylum Chordata; class Mammalia; order Carnivora; family Mustelidae; genus Enhydra; species Enhydra lutris. The sequence goes on along the minus strand of NW_019154088.1, from coordinate 8,213,115 downwards.
CCCATTGCCAGGTGTTTGGAGCACAGCCTTGCCAACTTGTATGAAGAAAGGAGTTTGTGGGAAACCCAAGTTTCTGGCCCTGAGGAGTTAGAAAAGAGAAGGCATGCCTCCGGGGCAACAGGAAGCTGGGGCTGTTTAGTGGGAGGCTTCTTCCTTACATCATCCTGCTTGCCTTCCTCCAGGATCTGCCAAACAGGGCTGCTGCCATGGGCCTCTAGGCCTGTGTGGAAATCCCCACCCTAGGGCATCTGAGGAGAGCACCTGGGCCCCAAGGGCCTGTGGGGAGGGGGAGGCGTGCCAGCCACTCCCAAATATTTCCTCCTGCGCGTTGACCAGATGTTGAGTCGTCTAAAGACCTTACTGCTTTTCACTAAACTTCTGCTAGGTCTCCTGAAACAAGTTTTTCAGGGCTCAAGAACTGTACTCATCAAGCTTCACCTTCTGTTATTTGTGTGTTTTGTTTCCACCAGATTTCAGGTTGGGGCCCGGTGACATTTCATTTTCTACTATTTATCTTTCCATCACTCCTTCCCTATATCTTGGCAGGCCCAGCTAGCATGAACTCATCAGATCAATTTTAATGGTTGCACCAAATAGAATACAAAATATTCTGGAAATTCTCTAATGCAGAGTTTCTCAGTCGTAGCTCCTCATTAGACTCACCAGAGGAGTTTTTAAAACATGTGGTGCCCAGGCTGTGCTTGAGCCCAGTGAAATCAGACTCTAGTGATGGCATCCAGGTGGCTTATGTTAAGAAACAAAAGTCCTATAGTCCTGCCTTATCCTGACTTCTGCAATCTGTGGTTTCGCTTTGGCAGTTTCAGTAACTCGTGGCCAACTGCGGTCCCTGAAGCAGAGAATCCTCCTGACGAATCATGGAATCATGGGCAGGCCCTAACTAGTAGCCTGATGCTGCGTCTCGGTGCCTTACATCATTCACCTTATCTGTTCTCATCGAGTAGCCATTTTGTCATCTCACATCATCACAAGAAGAAAAAGAGTAAGTAAAATAGGGTATTTTGAGAGAGCACATTCATGTAACTTTTATTACAGTATATTGTTATAATTGTTCTATTTTGTTATTAGTTATTGTTGCTAGTCTCTTAGTGTGACTGATTTATAAATTTCACTTTATTATGGATATAAACGCATAAACAAAAGATAGTATATTATAGGGTTCAGTACTGTCTGTGGTTTTAAGCCTCCACTGGGGGTCTTGGAATGTATACCCCTAAGATAAGAGGGGTTTCCTGTACCTTTATGTAGTACGCTGGTATTTGTCTTTACTTTTTTATCTTAAACCAACATTTACCACATCCGTAAGGGACACATTGTCATATTCGCTGGCAGAAATTAGAGCGAAGCAGAAACGTAATCATTTCATGATTTTATTGCAGTGTCAATACTTCTGAGGTCATGTTGGCAAAATGCCCCTCAGTGTCCTTTATTCAGTAGCCACTTTGGTGGCTGACAGCCTCAGAGACTTGCCTCATGAGAGCAAATAAAAAAACCCAAACCCGTAGATATGAAACATGTCAGATTTCAAAGACTGCTGGCCCATTGTGTAAAATGCAGTGACACATTTGTACAAATATTTACCTTCACCTTTCTCTCCTGGAGTCTTTGTTCTCATTTAAACACCGAATGGCCATTGACTTCTTTTCAAAGGGAAAAAGGAGAGTGGTAAATCTTTCACTACCTTTTTTGTAAGACCTTTTTGAGAATTTAGATTTCCTATTCTTGTTTTTCGAAATGACTTGATTGTCTCTATTTCAACCTCTGTGGTTTGTTTGTCTTTTCTTTTTTTTTATTTTTATTTTAATTTTTTTTATTTTATTTTTTTATAAACATAATATATATTTTTATCCCCAGGGGTACAGGTTTGTGAATCGCCAGGTGTGGTTTGTTTTTCTAACTCGAAGGCAGATGAAGCTTCCTTTTGGCCATGGGTAGAAAGTTGGTTGAAAAAAGCCCAGCAAACATCTGCCACATACTTTTGGATCCCAAACTAGCACAAAACAAATTTTGAGTTTTTTTCCTTTTAATCAGAAGCTAAGTGGAGGAATGAGTATAATTTTCGAGGACCTAGAGGAATGTTTTCAGCTTAGCTGGTGCTTAGCGAGGTGTTGGCAGATGGTACAAGACCATGGATGATTGTCAAAAGCCTGAAACTTTGTACTTGATGGAGCCCTCTTCTCTTTTCCATCCATCCACCTTTGGGTTATGGGCCTAGCACACTTCTGCACCATTTTGCTCACACTCTCCTCTGTTTTTAATAGTGATGGTGTATTAGAGGGCTAGTGATCAGGAATTTCCTAGTCAGGAGAGAGGTGGGAGACAAGACTGCATCATTCACTAGAATTGTAGCAATTCCTTTTTAGAATTTTTTTTTTTTTTTTTTTGAGGGGAAAGGAAATTGCTTGTTTTTTTAAAGAAAGACTCAGAGTGATTTCTAGTTGAGTAAAACTTTTTTTTTTTTTAAGATTAGAATTTAATAACTCCTGAGGATTCCTGTTGGGCCTGTAATCCTAGAAGATAATGTATTCAGGGATATTTAAAGCAAAAACGTATTTCAAGACTCAAGACTTCTCCAAGTTTTCCCATATTTTACAAGTTTGTTAGGTATGTTTCTATACTCATGAGAAAGAGTAAATGACAGTTTGACATAGAAGGTTCAGAAGGGCCACTGCATAGAATATGAAGGTTGTGCACTGCAGATGCCCAGGGGGCCCCCTTACTGAGACTATAGGGTGAGCAATTCCTGGAATTGTGAGTTTGGTGGTCCTGAGAAAGAGACTGGCCTTCATGCCAGTCATTGTGTGTAAAGTCAATTCCTGCCTGTGATTTTTAGTTGACTATACTTAATTTATTCAATGATTTTATTTTATAGTCTGGCCTATATATTACTAATTTCATCCATTTTAGAGGAGATAGCATAGGTACAGGAAGAAAATCTACTGATACAGTGAAAAAAAAAAGTTGCTCTGATAACATATGCATCATTCTTTGGGCAGTAATATTCCTAGGAGGAAGAATCAATGGATGCCTTCAGTCATTGTTTCTATTTGTTCTCTTCTAGTTGATGGCACAGTAGCCAAGGAGATTATATGTATAGCTAGTTTTCCTAGCAGAAGTCAGAAATACAATTTGCATCATAGAATAACATCAGCCTAGAATTATTATTATTATTACTGTTATTTTCTCCTGGTTCATCCTGTCATTTCCATTGTAAAATATTAGCTCCTTACTACTCCAGTGTCATAGGAAAGTGGAGGAATGTCTAGGCTTGGACCTCTGGGTTGAACATCATTGGCATTGTCAGAGTGAGGGTTGTCTCTTAGCCCAGGCACTTAGACAGCATGTGGTTCTGAAATCTGGGTGCCCCTTGAACACTCCCAGAGGTACCTCTGGAGAAGAGATAGTTCACCCAGGGCACAGCCAACTTGGGATGATGTAGATATGGAGAGTGTTGGGCTTTTAGGAAGTGGGAAGAAGATTCTTAGGCTAATGGGCTATCTCTGGGTTCATTTCTGGAAGAGTGTTTGCTAGATTGTTATCCCAGTTCAAACTGAGTGTTTGAGAACATTTGTTCATATATCTCATGATTTATGAATACCTACAATATCCAGCGGAGTAGACTAGGTGCAGAATAGAATGTAAGACACAAGTTTTCCCCATTCCAGGAATTGCAGTCTTATTGAGGAAAAAAAATGCGTCCATGAAAGTGTTAAAACAGCACTATATTGGAGTATGTCCCCAGGGTGGTTTGGAGTGATCAGGGAGGTGCTGGGGAGGGAATAGGACTTAAATTGGGCATTGAAACTGCAAAACATAGTTCTCCCCTAGAGGGAGGAGAGGGAAAAACATACTCTGTGTAGTGGTAGACTGCAGTCACTTAGACCAAAGCTGAGGTTCAGAATTTCACACCAAGAAACTAGAACCATTGTATTCATTTGACTTCTACATCTTTGTCCCAGGAGTTAGCTGCTGGTGTGCCTTCAGGTCTGGCAAGGTTTTGAACTTTCGCTAGAATAGGTCCTCAGACTCATGGTCGGTCCATCCCAGTGTGTTGGCCCAGCACTGTACCAAAGGCTAGATTCTCTGGAGCATAAATGACAAGAGGCAGAATGACAGAGCAGGACACCGGGGAGCTGTTTTTACTCTTTGTTACAAGTGTTGCTCATAGCTTCTTGCTCCCCATTTGTCTTGGCCTTATTTCTTTTTGAGTTCTGTGCCTGTGTGTGGGCTGGAGAAAATTTGTGCTGTTGCTTTGTTGATTTCCTCCTCCTGCAGAAGAAAGCATAATTTGGAGTTCAGGATAGCTCACTGGATTATTCTGCAGCTTTAGCTCAAAAAGTCATGCTGTCTCCTCAAGGATGATGCTCGATGTGGCCCTTATAGAGCAGGGCATGCATATGACTTGCCTGAGAATCTTGTTTAAACGGTCCTGATCCATGGAGTCTGAGATTTATCCCAATATTCTGTGTTTTTATTAAGTCCTGACATGATGGCAATGCTGATGTTGGAAGAAACACTTAGCAGCAAGCCTCAGACCAGACTGTTGCACAGATGCGTACAGCAGCAGAGTGGCTGCTGTTGGGAAGGTTGGGTGTAGGAAGGAGCGAGATGGAGTGGAAGTACTTTTCATGTGAGATTCTAGCTACCCAGCTACCCAGCTCCCACTTGACAATGAGTCATGGCCACTAGCCACCCAGACCCTTGCTTCTCATTCAAAGGCATTCCCCTAGAATGTGCCTACACTGAAGCTCCAGCAATACTACGCCTTTTCCATCAGAAGTCTAATGAAGAAGCTTAAGACTTTCCAGCAGTGAAAAAGGCAGGGGTAAGCTGAATGCTCATTTGGTTTTGCTTTTTTTCCTCATCAGTCGCATTGTAAATTGGAAGGTGAGTCTGGTGGTTCTTCCACTCTCTTCAACCCCCCAATGGGCGTTTATTGCATAGATGCTCTGGGCCTAACACTGTGTTAAATATGTGGATCTCTGATGAAGGGTGAAAAGTAGTCTCTGCTTCTAGGGACTTCCTGTATTATTGAGAAGAAGAAAACAGAACACTTAAAAGCAATGAAAGAAAACACGAAAGAGCAGGGATATAATTATGTGTTAAATTGAATATAACCAAGTGCCAAACCTATGACCCAAACAGTAAGTGCTGTGAAAAGTCCGGGAGGTTTAGATGCTGGCTTAGCACTCTCAAACCAGAGTCACAGTTTTTAAATTGAGATCTCTATTGTTTGAATTGTGTTGGGGTTTTAGAAATGCTGTGTATCTAGAATTTGGAGCTACTGGGTGGGAAAGGGAAAGACAAGAGTCCAGCACAGAAACACAGTTCATTTGTTTCAGGTAGTAAGAGCTCCACAATGAGTGCAAATCATACCTCCTACACCCCAGACCTTCCCACCCCTCCAGTGAATGAAGCATTTCTTTGAATGAAAACACCTCTAGATAGTGAAATCATGGCTACTTTGTGCTGAGTTTGGACACTCCCACAGCTTGTAGAGGATTCAGACCTAAAGTGAGTTCTTTCCATAGAGCATGAATAATGATGAGGCTTAATGGGAAAGGCCATCTCAGGATCTCAGGGCAGTGACCTTATAGCTTATACATGGGGAAGACAAAGGGAGAAGGGGCTGGGAAAGGCCCTCAAAGACAGAGGGGGATGCCTATCTTTTATCTTGTCAATGAAAGCCCTGGGGAAGAACAATGCCATTTAGTGCTTATATGACACTGTAAACTCTTTTATAAACATCAGCTGGTGAAGTCACATGGCATCTCTAGATAGCAAATGTATTTTGGTCTTTGTTTCTGAGAGTGAATTATGGGTACAGAGCCTATATATGTCTGGCAGAAACACTAATTCATGTATCCCTTATCCTGCCAAACTGGGAGGACAGGCCAATCCCAACATGGCAGGCATACCAGGTGGCTTAGCTGTGTCATATGTAAACCATGCTCTAGTCTTCCACACCTCAAAGTCTAAGGAACAAGTAACAGGTTCTCTGAGTTGTCCCATGGAACATCCCTCTCCTAGCTAGGACTGGGGGAGAAGATAACCTCCCCACCTCACTGCCCTCCTAGTGGGTTAGGAGACTCACTCTGAGTTCCCTTCAAAGAGGTCCTTCTCAGGTGCTTTCTCCTCTCTGCACTGTGCCTTATTTATATATCCTTTTCTGGCCAAGTAGACCAAGAGTCACAGGATCTTTTGTTGAATGTTTCTTGCATGGATTTTCCATATGGGGTCTGTTTCATGCTCACTCTGGTATCTGAGACCTATTGTGGTGGTGCCTCAGGCCAGACTGAGGCAGGGAGAGTGTTTCTGTAAACCTTGGATCACACCAGCAGCTGTTTTCCATTGATGGGAAAAGGCTGATAGGAAATTGCCAAAATTTATCATCAGGCTGAACTTGAAAGAAACCCTTCTCTTTGCTGGTCTTACCTTCTCTATCAGGAGTGTTTGGAGGCCCAACAGTTTCCAATTGGAAGCCTGTAGGCCAAATCTGGCTCACAGATGCATTTTATTTTTTAAGTAGGTCTTGTGGTTTATAAAAATCTGGATTAGTTTTTAACATTTTTAAATGAGTGTATTTTTATATAAAAATTGGAATTTCTGGCTTCTTTCAAAAAAAACTGAGGAGCTGGCAACCTTGGGTCCATGCTACTGCTTGGAAACGTTGAATAAGCTGTGGAGCAACCCTGTGTTCTTTACTTGGTCCCTACCACCCTTGGTCCACTTGTGCCCATTTCTTCACTAATGCAGCCTCTTTGAACATTTGAGGTTTTGACCTTGATGAGTCACAAATACTCAATCACAGACTGCATTTATTTCATCTTGATATTATGGGTGGTATGCCTTAGGCAGAGAAGTCAGTGTAGGTTTGGTTAGGAGTGAGTGGTTAAGGAAAAATAGAATGCTGGTTTTGACACAACTCAGAAATCTTCAAACTGGAGGCAGAGAAGTAATTTATGAGTGCATCTTAGACCACCTGTGGAAAAGGACTGGTTCGTTTGTTTTTTATTTTCCAGTACATCACAGACCTGTACTTTTGTGAAATACAATATATATGAATTCCTAGAAAAATAAAGGGACTGGAAGAGGTAAAATACAAGCCAAAGTTTATTGTTAGATTCTACAGACATTAAAATTATTTTAATAAACACGTTCAGAATAAACATAACATGGGAAAAAATAATTACAAGGCTTGCGTTGTCCACTTAATTGTGTGTATATAAGCTATAACTATAGAGAACCAGTGTTATATTCCTTCCTCTCGCTCTGCAGTTATAAACTAATGGAAAGTTAAGAATGGAATAACAGTTTCCCATATTCACATATATGTGAATATGGGAAACATATATAGACACATATTTAGTGTCTATATGCACACTTTTTTTTTTTTAGAGATTTATTCATTTATTAGAGAGAGAGGAGTGGAGGGAAGGGACAGAGGGAGAAGGAGAGAGAATCTTAAGTAGATTCTCCACTGAGCGTGGAGCCTGATGTGGGGCTCAGTCCCAGGACCCTGAGATCATGACTTAGGACGAAATCAAGAGTCAGATGATTAACCAACTGAAGCCATCCAGGTGCCCCTATCTTCACGCTTTTAACAAGACCATGTATATTAATATTTACGGTTTTTAATGCAATAAGTAAGCATGTTTCTTGCTTGTTAATTTAGCTAGTGTAGTTGAGTTGGCAGTGACATTACTCATGGGGGGAAGATATTCCTGTGTTTTGTTTCAGCAACATGTATGGTAGAGAATCCAGTTTCACAGAGATATTTTGACATGAATAGGACATGAACAAATTTGTTTTTTTCCTTTGTTTAAAAAAAAAGATTTTATTTATTTATTTTTGAGAGAGAGAGAGAACACAAGTAGGCAGAGTGGCAGGCAGAGGGAGAGGGAGAAGCAGGCTCCCCACTGAGCAGGGAGCCCAGTGTGGCACTTGAACCCAGGACCCTGGATCATGACCTGAGCTGAAGGCAGACACTTAACCAACTGAGCCAACCTGGGGCCCCAACAAATTTGTTTCTTGACATGAATAAATTTTAAAGTAACTTCTTGACATGAACAAATTTTAAAGTAACTTCTTAACATGGACAAATTTTAAAGTAACTGCAGGAAACTCAGGATATTCATTTTTTACTTTTTTCCAGTATGAATGAAATAACATAGTATTTCCAAAGTTGATTTTAATCCTTCATTAGTAGCAAATTTGGACAATTTATCCTATAAAGTTAAGATTATAATTAATTTAACTTTCAATAAAAGAAATGGATTCTGGGTCCATGGATTTCCTGTGTGTGAATATTCTTACAATGGGAAGTAAATTCAAGGCCTTCTACAGAATTTTTAAGATGTATGTCAGTAACTTTGTGGATATGTAATTTCAATATCACCTGCCTTATTATTAATTATTATTAAATTATGAGACTATTGATACCTGTAGAAACTGTTTCTCTAAGCTTCTGAACTTTTCTTTTTGCTCTTTGATCTTACCTGCCATTGAAAACCTGTCACATCCTTTATTTGAAGGAAAGTATTAAGATCTTTAAAAATATAAAAAGTATCAAACAAATTAGCATGACAGACTGTCTGATTTATATCTTTGAAATGTTGAAACTTGTTCTTATCTTGCAGAAACACAATAGGTTTGTTCAGTAGTTCAGATATTCCTAATGGAACTTTTCACCTCAGTGACAATCATATCTTAGTAGTTGTTTATAATCAGCCTCCACATTATTACAAATGAAGAATGATTTCAGATTTGGTGCGTTAACTTTTATGTAATTTATGGTGTGCACTAAGTGCACTTTGTAGTTCAGTCAACATTTCAGTTTTGTTTTGTGGTAAGATTCTTGATGAAGGAAGCATTCCCTTCATTTACATTGTGGTGCAGCTATTCCAGAATGCTTTCCCGTTATTCTATGTACTGTGCCAGCAGTACATACTCCTGAAATTTCAAGTCCATGTCACATTTGTTGGTTAATCCTACATTGTTCTATGTAGTGTAGAACTGGTTGTTTTTGAAAATGAAACTTAAAAAACAATTCTACCTTTGTATCACTGTCATGCTCAAATTGCCCATATATTCAGGAATTGCCATTTTAGTAGTATTTATACACCTGTCTAGTTGCAATGAAAATTGTCTTACTGGCTTTATTTTATAATTGATCCCACATAATATTAAGCTTTAGTATTTGAAAATGGCATTTGGAAGATGACAGTTGAGTTGTCTTGTCTGATGAGATTCTTTCAACATATCCAAGAAAACATCATTGATACAGTCTCTCATTAATATTTTGGCATATATAAATAGGACTTAGCAACTCGAAGTATTATTTTATAAGAAGCCAACAAAGCACATTAGTTTCTGCTGGCTTTTTAATATAATACTCTTTTTTGAAAAAAATTATTCTTTTGGTTTTGAATGTACTTTTTATAATTTAGATAAAAATATTCATTGGGCCTTAATAGTTTCATTGACTGGAAAGTCTCTTCAGAAAACACACTGTCATTTTAGCTGTTAAGCATCAATTATGGCTACAAAATGAAACTCAGTATATGGAGTATCATACTTCCAGGTAAGACTGGTGCAGCATTTTGATCTCTGTTTCTTAGGAGTGTTGTTCTTTACCATCATTTAGTTAACATTATGCTTGCAATCAGCATAAGTTGATCTGTTCTAGACACAAATGTTCACTGAAGCTTTTTGTTTTTTAATCTGTATATTGCGGTTAAAATTAATACAGATTTCCCCTGCTATTCAGAAGTAGAATGTTCCTATGAAACCTTTCGTAAGCCAAAACAGCACCAGATAAAGAAGCAATTACCGTTAATTTATGTGGAAACATTTTTTGACATTCCCAGACTGAAAAAATAATCTCTCTGAGGTTTCTCTGATACTTTAGGATACATCTTACTAATTAATGGATGCACAAAATAAATGGAGATAAAGCACAGATGCTCACGGACACAGCTCAGGGCTTTGGCAGTGTGGTGCTGAGATGCTGAGTGTGGTTGTCAGGGAAAGAGCTTTTTGGAGGGGCTACTCTCACTGTATGGGATGTGTGCTCTTCTAGAACAGCTTGCTGCAAAACAAATGCTGAGTACTATTTTTCCTTTTCACCTTTTTTCATAAAAGCAAAAATCCTCTTTGGATTTCTTTTGGTTAGTAAAAATAGGTACTAAAGTAGACTTTTTGTAAAAGCAAAGTGGTGTCCTGTGCACTTTAGAAAAGTGAGGGATACCTGTAATGCCCGTTTCAGATTCCTAATAGAGCTAGTGATGTTAAAAGTCAATTTGAAGCAGGTTTGGTTAAAATGAAAACTATCAAAGTGACCTCAAAAAGCACATGTCATGAAGTTATGTTATATACAATTAGTAGGCAGCTTGTGTTATATGTGATTTACCAGGAAAGTTCACTGACATCCAAGCAGGTTCAGTAAAATGAGTTGGGGAATGCGAAATTGCTATGAAAGTTTCTACATGCTTACTCTCACATTCTCTTAATATTTTTTCATGGACCCATAACAAATGGCTTGTGGATTGTCACTGATCCATGGACAACATTTTGTGTAGCACGAAAATAGATCCTCCAAAACCCTTATGAAGCTGTCATAAGTTCTCCAAAGTTTGCTTAGAGTTACTGGATTGATAAGCTACTCCTCTCACTCATAAAATAAGATTAGGGTTGACATTTGGCTGTGTATATCAAAACAAAGCAAATAATGTGACTTATACAAGTTAGCAGTAATTTTAAAGGCATCTGGGGTGAGTTGTATAGTCACTGATCCTTTTGTCAGGAACTCAGGCTTCTTCTCTCTTATTGTTTCACTGGACATGGCTTTCTTTTTCATTGTACCTCATGATTCAGGATGGCTACTGGGACTCCAGCCATTATGCCCACATTCCAGCCAGGGAAAGGAATGGGAGAGGGAGAGTTTGGAAGAGCCTTTTAAGGCACTTTCTGGAATTTGCATGTATTGTTTCCTCATAGATTTCATTGACAAGAGCTAAACTGAGTTGTCAAACCAGCCAAACCAAGTTGCAAGAGATTTTTTGAAATGTAATGATTATTCCAGGAAGTTGTGTTCACCTAGATACCTTCAGAACATTGGGATATCAGGTAGAAAAGAATGTCAGGATTACATTAGGTGGCACAAACTGTTAGAGATTTTTAGCCTATGAGATAGTGCAATTTTCCTTCAGTGGCAGGATTTACTCAGGGTCTGTAAAGGTTTATCCAATGTAGAATTTTATAACTAACTTGCATTTTTAAACACCATGCTCAATGTGTGCAGAATTCCAGTCCAGATGCTAGATTGGTACAAATGTTTTCCGAATAAAAATAGGTACAGCTAAGGCAAGAGATACTCTCATAGTCAAGACTCAAAACCTGCACAGCTGGATATAGTCTATGAGGGGAGCTGTGGATATGGCAGTGGACAAGGCGGTATCTGTCATCACAGAGTTTACAGTCTAGCAAAGGAGATAACACGTAGATAATGGCAGTATGGTATGAAAGGGGCTTTGAAGGGTACTGTCGGAGTGATTTCAGAGCAGACTAAAAGACTTCCAGTTGGAATCAGATTCAGTCCATTCTTGTGGAAGTAGTATGTCCAGCAGATGTTCTCCTGCTTAGCTAAAAATTACTTGAGGCCAAATGGACTGCCACTAGATATGTTAACATAGTGTTGCCAGTTTGCTTACTCTAAATGCTGCTTATGAAGTCTAGATAGGAACACCCATTGTTGGAGAAACCCCAGGTCTTAGAATCCTAGAAAGGAGCTTCTCTATAGTACCACACTGGCAACAAGAATTTCTCTCTCTATATAAAATTTGCTTAAAAAGAAGCTTTAAAAAAAAACCCCAAAACTTGAATGATGTGCTTTTAGCAATAGAAGCTATTTAAAAAACGTGTCCATTTGCTGAAATGTGGGAGTGTTGGGCAGATACATACACTCTTGTATATAGATATAGATATGTAAATAGTTTTGCGTATTTTGCTTTAGACTTATTTTTTGTGGCCAAGACACTGATGGTGAGGTCATCAGACTCCAAGCAGCAGAAACGCAGCTCCCTTTATATATCCACTTACCTAGTTATCCCAACAGGGACTTTCCAGGTGTTTCAAGCTTTTGTTTTTCATAGATCTAATCTTGTTTTCTTTCAGAGATTTCATTCCATTCTCATATGGTGAGATCCCTTCAGATTGCTGTTTTTTGAAATCTGCCTCAGAAGAAAACTATTATGGAATCTTGTATTTGTGGAACTATCTAATGTATCTTTCATAAAGTCTTTCTGAGTCTCTGAGATCAAATTCACTTGCTTTTCCCAATGTCAGTCTCAGGGCAACTGGGTTTTCGTGCTTTCTTGGAATTTCTGTTAGATTAGGTGCAACAATTATCTATGGACACATGTGTCGGTTTTTCTACTCCCCAGCCAACTTCTCGGTTGTATCTTTTTTGAGAAAGTCAGTGTCTTACTGATATTCTCCACTTTATTACTTTTTATGTATTTTGTCCCAATCTCCCACATCAATATATAGAATCCGTAACCCCCAATATGACTGTATTTAGAGACAGGGCCTTTAAAGAGGCAGTTAGGTTTAAGTGAAGTGTTCAGGGTGGGTCCCTAATCAGGGGGAAGAGATACAAGATCTCAGTCTCTCTCTCTCTCATCACGCAGAGAGAAGGTCATGGGAGGGCACATCTAGGTGGTAGACACTTGCAAGCATGGAAGAGAAGGCTTGCCAGAAACCAACTTCTTTGATACCTTGTTTTTGGACTTGTAGCATCCAGAATTGTGGGGGGACTTAAACAAATTCCTATTGTTTAAGTCCCCCAGTCTGTAGTATTTTGTTATGGCAGTTCTAGCAGACTATACATAACCTAACATGTAGTATTTAGCATATAATTTCTAGTCAAAAGATACTTATTTCTTACTGCATGTAATTATTTTTGTGGGGAAGAACTTAGTGTTATAATTATCTTACATTATTAGATATTAGAGAAGTCATTTCTAAGAGTTTATTTAAAATGCCTCTCCCCAACGTCTTAACACACACACACACACACACACACACACACACACACAGAGAGAGAGAGATAGACACACACACAGATGCATGCATGTGCTTGGCATTCGCCATTTTGAGTGCACAAAAAGGCTGCTAAATTTGCTTTTGTATCAGATAAATTGTCTGTCTGTCAGGAGATATTAAAGAACAGAATTTTTTTCTTAGAATCCTCCTCCTTGCAAGGTACTTGTCATCTTAGTTTATTATTTCCCCCAAGGCCCATTTTTTGATATCTGAGTCCTTAACTTTTTGCTCAGTTGTCAGTAGCACCTATCCAGATAGGCTGCTGTGGAGGAAGGGGAAAGGGGCCATTTAAATATTCATTCACTTATTTATTCACTCAATCATTTAGAACTCTTTTAGAGATTTCCTATTGCTAAACACTATTTTGGGAGCTGTAATAAATATAGGGGTCAAGAGAGGATGTCCCTACTTTTATGTTTATAGTCTAGTGCTGGAAAATTCAGGCTATGTACATGTGAACAAACAAATAAGATGATTTTATTTTTTATATTTTTTATTCTGGTGAAATAAACATAACATAAAATTTACCATTTTAATCATTTAAAGCATTCCATGCCATTAAATACCATCATAATATATTTTAATCCCTTCTTTTTAAAACAATTTTTTTATTTGAGTGTAATTGACACAGTGTTACATTGGTTTCAGGTGTACAACATAGTGATTCAACTTCCCTATATATTATGCTGTGCTTGCCACAAGAGTCATTGCTGTCAGTCATCATGTAATGCTATGACAATATCATTGACTATAATTCTTATCCTGTGCCTTTTATTCCCATGACTTATTCCTTCCGTAACTGGAAGCCTATATCTCCCATTCCTTTTCATTCATTTTGCCCATCCTCCATTCCCCTTCCCTCTGGCAAGCATCAGTTTGTTCTATTTTTAGATCTGATTCCACTCTTTACTTATTCATTTGTTTTGTTTTTTAGATTGCACATATGAGTGAAATTATATATTTGTCTTTCTCTAACTTATTTCACTTAACATAACACCCTCCAGGTCCATGTTGTCACAAATGGCAAGATCTCAGCCTTTTTTATGGCCTTGTAGTATTTCGTTGTATGTCTGTATGTATGTACACACGCACACATACTTGTACATACCTACATACACACATGCACACATCTTCCTTTTAAAAAGGAATATGGAGATACCTGAGCATTTTAAATTTAGGGTTTGTGGAAAGTTATATTTTAATCATGATGATTAAAAGACAAATCTATCTGAATTTCCTAATTAACCATGGTCAATTATATGCTAAGAAATGCAGATAACATCGCTTAAATTAAAAATTGCTAGTACTTTTCATTGGATTCATGAAAAAAGTTAGATGCTAAAAATTCTTGGTAGAATGGATGAGGGTAATAGGTTAAGGGCTTAATCTAAGATTGTGAATTTAGTATGTAAGTTTGAGCTCCAACACTATGAATGAATGTACATTGCCACCTTATTACTTTATCTTATAAGGTTCAGCCTGCTCATCCGTTGTTCAGAGAATATGATGCACATTATTCTGTCCTATTTCTGTTATTTAGGAACCACACAAAAGAAGAGTGACATAATTCAGCACTTATAAAAGGTTTGAGAAATATGCAATCTCTAGCATTTGGTAATTTCCCTTATTTTCTGAAACATATACTTAAACACCCTAGAAACAACCAAGTAGTATTAAATTATTGAACTAATCAAATTATCTGGGCAGCTATCTCATCTCCCTACTTACTATGTCTAAATAGAAAAAGTGACTCAGTGAGAGCATTGCATGTAGACATAGCTGGGAAAACCACATAGAGGGAGCAAATACACCTGGTAAGGAAACATCTGTGGCCATTCCTAAGGAGAGGGATAAGCAGGATTAACACTATGTGTCAGTGACAGCTGTTGCTCTATATCTCTAAGCACAAAGGTCATACTCATTTGTCCAGTGTGGGACTGTTGCATCCCCTGGATTATTCACTCTTTATTCGCTGATCCTGTTGGAGTGGTAGGCTATCGCATACTTGTATACAATATATGGAAGATATACTATATGCCACAGTGATTGGAGCTTTAAACTATAAATGCATATATTTAGCAAGTAAATATCTGGAGTAACCAGCTTTACTCACCCTAGGTCCTCTGTTAACCCCTTTGAATCTCATGCTGCTTTTATAAAATGGTTGTAATTGCTCTATTATTCTGCTTGGGCTGCCATAAAAAAAAAATCATGGACTGGGTGGCTTAACAGAAATTTATTTTTTTGCACTTCTGGAACCTGGAAGTTTGAGATCACTATGCCGGCATGGTCAGTTCCTAGTGAGAGCTCTCTTCCTGGCTTGCAACATGGCCACCTTCTTGCTGTGTCCTAAAATGGTAGAGACAAAGACCTATTTCTTTTTCTCTTCTTATAAAGTCACCAATCCTATCAGATAAGGGCTCCCCCTTTGATCTTATTGAACCTTAATAGTCTTCTAAAGTCCTTTCTTTAAGTATGGTCACATTGGGGGTTGGGGCTGCAGCATGTGAATTTGGTAGTGGGTGGCAGAGGTGGGCGGGGTGGACACAGTACAGTCCACAGCATATGGATATGTGAGGATTAAGTGACAACAAGGTCAATTGTGAATACTTATTCAAGAAAAAAATTGTCTAAGAGTTTCATATCCAAGTCACATTTTCTTTAAGTTAGTATCCTATATATGTCCTAGGTCAAGTACTATCTTTCCTTGAAAGATTTTTTCCTTGATTTAAAAAACTGGTGAAAGGTGATGGGGGCTTGAGTTGAATCAGATGGGAGAAGATGAGCTGTCTTAACAGGGACGTGGGTGAAGCATAATGGAAAGAACATTTGGCTCGAATATTCTGTTTTTAGTTCAGGCAAATCATTTACCTTCTCTAAGCTTTATCAGTAAGATGGAAACATTAACAAACTACTTTCTTTTTTGAAATTAAAATTTTTTATTGAGGTACTGACAGATAACATTCTAATTATCAAATTACAATGATTTGATATTTGTGTATACTGCAAAATGATAACCACACTATCTAGTTCTCATCCCATGCATAGCTACTTTTTTTATGATAAGAACTGTTAAGATTTACTGTATTAGCAATTTTCAAATATGCAATATAGTATTATAAACTATAGTCACCATGTTGTACATCATATCCTCATTATTTGTTTTATAACCGGAAGTTTGTACTCTTTACCCTCTTCACCCATTTTGCCCATCCCATCCCATCCCCTCTGGCAATCACCAACTTGTTTTGGTATCATGAGCTTGGTTTTTGTTTGTTCTGTTTGATTTTTTTTTTTTTTTTTTTTAGATTCCACATTATAAGTAAAATAATATGGTATTTGTCTTTCTCTGTTTGACTTAGTTCACTTAGCATGCTGTCAGGCCCCATACATGTTGTCACAAATGGCAAGATTCTACTCTTTTTATAAGGCTGAATACTATTCCATTATGTATGTATGTGTGTGTATACATTTTCTTTGTCCATTTATCCATTGATGGACACTTAGAAAACATACAGATGGCCAACAGATACATGAAAAGATTCTGAACAACACTAATTGTCAGGGAAATGCAAATCAAAACCACAATGATATGTCACATTTATTGGAATGTCTAGTATTAAAAAGATGAGAAATAAATGTTGGTGAGGATGTGGAGAAAAGGGAACTCTCATGAACTGTTGGTGGCAGTGCAAACTGGTACAGCCACCACTATGAAAAACAGATGGGGAAATAAAAACTTAAAAAAAAACCTTAAAAAATAAAAATAGAAAATGTATGGGAATTCCTAAAAAAGTTTAAAATAGAACTGTGTGATCCAGCAATTCCAATTCTGGGTATTTATCTGAAGAAAAGTAAAACACTGGGTATTTACCTGAAGAAAATTTAAAAAGATACATGCACCCCCATGTTTACTGCAGCATTATTTGTAATAGCCAAGATATGGATGACTACCTCTTAATGTATCTTAGGAGTTTGAGTGACTGAATAAAGTGCTTAGCACAGACTTAGACATAGTAAGATGTTATGTATAATTCCCTTTTCCCCCTTTCTTATCCTAATCAGGTTAAGCTACAATTTAGTTACCTATGAATTCCAGCATGTGGATTCAGTTCCAATTTGCAGTTCCAGGAAATTGAGAAGTATAGAGCCATTGTATGAGTAGTGTTATCAAATATAAGAAAGTGAGAGATCTAGCTTCAGTAATCTTTTTTTTTTTTTAATTAATAACTTCAGTAATCTTTAAATTCTCCTTAAGTTAAAGGGGAGGTTAAGTGACACAGTCATGCAAAAAGTGAATTAACCTTGCTTGCAATAGTAGGCCGTCTTTAAGAAATTAATGGATAGAGCCCGGATAGAAGTTTCTTGGGAGATCAGACTTCAGGTTGTCTTATTTAATGTTTATACTCATGACCTGGATCAAGGAAGAAGTTGCTGAGTTTGGTGTTCAGCTGAGAGAGAAGACACTGTGTTGATACTGAGCAGCGGACTGAATCCAGGAGACACAAGTTCTGCAGTTGGACCCCAAGAAGCAATATATGTGAAGCAGGCTCAAGTATTTTAGTGGGTGCTACATTCTGTGTAATTATAAATGTATACACTTATCCCCACATCTTTAGAGATTGAGCTCACCTGAGATGTCCTTTGCAAAGTCTTATATGAACCCTTGATTTGAACTAAGTGCCCTGGTATTCCTATATAATGTCATAATAAAACTGGTCAAATGATGTTGAAGATTCCCTGAAGTAAAGCATAGTACCTTATTGCCTACTATATTCCAAGTGTCTAGCATAGTCCTGGCATATAGGACATTTTAAATGAATTCTCTGCTGTTGCTAGAGTAAAATTTAATCAGGAGTAGGCGGTGTTAAATTGATGATTTGATTTTCTAAGCAGTATCAATTGCCTGCACATATAGACAATAAAAACAACAACAAAAATACCTGCCAAGAAATTGGTAACTTGAAGCATCTTGTAAATATTAATGAGCGTGTTTCCTATTTGTTTCTAGTATTGATCAAAAAACTAAACTCAGTAACTACATTTCACTCTATGGAATGGCCTGCAGTTCTTTTATATTCAGAACCACCGGAGTGAGGCATGTAAAGTAATTCAAATGAGAAATTTCTAGTTTCCACCTTTATACATCTCCTGGGTTTTGCTTTGTTCACCCAGTCATCTGCAAAAGCCATCAAATGCTCAGATTCACAGTCTGCGATTGGGTGACCCTGAACCTCTTGGTGGCCTGGAATGAACATGCAATACTCTTATTTAGTACTTGGAGCCCAGTCAGACATTAGTCTTCCTGCCATGAAATCCTCTGATGCCAATGAAGAGGGAAATCAGAAACAGAAATCAGACAATTCTGGCCCACTGCCTTCCAATACAATGAGTGAGTCACTGACAGAAATGGGGCTGGATGCTTGATATCGCTCTCCTAAATCCTTTTATCCCAGTTATTTAAGTTTGTTACTTGGAGCCATGAAATTCAAGAATACTTTGCTGAGATGATGAAGATTTTAGATTCTAAAATGTCCCCCTGCATCTCCTGTCAGGAAGTGTGAGCCTTGATTGGGGTGAGAGTCAATTTTCTGATGCTTATACACTCTTGTATAATTCATGTTCCACCCAAAAGACTGATTTTTTTTTTTTTTTTGTACGAGAAGGCATGCCAATTTATTGAAAACCCTTGGGTTGTATGTTTCCTTGTTTATAACTTTTCCATATAGTTGGTTCTGCTCCAACTCATTTGAAAGGGACATCTGTTGGATGAGTTGATGTAATATCTGTGTTTGCTAAAAGTCTACTCTGACAGGTCGGTGTAAGAGAACCTGAGATGAGGTGGGGAGAGCTCAGTCACGTGCTGAGTGGCTCTTAAGTGCAGGAACAGATTTGAGATGATTATCCAAGTCAATGACTACAAGATCAGACTAGGCCACAGAGTTAGCCACAGGGCTTTGCAAATTCTTTGTGGCTCAGTCCTCTAGGGTGTCCTGTCACTGTGCTTGCCAGTAATGAATTTCACTTCCATGTGGGAGCTTTCAGGTCTTCTTGAAACACTCTGAAGCCATATGTGTCTCAGTCACCGCAGACATCATTCTGCTCTTCAACTTGAAGAACAATCTAAGCAAATCAGCGAGGTCTGCCATGGCATCAGACCTCCTTCTCAAACCCACATCACTTGAATAAAAACTATGATTCTGAATAGTTGACTCATGAATATTTCCTGCTAAGGAACAAGAGGAGCAGTCTGAGGAAATGAAATCCATACAAGTAATTACCAAACTGTATTTCATTCCGTGTTTGAATACTCTTTAACTTCAAATGTTTTACCAGACTGGTAACACATAGAACAATCAGTTGATACGAGTATCCTTTTCTTTTTTCTTTCACTTCTCTAGCATGGTGCTAACTGTAGGGAAGTAGGTGGCAAGAGAAAACAAAAATCAACTATCCCAATCCATTCCTCTCTTTCCCGGCAATCCTCTTTTGAAGGCAGTCACTGCTTCTCAGTGATTGCTTCTCAAAATCAATCAGAGGTGGGATTGGAAACCTCTGTAGCACTATGATACATGAAAAGTTTATATAAATAGTCAAGTTGGCACTGAATCTTTCTTAAAATGGTCTTATGTTCTTGGCATAACTTTAAGAGTGAGTCCCCAGGAAAGCCTGCCTTGAAATACCACATTGCTGGAGGGTATGATAGTACATTGAATAGCTTCATTCTCCAGTATTATGAAACAGTGTAAAAATCCAGGCACCTTCCCAAGTCTGGAGGGACCTAGAAGTATGCTACTCTCTAGGAAGAGTGACACTGGAACCCTCCTGAGCTCTCTGAGGCCCCTAAGTATACCATCCCCTCAGCCCTGCAACTCCCCAAGTGACATCCTGTAAATGATTAGATTGTGGTCTATAGAAGAGTTACCACATATGAAAGAAAATCAATTTTGAATTAAGAGTTGCCACCAGAAAGCTTTCCATTTATTGAGCACCTATTAGGAAGCAGACTCTCTGTGAGGAATGTTACAGATACTCTTTTATGAACTTCTCTTTGTGTCTCAGGACACAATTTGTCTTCATATGTGTCTCAGGACACATTTAAGTCTTGTTCCCATTTTCCACATGAGGGAAATGAAGCATCAGGAGATTAAGTAGCTAGTTTAAGACAACCCATTTATCAAGTGGCAGAACCTGGAGTTGAGTTCAGGTCAGAATGAAGCTCCTTGAGTCAGAATTTTTTCTCTGTTTGCTCCTGAGATATTCCTAAGTACCTGGGAGAGTGCCTGGCAAATTGTGGATGCTGAGCATACTTTGTCAGATGATTGTGCTAAAGACGATTCCAGCACATGTTACTTTACACTGTCTTGTCTCCCTCTTCACTCTAGTCCTTCATTTCTCTCTGTCTCCCACTTTTCTCCAGGGGGAAAGGGAAGAACCCAGCCTGCTTCAGCCTGCTGTGCTGAGTTTCGTGCCTGTATGCATGCATCTTGTTGAAGGAAGGCAGCAGTTGTGAGGAAGTTGTCTCCCTGGGTCTGCTTCCCTCCCTCTTTCCATCTCACCCTCCTTGCCTCAAAGATACTCTGAGGCCCTGCGAGGTGGGCTGAGCACTGGAGGTTCACTATGAGCAAAGCTGACATGGTCCCTATCCTCAGGCAGTTTTATTGGTTAAATTATGTATGTGACCAGTGTTTTGATAGAAAAGTAGAGGGTCTTATAGGAGCATACAAAAGGGGACCCAGCCTATTCTTTGGGGTCACTGAAGACTTTCAGGCACATTTGAACTTTAAGATGAGACCTAAGGAATGCTGGCTAGGGTCTGAAAAAAAGGGAACCGTCATGCACTGTCGTGTTGATGCAAACTGGTGCAGCTGCTATGGAAAACAGTATGGAGGTTCCTCCAGAAATTAAAACTAAAACTACCATGTGATCCAGCAATCCCTCTTCTGGGTATATATCCAGAGGGAACAAAATCATTATCTGTAAGAGATGTCTGTTTTTCCATGTCCATTGCAGCATTATTCATAATAGCCAAGGTATGGAAACAATCTAATTATCTGTCAATGTACAAATAGATAAATGTGATATATATCTGTGAGAGATCAGTTGATTGATCAATTGATAGATATGTGTACACACATACACACACACAGTACTGTTCATCCTTAAGAAGGAAATCCTGACATTTTGAACAACACAGATGGATCTGGAAGGCTTGATGCTAAGTTAATAAGCCAGAAAGAGAAAGATGATTATTTCATGATATCACTTATATGTGGAATATATATCTATATATATAGGTATATATATATATAGAATATATATATATATCTGTATCTATATCTGTATCTATCTATCTATCTATCTATCTATCTATATAAAGAAAGTTGAACTCAGAAATCAAAATAGAATGGTAGTTGCCAGAAGCTGAGAATAGGGGAAATGGGGAGAGGTTGATAAAAGGGTATAAACTTTTAGTTAGAAAAAGGAATAAGGTCTGAGGATCTAATGTGTAACATGGTGACCATAGTTGATAAGACTGTATATTATAATTGAAATTTGCTAAGGAAGTAGCACTTGAATGTTCTCACCAAAAAAAAAAAAAAAAAAAATTATATCTGTGAGGTGATGGATGTGTTTAACATGATTATGGGACTCCTTTCATAATGTGTATGTATACCAAGTCATCATGTTGTACACTTTAAATATATTACAATTTTATTTGTCAGTTATATCTCAGTAAAGCTGGTGGAGAAAGAGAAGGACTAGGAATTCTTTAAGTATAGCCTGGAATCTCTGGAGGTCCCTGCCTAAGACACTGTTAGTGGGTTCAGAAATCAAATGTATTTTCATAATAATACTTAGAATTAATTAGCTGTTTTCATTCTCACTCTCTTACAAGTGCACAGTGGAGTTTTCCACAGGGTACATGATGTATGATGTTATAACATATTGGATGCAGAATTAGATATGAGAATCCATCTGTTTTCTATTAAGACAGATGACAGACATTAAAGAGATTTGCAAAAATGTAAAACATTGCCATTCTTTTTACTAATATATTTCTGGTTTGGGAGAATGTAGTTATTTTTCATAAAATACTTATGTTAAAGTGTAATCAGTTTACTGTATTATTTTTAGATGAATTCAACATTTAAAAGTTTCCTGGTTTTAATTTGTAACATGTAAATATCCATAGATAGAATCCATATTTTAAAAAAATGCTCTTTGGAATCCTTAATAACTCTTTTTTAAACTTTTTTTTTTATTTTTTTTTTTTTTTTTTACTTTTAAGAGCATAGAGGAGTCCTGAGTGCAAAAGTTTAAAAATTGCTGAGCTAAGTAAAAAGGAGGATGGAATGTTTCATGTTGAAGCAGCAGCATGTGGAAAAGCCGTGATTTAGGCCACAACTTAAGTTTTGAGGAAATTGAAGAAGCCCAGAGTGGTTAGAGCATAGATAGTGAGGAAAGGCTGTAAAATGAAGGTTAGTGGGTAAGCAGTGCCAGTTTTGGGAGCAAGAACTTCATCTCAGCTCAGTGGGAGGTCCCTGAAGAGTTTCAAGCAGGCCAGAGTTGCTAAGATGTATGCTGAAGGAAAGAACAAAAAGAAAGAAAGAAGGAAAGAGGGGAAAGACAAGAAGGAAAGAAAGAAGGGAAGGAAGAAAAGGAAGGAGGGAAGGAAGGAGGGAGAGAGGAATGGAGAAAAGGAAGGACAGTGAAGAGGCTTTGGGGGAAAACTTGGTAAGCCCTGAGTTGGGGACAGTGGAATTGGATAGAAGAGGATGGATTTACAGGATATTGAAGACAAGGAATCTAGAGAATTTGGTGTTGGATATTAATAAAGAAGTTATTGCATAAGAAGGAATGAGTTCTCTTAGGGCTTTTCAGTCACATAGTTTTATCTTATTATTTTATTATTTATTTTTATTGAGTGGTAACTGATATACAGTATTCTTTTAGTTTTAGGGTATAATATAGTGATTTCACATTTGTATACATTGTGAAATGCTCACTACAATAAGTCTAGTTACCATCTGTCACCATACAAAATTAATTCAGTGTTACTGTATTCCCCATGCTGTACATTATCTCCACATGCCTTATTTATTTTTATAGCTAGAAGGTTGTAGTTCTTAATCGCCATCACCCATTTTGGCCCCCCCACCACCCAGTTCCCCATCCCCTCTGGAAACCATAAGTCTGTTTTCTGTATCTAGGAGTTTGGGTTTCATTTTGTTTTGTTTGTTTTGTTTTTTAGATTCCACATGCAGTATTTGTCTTTCTGTCTGACTGATTTCATTTAGCAGTCATCCTCAGTGTCCATCTCTGTTGTCACAAATGTTAAGATTTCATTCTTCCTCATGGCTGAACAGTATTCCATTGTGTCACACACACCACATCTTCTCTGTTTATCTGTTAATGGATGCTGTTTCCATATCTTAGGTATTGTAATGCTGCAATGATTATAGGAATGCATATACCTTTTTGAGTTAGTGTTTTCCTTTTCTTCACTAGTAAATTGCTACACAATTTGATTTTTAAATCTTACCACTTCCCTACTAGTTTTGTGACCATGGACAAGTTTTTTTAACCTCCATATAAGCCACAATTTTCTCATCAGGAAAAAAAAAAGTAGGGATAAGAACCATGTCTCATGTGGTAGTCAAAATGATTTAAAAAAAAGAACAAACATACCTATATAGTAACTGGAATATCCTAATTATTTAATAATTATTAGTTTCCTTTATTGTCTCTTTCAGTTCATTTTCTTCCTAACCATTTTAAAATGGCACAGGTAGCTGGCACAGCTCCTCAGGTACCATGAAATTCTTGGGAGGGTCTATACAATTTGCAAAATGTTTCTCCTGTGATTCTTATATGCCACTGGGGGTGGCCACTTTCCTCAAGTGCATGTAAATGTGTTTCTTCCTCTCTTTCTCTTTCCCTCTCTTTGAGAATGACTCCATCACTTAGAGTCAGTTCCTCTCATCCTATTCTCTCTCTTTTAACTTGAAGCTCTGTCCTGTTCCTGGGTTCCATAGTCTGATTCTGCTACTAGTATTCAGTCCCTTTTGTCTGTGTTTGCCAAGTCTTAAGCTAGTCCCTTCCCATGCCTTGTCATGTCCCTAACTTTGCAGAGTTCTCTTCCCCAGCAGCTACCATCTGCAGACAAAATAATTTAGAAGAGGAGTTGGGACAGTCTTTAAGTGATTGTAAATGAAACCTGGTAGTCCTTAGGGAAAATCCCATGATTAGGGCCTGAGCTACCTTCTGTCATTGTTTCTATTATCTTTTGAAAAGCTGTTCTCAAATGCCTTGACATGAGAATTTAGGGTGGTTTTCCATTGAAGGGTGGGTGGAAAAAGAGACAGTGAGCTCCAGGGTCATAGAACCATGAGAATGCTTTGCATTTTGTCAAGTGGCCCTTATAACAGAGAAGCAGAGCCCAGGAGGTGAGCAGAGGAGAGCATGAGTCTGGCAGTCTGCCCTGAGACAGTGAGCTTTGTCTGCACGCAGATTCCCAGCGCACAGACGTCCACATTTGAATAAGCCCATTGTTTACCACTTGGGTGGAAAACAGAGGAAGTAGACCAATGAGTCAGGCACCCACTTGTTGTAAGAGGAATTTTTGTAATGATTTCAGAGAAATATAAGCAAAGCCAGGAGTTCAAGGGAAGATGAAGGGGACAAGGACAAGTAAGAACTCCTTGATGCTAGTGATGCTCTTCAGTCTTTGCTGAGAGCCTGTCATCTCTGGGCTGTGGGTCCAACCCTGAACTTCAATCCATAAAGAAAGCTAATTCCATACCGGGGAGGGATTCTAAGATGTTATTTGAGTAACTTGAAGTTACTTCTCTCCTTCTCCGTTTAAAGGACATTTGCTTGAAATGCCTTCCTCTTCATAGCAGCTGAGGAACTGAGTGAGAGGGTATTACACCGTGTATAATTTTCTTTAAGTATAGTAACTGATGAGCAAATGACATAAACTTAGGATCTTATCGTTGTCCTGCTCTGTGACTTGATTTCCTGACCTACAGATGCTCACTCTGACATTCCATTTTCCAGTGGCTCAGTGTTTGGTGTAGGAATGGTCTTTCCATTGTGTCATCTCAGTTGGGAAAAATGCGTGGTAGTGATATAAATGCCACAGAAAAGAAGGAAATGACTTGGTGTCCATGGCAAAGACTCAACTATGTTTTGTTGAAAGCTTCAGATTGCAATTCAAACTGGATTCCTTTTCTTTTTTTATTTTCAGTAACTTTTTTTTTTTTTCAAAATTTGGTTACAAAGGAATAAAATTCACAAATTGCAGAAAGATCCTAAGGAAGAAAATAAAAACAACCTGTAAAGGACTCTCAGAGACAAGCTAGCATGCCTCTATATCTTTCAGCAGTCTGTGATTAATGGAGTATTTTGTACGGTTCAGTAACCTGCCTTCATCTGTAATTTGTAGTACAATTTTTATATCACTATATAATATATTCTTCCTCAACATAGTTTCAAAGACAGCAAAACATTTTTAAGTAGCTCTTTATTTTTGAACATGAAGATTAGTTTCAATTTTCACTATTAAAATATTTCTTACTCAGGTTTTGTAATGAACATTCATTCATTATTCAACATATATTCCTTGTGCACTTACCATGTTCAAATCATGAAACTAGGCATTGTTTTTATGGGACAAAAAGATAAGATACAAATAGTTTTTTCCTTCAAGGGACTGCTGAAAAGGGCTAATGTCTCTATAATGATAGTAACTGCTTAAGAAAGGCCTCTTTCTTTTTCTTCTGTGAGTTTCATGTCCCATTGTATTCTCTGTAAATCTGGTTCATGAAACCAACTCCTGGGGCTGATTTTGGTCCATCTTCTTTCAGAAAGTATTGTGTAAGAGCCCAATAAATTTATATGGGTTGATTTGTTAGAGATTTTGTTAACTCATAAGCTAAATATATGTTAGGGAATATTGAAAATCTATTACAGTGATTATTGTTGGTATGCTTTTGTAACAATAAATACGAAGCACACAGAGAAATAGCTGAAATTTAATTCTGGTATAGTTAAGTAGCTTAATCGTATTTAGCTCAGAAACTCTAGGTTGCACAATTTAACTGAAATTGTGGTTCGGTTGCCTGATAGCTGAGTTTCCAACTCAGGTGGTGGTCACAGCCTTATTTTCTTGGGGCAGTGGAATATTTTAATAGAATTATTGGCATCTCATTCTGCCACTGAAATCAAGACTGCCTTTATTATTACTTGCCCAGTGGGGATGGCTGCTTTGCTTACTTGTGTAGCATATGCTTCTTCTGAAGTCAAGCATATGGGAGTGACTTGAATCAGTGATTCTCTAACTGCTTTAGGACTGCAAGTTGCATTTCTTGATTCTTGTCATTCCCTTTAGAAAATCATATCCTTGGGGCACCTGGGTGGCTCAGTGGGTTAAAGCCTCTGCCTTCAGCTCAGGTCATGATCCCAGTGTCCTGGGATCGAGCCCCACATCGGGCTCTCTGCTCCGAGGAGAGCCTGCTTCCCCCCCCCCTCTCTGGCTCCCTCTCTGCCTGCTTGTGATCTCTGTCTGTCAAATAAATAAAAAAACCTTAAAAAAAATTAAATCTAATCTTAAAAAAAATTAATCTAATCTTTAAAAAAAAAAGAAAATCATATCCTTGTTATAGACAAAAAGTTGAAAAAAATGGAGATATATTTGATTAAAAGAGGCACAGTCATGGTTGTAAAAGGCAAAATTTTAAGTTGACTGCATGACCCCTGCCCACTGGTGTTACTCTCATAATTACGTTAAACTGGATGGTAAGTGGGAGATTGTTGGGTGGGCTAAGCTAATTATACAAACCCTTTAGAAGGAGAGTTTTCTCTGGCTTGGAGTGGAAGAGGAAGTCTTGAAGATTTGAAGCATAAGAAGGACTCAGTTTACTATTGCTAGCTTGGAGATGGAAGGGCTACGTGAAAAGGATAATAAGGAAATGAATTCTATCAACAACCAGTGAGCTTGGAAGAGAACCTGGAGATCCAAATGAGAACTGTAGTTGGTTGACACCTTGAGTGTGAGACTTTGAGCAGAAAAACCAGCAGAGCCTACTTAGAATTCTGACCTACAGAACTGTCAGATAATAAATGGCTGTTGCTTCAAGCTGCCCTCAGGTTGTGGTAATTTGTTATTTAGCAATAAAAACCATTGGTTAAATAGCTAATGGTTATTGTTATAACCATAGTACAATGGTTATAACAACTCAGATTTTATGCCTTATTGGGAATATGTTGGTCATTTATCTACTGTCAACCAAGGGATAACATTTAAAAAAATGTAAATGAAGCAAGGGTAAATTTTATGAAACTCTTAACTAAACCCCCAAATAATAAAACAACATGGTATATCACCAAAAGAATGAAGTCCATAATATATGCATTTTTTATATTACTAAAGCTTTATATAATTTATAACAAACTAACACATAATAGTTCAACAAATGACATAATAGAAATATGTTTAGGCTGGTGTTAGGTACATAGGAGGGTTATCTTAACCCTACCTGGGCAATATGGGAAGTTCTTCCTATTGGAAGTAGTGATTGTCAAGGGAATGTAGGAGGTAACTTACCTTATGTTTACGGACCCAAGGAAAATAATTTTTTTTGATACTATGAGTGAAAAAAAATTGGGGACATAGAAGACAATTGTGATGAGCTAAGAGAAGTGGAATAGGATGGACAAAAAACCCAGGATTTCATTTCCTCTCCTACTCCCAAGTCTTAGGACAATCATCTTAGGGAAGGATGCTCTTGTCAGGACCTTTCCTCAAAAAACTCCCCTGAGAATGAAAGGAGCTTTGATTACAGGAACTAAGGATGGCATTTTATTACTAAACTAAAGTCTTTCAGGCTTTAGATGTAAGTTAAGTTTAAAGGATGACACCCCTACTGCCTAAACACAGGCATCTGAGACTTCTGTGCTTGCAGTGAGTGCACCTGTTGGAACATACAGAGTTGAAGTTGATTACAGGGAAAGACTTTGTGCCTTTTGGAGGATGCTAGCTCTGTTAACTTGTGAGTGATTCCTAGGAGTTAAGGGTGTGACTGATTTAGACTAATGCCAAGCAAAAGACCCATTGGATCCATATGCGCATGAAGAGGGACAAAGCATGCAAAAATTAACTGAGCTACATATCATTCATTCTTATTATGCTGTCACTCCACAAATGATTACGAAAGTAATCTTTTCACTCTCTGATGGTCCTGTCCATCAGGAATCATATTAATGGCTGGTGCCAACCCAAATGTTTGCCTTTATCTTATGCTATTATTGATGATGTTGCAGAAATCAGGATGTTTTTCTCCACTCTGAGATGTCCTGTTGAGCAGGTTTTAGTATGATCAAGGAAATATCTCACTGTTCTGGCGGCTTTGGCACCCTTCCGGGTACATGCTGAATGAGATCATATATTTAATAGGGTGATGTCTTACCTAAGAGAGCTGAGACAAATAGAAACATTTCTATATCCGCCATTCAGAAACAAAAGCTATGCGGAAGAGATTTTAGGATAAAATGTAATATGTTGGGATTTAGAAGGAGAAGAACCTGGGCTTACTCACTGTATGATCTTGAGCAAGTTTTTCATCTCCTGTGAGTTATATAATTGCCACGAAGTTTGTTGGGGATAATGCATGACAGAGTATCAGCTCAATGTCAGTTCATTTCCCTTTCTTCTTGCCATCCAGTTTCTGGAAACTTTACTGTGTATTTTAAGAACTCAAAAGAATTACAAATGCCTATGTCCTATGGAGCAAGAAACTTTGCATCATTATTTTACCCTTGGCTCAGAGTTTATCTTGCCCCTCTTTTTCAGGGCTAGTGGTCACAGGAGCACCAACCAGTAAGGGGGGTACTTCAAAGCCTGAGGTAATGAGATGGATAGTTGGAGAAGCAAGTCGGAATGAGATTTCAAATTATTCACCTTGGGCATTTACATACCTTCTGAAACTGATCTAACCATTTTAAACTGTTGTTTAAATCTTTTTGGGTGTTCTTTCACTTGAAAGTTTTTACATGAACATTTGGAAAGCTTTTTTGTAGGCAAAGGTGATAGGTGTGATACTCCCTCTGTCTCTGTCTGCAAAGTGGCATTCAAATAAATAAAGCTACACTTTCAAATAGTATTCCATCTAACTGCCTATACCAAGTGGAAAGGATATAAAATTTTGGAATTCAAGTTACAAATCAAGTAGACACATAAATTCATTTTCAAGAAGAAAAATGCCTGTTTATGTGTATGAAAACTTCAGCTGAACTTTTGAGTATACCATGCACACCCCCACCCCCCCGCCGCCCTGCCCCAGAGAAGTTTACAAGCATGTTCTTTGTTTTTGCTTGTTACCTCCTGTTTCATAATGGCTTCTATGAAGGAGCCAGGAGAGTCCCTCCTTGGTCTCCTAAAACGATGTGACCAGGGACCCGCTTGGTCCCTCTGGGCTTGAAGATCCCATTGATGACCATGGAATGTGGTAGTGATCTCTCTTAGTTTGAGAGTGATCTCTCTCTTAGTTTGTTCTGACCAGCACAGACATTTTTCAGAGGGAAAGCAGGGCCCTTTCCAAGTCTGATCTCAACTGTGGCTGTGTCCAGATTGTGTCACAAGTTGTGTCCACATTGTGGTTTCAGGCACTTGCATTTACCAACTTGGTTTTGGCTGGAGAATGAAGAGTTCCTATCGTGAATATACCCAGTTGCGTCGTGATCCCAAGAAGAAAGAAAGCAGATATGCACAATCTTCTCCATCCTCACCCAACTTTTATTTCTCTACATCTGGCTCTACTCAGGAAAAGGGGAAATTTAATTTTAGCTCTTTAGTTCTTTCAGGCAGATTATTTCTTTGCAAACTCATAGGTGTTTAATGGAAGTTTATGAGGCTTTGTTCATCATTACTTAATATTATCATTCAGGGAAATTTCTAGGGTCAAAACTCTTTATCAATTTATGTGGTATTTGTAATGTATAGCTGTATGTTTAGCATTTAGGAAGCCAATAATTTTCCTAAAAGAGCTCACACATGTTAGAATATTAGGCATATTTTTGCCTTAAAAAAACTTGTGATAACTTTTAAGCCAATAATAGTGGTAAGAATGGCAAGAATAACAGCATCAAGAATAAATGCTACCTATTCATGAATCCTTATATGTTTCAGGCACTGTGGTAGCTCTTCATGTGAATTATGGAATTCAGTCCTCACAAAGGCCCAGTGAAATAGGTCATTTATTTTCTCTCTTTTTCAGATGAGGAAGCTTTGAGAGATTTAATGACCTGTTTAAGGTCACAGAAGAGAGAAGTGTTCACTAGATTTTGAACCAGGCAGTCTCCTTTCAATTTAATGCCTATCTAAGAGTAAATGTAGCTCAACAACATTAATTGTTAGGGAAATATAAATCAAAACCACAAGGAAGTACCACTTTGTATCCATTAGGATAGCTTTTATCAAAAAACCGGAGGATGTAGAGAAATTGGAACCCCATAAACATTGCTGGTGGGAATATGAAAATTATATAGCTTCTATGGAAAATAATATGGCACTTCCTTAAAAAGTTAAATAGTTACCATTTGATCTAGCAGTTTCTCTTCCGAGTATATACAGATGGTCCCTGACTTATGATGGTTTGACTTATGATTTTTTTGAGTTTATGGTAATATGAGAATAATAATAAGCATTCAGTAGAAACTGTACTTCATGTTTGAAATTTGGATCTTTTCCTTGGGCTAGTGATATGTGCTTTATATTCTCTTGTGATGCTGGGCGGGGGCAGTGAGTTGCAGCTCTCAGCCAGCCACGTGATTATGAGGGTAAACAGCTGATAACACTTTCAACCATTTTGCACCCGTAGAACAATTCTGGTTTTCAGAATGTTCAGTAAATTGCATGAAATTTCCAGCCCTTTGCTAAAAACTAGGCTTTGTGTTGTATGATTTTGCCCACCTCTCACCTAATGTATTTTGAGCACGTTTAAGGTAGGCTAGTCTAAGCTATAATGGTTGGTAGGTTACGTTATTAAATGCATTTTTGACTTAAGATACCTTGAATGGGCTTATCGTGACGTAAGCCCATCATAAGGTGAGGAAGATCTACACTCAAAAGAATTGAAAGCAGGGACTCAAATAGATATTTGTCCACCCATGTTTATAGCAGTTTATTCATAATAGCCAATAGGTAGAAACAACACTATATCTATCAGCATAGGAACTGATAAACAGATGCAAACAATATATGTAACAAATGTAAACGAACTTGTAAAACAAATTTTATAGGTATACAATGGAATATTATTCAGCTTTAAAAAGAAATGAAATTCTGGCACGTGTTACACAACATGATTGAACCTTGAGGGCATCATTATGCTAAGCAAAATAAACCAAACGCAAGGGATAAATACTGTGTGATTCCACTTATATGAAGGTTCTTGAATATTCAAATTCATAGAGACAGAAAATAGCATGGTTTCCAGGTACTGAGGACAGAGGGAAATGTGACACTAGTGTTTAATGGATATAGTTTCAATTTCAGAAGATGAGGAGTTGTGTGGGGTGCCTGGGTGACTTAGTTGGTTAAGCGTCTGCCTTTGGCTCAGGTCATGATCCCAGGGTCCTGGGATCGAGCCCTGCATTAGGCTCCCTGCTCTGTGGAGAACCTGCATCTCCCTCTCCCACTGCCCCTGCTTGTGTTCTCTCTCTTGCCTGTGGTCTCTCTCTGTCAAATAAAAAATAAAATCTTAAAAAAAAAAAAAGGAAAATGAGGAGTTGTGGAGATGGATGGTGGTGATGGTTGCACAACCATATGAATGTCCTTAGTAGTCCCAAACTGTACACTTAGAAGTGGTTAAAATGGTAAGTTTTATGTGGTGTATATTTTAAATTATTAAATTAAATAATTACTAGATTAAATTAAATAATTAAATTAAATAATTACTAGAAAACAACAAAATTTAAAAAAAAATTAAAAATGAATAATGACCAGAGTGTTTTCAAATGATGGATTCAACTATGTTTTAACTTAAATCAGTGAGACCTGTTGTAAGTGATGAGTAACAATTACCTTATGGGAGGTAGTCCTCTCTTTTCAATAGAAGCATCATCTGACCTCTCTTTTCAATGGTTTGGTCATTAGGGGTCTTCTAGGAGACAGACAAGGTAAGGTTTCTATGCCTTCAGTATTGGTTTTGCTTCCTTATCCTTTCCCTTCAGTTAAAACCATTTATTCTCCACACCTCCATGAGAGGAATGTATTATAAGGTTTAACCTTCTCTGGTCTGAAAATTTTGTTTGTTCTCTTCTTGCTCTGCCAACCCCCCCATGGAATTAGCAGCAGGCTATGTGACAAAGATAACACGTAGTTCAGTTTTCGTTGGCCACTGTTTTGTTGCTGCCACTTCAACTTCCTTCCACTCACTTAAGGAAAGTCTCTAGCCCTGGGGTCTGACAGTTGGCATATGGTTAAGGACAACAAGAATGGCCCACACAACACAGGTTTTATCCTCAGCCTTCTATCTTTTTTTTTCTTCAAGATTTTATTTATTCATCTGACAGAGAGAGCATAAGATGGGGGAGCAGAGGCAGAGGGAGAGGGAGAAGCAGGGAGTCCGATTCGGGACTCGATCCCAGGAGTCTGGGATCATGACCTGAACTGAAGGCTGATGCTTAACTGACTGAGCCACCTGGGTGCTCTTTTTTTTTTTTTTTTTTTTTAATGTGGTGAGTTCTTGCCTATAAAATACCTAATTAAAGGTAATGCTTAATGTGGGGGAAAAAGCTTCTGCCAAGGTCCTCAAAGGGGCCATGGCTTTTTTGGTTTTGGTCTTGGTTTTTTTAGTTTTTTTGGTGGGTCTACTACTAGATCCTAGAGAACTGTCTCCTAAACTAACATTGAAATCTGGGCCACTGAACCACTATATATGTCCTGCCTCTACTTGCTACAGTTTTTATTTTATTTTTTTTTATTTTTAAAATTTTATTTATTTATTTGACAGAGAGAAATCAAAAGTAGGCAGAGAGGCAGGCAGAGGGAGATGGGGAAGCAGGCTCCCTGCTGAGCAAAGAGCCTGATTTGGGGCTCTATCCCAGGACCCTGAGACCACGATCCGAGCTGAAGGTAGAGGCTTAACCCACTGAGCCACCCAGGCACCCTGCTACAGTTTTTGAAAAGCTATAATAAGTATGTGGATATTTTCAATTCATTTTTAGATATGTACTGATTCATTTTGAGATGAAGAGATTGAATTTGGAAACTTTTAATTTCCTTAACTAGGTAATGTTCTATGTTTGTTTAGATATAAAAATTATTCAGTTCTTTGGAAAAATATAAACAGTTGCAGTGTTACTTTGCACTAAGTCCATATTGACAATCTGCATTTGTGTGACCGTATTTTACTGATAAACATTTACAAGAATCATGCCATAGGCTTTTTCACCTCATTGGAACTCATCATTGTTAGTGAATTTATTAACCATGAAAAATTGATGACTAAGAGAATGTGTGACTTTTTAAGGAATGCAGATTAATTGAAGAAGTGAATTAGCTATACGTATATGCTAAGTAAGCAGCAAACCACATGAAACTTGTACGATGTCATAAGGATAAGTACTTGGTAAGAAATTATATTGTGTTTTTTTAAAAAGGCAGACGTGGCGCAATGTGGAAGGTGGGAACTTATCTTGTGATGACTGTCTCATCTAGACATTAATTGGCCAAGGCATGAATCTGCATTGATTAAGACATCTTTGACTTTCCAATAGCATATTTAGGGTTGTGCCTCTTTTCCTCACAAATTCAGTGGGGGGGGGGGGGAAATACCTGTACGCGACCTGCATTTATGAGAAGTGAGTTGTTTCTGCTCTCAGCCTGGATATTACAACCTCTCCCATGTGACTGATGAAAGAATAATCTGCCTCTGTCACTTTGCTCTTTTCTATGTACTCTGTGTCCAGAATTCCACCCCCATCTCTACCCTCTCTCCTTTGCTTTGCCTTTCTTATCCAGGCAAATCTTCTTCAAGTTCAGTGGAAGAAGAATAATGGAAGAACCAGTTATTTGGTGTATTCCCAGGAAATCTCTGAAAGAATCCCCCCCTCCCACCCTAGAGAATGTGGGGATGGAAGGCAACTGTATTTACACGGCTTAGGTCTGTGTGGTTTAGTTCAAAAAGCATGGATTTATTACAGGCTCCATCACCTTAAGTGTGTAACTTGTCTTCTCTAGGACTTCTGCTTTTAATCTACACAAGGGGAGGAGTTAGGAAAACTGGTGTTAGGAAAACTGAATAACTACATGCAGAAAAATGAAATCGGCTCCCTATGATATACCAACTCACAAAAATTGAAATGGATTAAAGGCTTAAACATCATCTGATATCAGGGTTACTCCTTTTACCAATTCCAGTTTGGCACTTCCTGATTTGGATAGATTTTTGTTTAAATAAACTCTTAAAATTTTTAATTTTGTTATCTTTTAATAGCTCTGGTGTCAGAAGAACGTACTGAAGGAGACCCCCTCATGGCTCCCAGAAGTGATGAGCTTTATATCTAGAAAAATCTTTTGAATCCATCTTAGACGAAGATCTCCTCCATGATAGAAAGAAGAAAAATGAGGATTTTCTGGATTGTTTGATATCATTCAGGTGGCAGTCCAGTTCTTTGAGGAATTAAAAACAACTGTACTTGTCTTATAAATCAGGTCTTTGTAAGAACAGAAATGCAGCTCTGGAAATAGTTCTAAGCCAGCTTACCATTTTTATCAATCCAAAACCTTGAGTCGTTAGAAACTGTGCTAGTGTTTGGTTAAGCGTCTTAGTGTGTGTCTTTGGAGTTGTGAAGGGGCAGGGATGATATCCTCTGTGCTGGGAGTCTGCTATTTTCACTGCCGGAGGTGGAGGCCTAGTTGAGAAAAGGGCTTGAGTGGGCCTCACTGAAGTTGGGGCAAGGAGATAGTCTTTGCCACCTTTTCCACTGGGTCCTGTCAGTGTTTCAGGATTATCACCGCCAAAGCATCAGGCGCCAAGACATCAGGGATCTGTGTTCCTCTTACTGCCACTCTGAATTATTTGCCCTCCCTGCCAACATGACCTTTCAGCTCCAGCAGCTCTCTGTTGCTCCTTGCCACACTCAGCACACAGGAATGTTCCTTAAATCCCAGTGGCCATTGACTCATCTCCCTACAGACAACTGGAAGTCAGTTCTGGAATACTGCCATCAAGCGGGCGCAAGGCCTGCACACCTGCCCCCAGCAGGGGAGTTTCTTTTAGTTTAGGAGCAAAACTCCTCTGTCCCATCTATTTTTTTTCAAGTGTGTATGCTTTTTCCATCAAACTCTCTCCTCCTCAGTGAGCTTAGGCTTTTGAAGATATAATTCAGGAAGTTTTTCATGCCACTGTTATTTCTGCTCAGTTATATATCTCCCTGAGGCATTGAAACACAGAGCTCTTGAATTGACTAGGGTAAAGGGGAAAATTCAGAGAGAGAAAAACAAGAATGAATATCTTAGAATATTTTCCAGCCACACATATTGGTTGGCTTCGGAGAGGTGAACCTAGGTTTACCAGCTCACCCCTAGACATAATAGAGTATTACTATCAGTTCTGCGGCTTCTATAATGCAATTGGGTGAGTGTAAGAGGAAACACACCGGTTGGGTTGGAAGATCATTGTTCTGATTTTTCTTTTGCCCAGTGTCACCTGACTGCAGTTCCTTATCTGTGCAATGAGTAAGTTGGATCGTTATCTCTTCCAGCAATCATATTTTTAACTTACAATAATAAGTACTCTTCATGGCAGTAAATGTTCCGTTAGTACATAAATGACCACATCAGTTAGCACCTACATGGTGCTGCTGGCTGATTTTCATATATTATCTAGAGGTGTTTACTTGATATTCAGTACCATCTCATACAAATATTTCAGTTGATTCAGAAAAAAATCCATCATGTCAGTTACTAATATGAAAGATGACCCTTTTCTCATGGAATTTCTGATTTTTATCATATAGTACAAATACTTTCTTCTCTGACATGACCTTTCCTCTGGAAAGAATAATGGCCATGTGCCCTCAGAGCTTCCCTCCCTTGTCTCCTGGAACAACTTTCCAGGGTGACAGTAATTTTCCTCCTTTTGGAAGTATGATTTTTTTTTTTTTTTAAAGAAGAGCCACAAAGTTTGTTAATACAATGACCCACTTTTATTTTTACCAAGTAGCCTGGCTAATGGCTGAAAAATAATAATCAATAGGGTTTCCATTTTTAATGCGAAAGATATTGATGCTCATCTGTCTTTTAAGTAAAAAGACAGAGGCCCAAAAAGGTGCTTTGAAATGCCTGTTGGAATAAGTGTCTGCATACCTGTTGTCAGCCCTTTCCAGACGTTTCCTTCACCACAGTTTCTTTCCTTTCCTGTGGTATGTAATGTGACAGTTTAAGGGGTCTTCTGTTGCACTCAAGATTTTATCCCTTTTACATTTTTTTTCCGTTTCTCTCACTTGGCACTTGGTAGTACTGCTTTGCCACAGCTGTTTATAGTGTAGAAGACTCATGTCATTCATGGGTGTATTCCTAATTTCTCCCTCCTGAGTTGCATATGAATATTAGCATCTGATGGAATTTGTTATAAGCAAATGGATGTCAGAGTCCCATGCTGATTTCTTTCTTTTCGTCGTCTTCTGCGGCTCCCTCAGTATGTGCAATCTGTGTGTTTTGTGGTGTGTCTTACTCAGGGCCAGACGTTCTTGGCTGGACTTCAGGACACATCCTGACTCTGTTTACAGGTAAGGAAGGCCCAAAGTCTACTGCCCTGGAGAGAATGGGGGACATAGAGTTAATCATCGTAGGACGTGTCAGACAAAAGCAAACAAGAAACTAGCTGGCTTCCTCTGGAGTTTGATGTCACAGTCAGACTTGTTGTTTCCTGATTTTGGCAGATGCTGAGGCCGGGACAACTCTATATTATGTGTATTTCCATCTACTGAATTACAATTGCTTCCTGCAAAACACAATGACCACTGAGGAGGTGCAATGTGTTCTTGGCCGCATGAACAATCTCTAATCTCTGCATGTGTCTAAAATGGAAATAACTGATTTTTCTTGAATGCTCTTCTGTCTCCAGATCTACATCTAAGAGTTTCCTAAGGCTTTCATTGAATCCAGGGCCTGTTTCCCAGGTTCTGAGTGTGCACCTGTCATGGTTTTGTGGGCAGAGGAAGCTAGTGAGGGTCAAAATATATATTTTTAATGAACACACAAAAGTTTGGATTTAAGAACCACAGTTTCTTTAGAACATAAATATGGTAAATGAGATGTGTCCTGTGTTATTTTATACCAGTATTTGCTTTTCTTCAATGTAATAGCAGTCCATTTCCCTGAAAGTTACATTTAAATATAATTATAAAAAATAAGCATTAAACTCCCATTTCATGATTTACCCACTCTTAATAATATCCATTAGCTCCAGCAATGAAAGACCAAGAGTTTAGCTCATTTACATGCCCTTTTCCTCCCCACAGCCTCTTACCAATTGTACACTTTTGAAAATATTGTAATTAATTTTATCAATAATTTAATATTTTATGAAGTTTTATTAACTTATTAAATGTATTTCTTAAGCCATTTATATTAAATACTACTTTTTAAACCCCAATATGTAGGAAAAAGTTAGCTCCATATACTTCCATCCATCTAGAGATCCTTTTATTCTGTCAAAGTCCTGTTATATACCTGAGTTTGATGCTTTGTCTTAGATTCATCCTAAAAATTGAAAACCAGTAACTATTATTTATAATATTTTAATTATAAAACTATTATTCAAAGCTGAGCCAATTAAACCTACATATTTGGGAATGTAATACTGTTTTTGAACTGGTGTGACACAAAGAAGAGTGCTACAAGCCTCTGCATCCCAAAGGTACTCTCTTTTAAATTTTGTCAGTGTGACCTCCACTGTCTTCCTGAAATTTATCTATGGTGTATTGGTATATTCAGGTTTTCTAGTTTCTCTAGGGTCTTTTTTTGATAAGTTACTTTTAAAAATACTTCTTTCCCTATATCTTCAATTTATATGAGTGGAGTTGAACAAAGTAATACCTTATATATCATCTGTATCTTTGATTATGCTCTTCTTCACAGTTTTAACTTTTGTGTATTTATTTTCTCTCTCTTCTTTTTGGAATAGGCAAGCTAGTGTTTATTGTTCATGTATCCGTTCCAAAGAATTGTCTTGGATTTATTTTTCAATTTTATTTGTTCCTATTTTCCCATTCCATTCATCAATTTCTGTTTTTGTCTTTCCTATCTCTTACATTTTTTGGGGGGGGTTATTGTTGTTTTTTGATGAGTTAATATGACATTGTCTGTACATACTGATAGTATCCTGGATTGGTCTACAGACCAGTGAGAAAAAAATTAGTTATGAATCTTGTAAAGAGTTGGTTTTTGGAAAGTCAGTTCTCAACAGGAAGCTTATTAATAATAACTTATGGAACAATAGACACCAGTGAGTGGAGACTTAGGACATCTTTTCACACAAAGTAGGAGAGATGTTGCAAAGCAAGGCCCCATTTGAGAACTCTCATTCTGCAACCTCTTGCCTTCTAAGTTAACTCTTGTTGTTCTCCTGTTCTCACTCCTCTGATCTCTTGCCTTTGATTTGAAAATTGTTTATCATTGAATACTTCTTGATGAAGGCAATCCCAAAACGTTATATTAGAAGTTATTCATAGCTTCATATATTTTATCTGTATCAGGTAGGATTCTGTCAAGAAGCCTATAGTGTGCTGAGAGAAAGTAATACAAAGAGAATTTAATAAAGGAAAGTTTGGGGTAACATGTCATAAAATGATAAAGAATAGTTTAGAAGCTTGGATCAAGTAAGAGGGTGGTACTGCTACTAGTTCTGAGTCAGAGGAGGTGAGGGGAGGAAGAGGTTTCTGGAACCTGGAGGCAGAGACAGCTATGTAGAGAGGACCAGCTGATGGGAATTGTTGTCTCTGATCAGGGGAAGTAGCCGACTTGGGTTGGCTCCATAGGCAGTGGAACAAACACCATGACTTCACTCTCCTTTTTCCCTCTTCTACCAGTACTTCCTGTGGTCTGCAACTTCTGAGAAGTAAGAAGGTGGTACCTGTGGGTGTAACCTACCAGTGAAATGTTGTGAAGCAGAGAGCAAGGTGAGAAGGACAAACAATGGCTATCAAAGGGAAAATAGGAGATACTCAGTACACCCACCCACCCAGGTACCACCCCTTCTTACCCTCCTCAGAGAGTCTAAGAAATCCATCCACCCAATATATAACTTGGTGGGGTTTGCTTACCACTTGGTGTAAGTTTGCTAATTACTTTCTTTATGGAAAGGTTTTTAGTAACAAATACAGATTCTTTAATACATCTGGAGCTGTTCACATTTTCTGTTTCTTTGGTCTCCTTGGGGAAGTTGTAGTTTTCAAGGAAATTATTTTCATTTAAGTCATTCAACTTATTTCCTTAAAGTTCACAATATTCCTTTGTTATATCTTTCTTGATAGGTGCAGAATCTATTGTGATATATTCTCTTTCATTTCTGATACTGGTAAGATGTGTATGTGTTTCCTTTTAGGATCCATGATCAGGCTTGCTAGATATACATCAATTTTATCAATATCTTTGAAGAGTGAACTTTTGGCTTTGTTAGTTCTCTACTGTTTGTTTTCTAGTTCATTAATATCTTCTTTACTATTTTCTTTTTCCCACTTAATATGCTCTTCTTTAGCTTCTTAATGTAGGAACTTAGATCATTAATTAAAAACCTTTCTGATTTCTTCTTTTATTCTCTTTTTAAAAAAATTTAATTTAATTTTTTGAATATAGTTGACACACAGAGTTTCACTAGTTTCAGGTATACAACACAGTGATTCACCCAAGTTAGTGCATTATGCTGTGCTCGCTACAAGTGTAGCTACCATTTGTCACCTCACCTTACACTATTACAATGTCATTGACTGTATTCCCTATTGCTATGCCTCTTATTCCTGTGACTTCTTCATTGCGTAACTGGAAGCCTGTTTTCTCCTACCTCCCTTTATCCTTTTTACACAAGCCTCAAACCCTTTCTGCTCTGCAACCATACGTTTATTCTCTGTATTTATAGGTCTGATTCTCCTTTTTGTTTATTCATTCCATGTATGAATGAAATCATATGACATCTGTCTTTCTGAACACAATACCTCTAGGTCCATCCATGTTGTTGCAAATGACGGGAACTCATCATTTTTTTGTGGCTGTGTGACATTCTTATGTGTGTGTGTGTGTGTGTGTGTGTGTGTGTGCACATGTCTATGTGTGTATTTATATACCACTTCTTCCTTTTCGTT
This sequence comes from Enhydra lutris kenyoni, assembly GCF_002288905.1. Classification (NCBI taxonomy): domain Eukaryota; kingdom Metazoa; phylum Chordata; class Mammalia; order Carnivora; family Mustelidae; genus Enhydra; species Enhydra lutris. The sequence continues at coordinate 8,172,621 of NW_019154088.1, read as the reverse complement.
TTTCTATTGATGAACACTTAAGTTTGCTTCCGTATCTTGGCCACTGTAAATAATGCTGCAGTAGGAGTGCATGTATCTTTTCAAATTAGTGTTTCTGTTTTCTTTGTGTAAATACTCAGTGGAAATATTGGATTGCATGTTATCTCTATTTTTAATTTTTGAGGAACCTTCATAATGTTTTTTGTGGTGGCTATTTATATTCCCACCAATAGTACAGGCTTTTTCTCCATATCCTTACCAACACTTGTTATTTCTGGTCTTTTTAATTTTAGCCATTCTGACAGATGATATCTTATTGTAGTTTTGATTTGCATTTTCTGATGACTAGTGATGTTGAACATCTTTTCATGTGTCTGTTGGCCGTCTGAATGTCTTTTTTGGAAAAATATCTGTTCAAGTCCTCTGACCATTTTTTAATCAGATTGTTTTATTGGTGTTGAATTATATAACTTCTTTATATATTTTGGATACTAACTCTTTATTGTATATATCAGTTGCAGATATCTTCTCCTAGTCAGTAGATTGCCTTTTCATTTTGTTGATGGTTTCCTTTGTTGTACAAAATTTTTTATTTTGATATAGTCCAGTAGTTTATTTTTGCTTTTGCTTCTTTTATCTGAGGAGATTTATCTAGAAATATGTTGCTATGGCCAGGGTCAGGGAAATTATTGCCTGTGTTCTGTTCTAGGATTTTTATGTTTTCAGGTCTCACTTTTAGGTCTTTGAGTTTATTTTTGGGTATGGTATAAGAAAATGGTCCAGTGTCATTCTTTTGCATGTGGCTGTCCAGTTTTCCCAGCATAATTTTGAAGAGACTGTCTTTTCCCCCATTGTATATGCTTGCCTCCTTTGTCATAGATTAATTGGCCATATAATTATGGGTTTATTTCCGAGCTCTCTATTCTGTTCCATTGTTTTCTGTGTCTGTTTTTATTCCAGTACCATATTCTTTTGATTACTACAGCTTTGCAGTATATCTTGAAATCTGGAATTGTGACAAAATGTATTAAAAAAATAAGACAAATCTATATGCTGTTTTATTCATTTTTCTTAATATTGCCTTGGCTATTCAGAGTCTTTTTGGCATGATAGAAATTATAGTATTATTTGTTCTAGTTTTGTGAAAAATGTTATTGGTATTTTGATAGGGATTGCATTGAATCTGTAGATTGCTTTGGGTAATGTGGACATTTTAACACTATTAATTTTTTCAATCTATGAGTATGAAATATCTTTGTTTCTTTGTATCATCTTCATTTTCTTTCATCAGTGTTTTAAGGTTTACAGCATATAGGTCTTTCACCTCCTTGGTTAAGTTTTTCCTAAGTATGTCATTCTTTTTGGTGCAACTCTAAATAGAATTTTTTTTTAATTTTATTAATGTATAGAAATGTATATTTCTATACATTAATAAAATGTATATTTTATATCATATATACACATTATAATGTAATTATATATACATTATATATAATGTATATATACAATTATATACTATAATGTAATTATATATACATTATAATGTAATATATATATACATTATAACGTATATTTATATAATGTAATGCTATTTTATTAATGTATAGAAATATTACCAATTTGAGGGTATAAATTTTATATCCTGCAGCTTTACTGAATTCATTTATTGCTTCTAGCAGTTTTTTTGGTGGAATCTTAAAAGATTTTCTGTGTATAGAATCAAGTCATCTGCAAATAAGTCACAAGTTAACCTCTTCTTTGCCAATATGGATGCCTCATTTCTTTTTCTTGTCTGATTGTTCTGACTAGGAGTTCTACTGTGTTGAATAAAGAAGTGGTGAGAATGAATATCCTTGTCTTGTTCCTGATCTTAGAAAAAAGTTTTATACCACTGAGTATGTTAGCTGTGGGTTTTCATATATGGTCTTTATCATGTTATGATATGTTTCCTCTAAACTTACTTTTTTGAGAGTTTTTATCATGAATGGATGTTGAATTTTGTCAAATGCTTTTTCTCCCATCTATTGAGTTGATCATATGACTTTTATACTTTGTTGATGTGGTATATCACATTGATTGTTTTGTAAACATTAAGTAAACCATCTTTGTATCCTGAGCATAAATCCTACTTGATCATGGTGAATGATCTTTTTAATGTATTGTTGTATGTGGTTTGCTAATATTTTGCTGAGGATTTTTGCCATCTGTGTTCTTCAGAAATGTTGGCCTGTTATTTTCTTTTCTTTATAGTATCTTTGTCTGATTTTAGTATCAATGTAATGCTGGCCTTATAGAATATATTTGGAAGCTATTTTTTCTTTACAATTTTTGGCATAGTTTGAGGAGAACAAGCATTAACTAACTTTTTAATTTACCTGTGAATCCATCTGATCCTGGACTTTTATACTTTGGTAGTTTTTTGATTACTGATTCAGTTTCATTACTTGTAAACAGTCTGTTCAGATATTTTATTTTTTCCTGACTCAGTTTTGGAAGGTTTTCTGTTTCTAAGAACTCATCCATTTCTTCTAGGTTGTCCAATTTCTTGGCATATAATTTTTCATAGTATTCTCTTATAATCCTTTTGTTTCTGTGATGTCAATTGTTACTCTCCTCTCATTTCTAATTTTATTTGGGTCCTTCTTCCTTTTTTCCTTAATTAACCTAAGGGTTTATTAATTTTGTTAATCTTTTCAAAGAACTAGTTCTTGGTTTCAATGATTTTTTTTTTCCAGTTGCTACATTTATTTCTGCTCTGCTTTTTATTATTTCTTTCCCTCTACTAACCTTTGGCTTTGTTCTTTTTGTAGTTCCTTTAAGTGTAAGTTCATATTGTTTATTTGAACTTTTTCTGTTCTTTTGAGGTGGGTTTGTATCACTGTATATTTCCCCTATAGAAATGCTTTTGCTGTTTTACTATGGTATTTATAATTTTCATTTGTCTCCATATATTTTTTAATTTCTTTTTTAATTCCTTCATTGACCCATTGGGTTGTTTAGTATCTTATTGTTTAGCTTGCATGCGTTTCTGATTTTTAGTGTTGTTCTTATGATTTCTTTCTAGTTTCATTTCATTGTGGTCAGTAAAGGTATGATTTCAGCCTTGAATTTATTGAGGCTGTGGCCTAACATGTGATGTATTCTAGAGCTATTCTGGATATGAAAATAATGTGTATTCTGATGTCTTTGGATAGGATGTTCTGTGTATATTTGTTAGGTCCTTCTGGTCCAATGTGTATTAAGAGACACTGTTTCCTTGTTGATTTTCTGCCTGGATGATCTAACCATTGATGTAAGTGGGGTGTTAAGGTCCCCTACTTTTATTGTATTATCATCAGTTTCTCTCTTTATGTTGGTATTTGCTTTATGTATTTAAGTGCTCTGTTGTTAGTAATATTTATATTTAAGTAATATTTAAGTGCTCTGTTGTTAGTAAATATTTATAATTGCTATATGTTCTTTTGGATTGATCCTTTTATCATTATGTAATGCCCTTCTTGGTGTCTTGTTACAGTCTTTGTTTTAAAGTCTATTTTTTCTAATATAAATATTGTTACTGTGGCTTTTTTTTTTGCTTCCTTATGCATGGTAAACGTTTTTTCATCCCTTCACTTTTAGTCTGTATGTGCCCAGGTCTGAGGTGAGTCTCTTGTAGGCAGCATATAGATAGGTCTTATTTTTAATCCATTCTGTTACACTGTGTCTTTTGACTGGAGCATTTAGGCCATTAACATTAAAGTAATTACTGATAGGTATGTACTTATTGCCATTCCGTTATTTGTTTTCTTGTTGTTTTATTGTTCTTCTCTTTTCCTTTCTTCTCTCTTGCTCTTTTTTTTTTTGTGATTAATGATTTTCTATAGTATTATATTTGGCTTGGTTTTGCTCTGTTTTTTGTGTGTTTATTATAAATTTTGGTTTTGTGGTTATATGTGTTCATATATAGCTTAACGTTCATATATAACTTTAACTTTAAGTTATATATGAACGTTACTGTTCATATATAACTTAAAGTTCATATATAACTTCCTAAGTTAATAGCAGTCTATATTAATTTGATGATGATTTAAGTTCAGACACATTTTTTAAAAGGAAAAACTTTGTTCTTTTTGTTTTTTTTTACTTCCTCAATGTTTTATGTATATGCTGTCATATTTTACATCTTTTTTATTAATAATTTTCTTATGTCAAATTATGGCTATTTTTTTTCCACTTAAAGAAGTCACTTTAACATTTCTTGTAAGAGTTGTTTACTGATAATAAACTCCTTTATTTTTTGTTTGTCAGAGAAACTATCTCTCCTTCGAATCTGAATGATATCTTGATGAGTACAGTACCGTTGGTTGTAGGTTTTTTCCTTTTAGCACTTTGAATATATCATGTCACTTTCTTCTGCCTGCAAAGTTTCTGCTGAAAAATCAGCTGTTAGCCTTGTAGTTTTTCCCTTGTAGGTGACTTTTTGCTTCACTCTTGCTGCTTTTATTTCATTTCATTTTATTTTTTTAGAGAGAGGGGGAGGGAGGGAGGGGCAGAAGGAGAGTAAGAGAGAAAGAATCTTAAGCATGACCCCAAGATCATGACCTGAGTGGAAACCAAGAGTCAGATGCTCACCCAAATCAGCCACCCAGGCACCCCTCTCTTGCTGCTTTTAAAATTCTCTATCTTTAACCATTGGAATTTTAATTATTATGTGTTATGGTGTGGACCTCCTTGGGTTTATCTTGTTTGGAACTCTCTGTGCTTTTTGGACTTGGATGTTTGTTTCCTTCCCTAGGTTAGGAAAGTTTTTAGCTATTATTTCTACAAATAAGTTTCCTACCTTCTTTTCTTTCTTTTCTTATCTGGGACCCCTATAACATGTTTCCTTGACATTGTCCAAGAGATCCCTTAACCTACCCTCATTTTTTTTTTTTTTTAATTCTTCTCTGGTTTTGCTGTTCATCTTGGTTGCTTTCCACTACCCTGTCTTCCAATCACTGATTTGTTCTTTACATCTGCTAATATACTGTTGAGTCTCTTTATAGTGTTTTTTATATCAGTTATAAGTATATAAATATTCTTATTGTTTTTTTCAAATATTTTCTCTTTATTAAAGGTCTCCCTGATTTCTTCCACTCTTCTCTCCAGTCTAGTGAATATCTTTACAATCATGACTTTAAATTCTTTATCAGGCATATTTCTTTTGTCTGTTACATTCTGAGTTTTGTTTTTGTTTTTTCCTCATTCTTTATTTTGGAGCACATTCCTCTGCTTCATCATTTTACTTGACTTTCTGTGTGTGTTTCTATGGATTAGGCCAAACAGATATTTTTCCTAAACTTGAATGAATGATCTTGTGTTTGGTCAGTCCCTCTATAATGTATGTGCTTAGTGACTTTTGCTGGCTGACAGGAGCTGTGACTGGGCATGTGTTGGGGGTCCTAGAGCTTTCCACGTAGTGGGTACCCTGATAGGAAAGCTAAAGCTGAGGTGGATGTAGGCCAGGGGATTCCAGGGTTCTGTACACTGAGGGTACCCTGGCAGGACAGCTGAAGCTGAAATGGGTATAATCCAGGGTGTACCAGGGCCTTCTGTGCAGGGTATTCCTTGGCAGGGCAGCTGGAGTCAAGGTGGTAAGGGTCAGGGGTTCCCTAAGTTCTCTTCACAGAGGGCGCCCTTGTAAGATAGCTGAAACTAAAGTGGGTATAAGCTGGGGGCCCTGGGCTCTACACAGATTACCTTGGCAGGATAGCAGAACCTGAAGTGGTAAACACCCCAGGTAAACTGGGGCATTCCAGGACTCTCTACACAGAGGTACCCTGAAGGGGCAGCTGGATTTGATCTGGGAGGTCCTGGGGTACTCCTCACAGGAGGGACCCTGGCAGGACAGCCAAAGCTAAAATAGGCATGGGCCAGTGTGGTCTCTGGAATTTCTGCACACAGTGTGCCCTGGCAGGACTGCTGAAGCTGAAGGGGATTGCAAGCCAGGTTGTCGCAGGTCTGTCCACACTTTGTCCGCAAATGCTGAGTGTGGGGAGTTCCCTGGCCAGGACACTGGAGTTAAGGCCAGTGCAGGCTTGAGTATTCCAGGGTACTCTGTGCAGGAGGCACCCTGGCAGGGTAGCTGGATCTGAAGCAGTTCTCCGTCAAGAGGTTCTGGAGCACTTTGCCCTAGCAAGCTGTGTGAAGCCAGTGGACCTGGAGTGTTCTGGGGTGCTTTGTACCCCTTTCACCTTGGCTTGATGGCTGGGGCTGTAGTGAACACTAACCAGGGGTGTACTGGTGTGTGCCACCTTGTTGATGGCTGCCTTGGTGGGAAGGCTGGGGCTGGTGTGGGCTAGAGGTGCAGGGCTCACTGAAATAACAGGCTTGTTAGGGTGCCTGGACTGGGACAGTTCTGTGCTTTCAAGGTTAGGGGAGCAGTGTTAACTTTTTCCATCAGCCTCTACCACCCAGAGAGCTTTTCAGAGCTCTTCTGCTGTTTGTCAGAGTTCTAAGGCTGACTCTTTTATATGCTAGTTGCTCTTTTAACCCACACTTTTTAAAGAAAAAAAAAAAAAGGAAAGAAAGAAGAACAAAAAACCCAAAAGAGAACAAAAGAAAGAAACATCCTCCCCAGCACCCCAAACAAAACAACAACAAACCCATGTTTGTTTGTTTGTTTTTCTGTGCCCCAGCTGGGCTGGTGTGGACTTGAGAACTGGGGTCACTGAAGCAGCAAGCCAGTTATAGGGACTAGACTTTGTTCCTGTTTGTCCTTTTCATGTGGGGAGGGGGAGCATAAACCATATCATTCTGGAGCCCCTCTGACCAGGAGAGCATTTCTGCAGCTCCTCCACCATTTGGCGGCATTCTAGTACTGCTGTCTTTTTAATATGTTAATTGCTCTTTTAAACCATGGCTTTTTTCCTGTGCCCCAGTGGAGAGGGATCTGCTCTTGCTCCCTCAGTACTATCCCTCCACATTGTAGTTTGCTGCAGGAATGAGGGTTTCCTTTCTTACCATCTCCCTTGCTGTTCTCATTTGCCCTTCTTTCTGTCTTTTGTTGTACAGAAGTTGTTCAGTTGGCCCTCAGTTCTTCTTCAGGAGGAATTGTTCTATAAGTAGGTATAATATGGTGTGGATGTGGAATTGTTCTATAAATAGATATAATTTGGGGGTGCCTGGGCGGCTCAGTGGGTTAATTAAGCCTCTGCCTTCCACTCAGGTCATGATCTCAGGGTTCTGGGATCGAGTCCTACATCGGGCTCTCTGCTGGGCGGGGAGCCTGCTTCCTCCTCTCTCTCTCTCTCTGCCTACTTGGGATCTCTCTCTGTCAAATAAATAAAATCTTTAAAAAAAAAATAAATAGATATAATTTGGTGTGGATGTTAAGGGTCTTCCTCTGGACTGCACTGAACTCCCTTACAGCTTTTCTAATGTAAGCATTTAAAAGCCACAAATTTCCCTTTAAGCATTGGCTTCATCATACAAATTTTTATACATTCCATTTTTACTATAATTTGGTTAAAAATATTTTCTTATTTGTTTTGTAATTTGTTGACTGTCCATGTGTTCTGTAGAAATGTGTTGTTTTATTTTTTCCCAAATATTTGCGGTTTGAATAGCAGTCTGTTGATACCAATTTCTAATTTAATTCAGTTGTGGTTAATGAACATAAGCAGCAGGATTTCAGTTGCTTGAAATTTATTGAACATAATATTTTTATGGAGCAGGATATTTTTTATCTTGGTGAATGTTACATATACTCTTAAAAAAAGAATAGTATTCTGGGGGCACCTGGGTGTCTCAGTCGGTAAAACATCCAGCTCTTGATTTCAGCTCGTGAAATCAGGTCATGATATCAGGGTTGTCAGGTTGAGACCCATATTGAGCTCCAGACTCAGCGGGGAGTCTGCTTAAGATTCTGTTTCTCGCTCTTCCTCTCTACCACCCCCACGTTCCTTCTCTCTCTTTCTCAAATAAATAAATCTTAAACAAAAAACAGTATTCTGTCCTGTTGGTTGCAATATTCTACAAATGTCAATTATTAATTAGATCAAGAGGACTGATGATATTGTTAACAACAATATCCTTAATGATTTTTTTGGTCAACTTGCTCAGTCTTTGATAAGTAGGTGTTAAAATGTCCAAATATAATTGTGAATTTACCTAATTTGCCCTTTATTTGTGTTTTTTTTCATTTATTTTGAAGCTATTATTAAGATTTCTTGACTAATTGACTCTATTATTATTAAATTTCCTTCTTCTTGATCCATGGCATCACTGCTCATCTGGAAGTTCTCTGCTTTGTCCATAGCAATTGTGCTTGCCTGGATATTATTATAGCTATGCCCCCATTCTTATGCTTATTGTTTGTATGGCATATTCTTTTCCACCCTGCTACTTTCAACCTATGTTTGCCTTTATATGTAAAATAAAACCCCTCTATATCTATTTTTAAGGGTTAGTCTAGGATTTAAACTATGCATTCTTAACTTACTACTTTCCATTTAAAGATAATGTTATAACACTTCACATAAATGCAAGGAACAGTATAATTTGATCCTCTATCTTTTGAGTTACTGTTATCATATATTTTATTTCTAAATACAGTGTAAACTCAAAACACAATACTATTTTTGCTTTAATCAATTTTCTCTTGAATTAATAGAAGACAAAGTTCTCTTATATCTATAATTTCTGATCTTTTTACCTTCCTATAACTTTCAATTTCCAAATGGAGTAATTTCTTTTCATGCAAATGAATAATTTAGTGTTTTTGTTTGTTTTTTGGTTTGGTTTTTGTTGTTGTTGTTTTTTTTGTGTTTTTGTTTGTTGTTGTTGTAGTGTAGTTCTGCTGTTTTTGGAGTTTTTAATTATCTGAAAATATTTTATTTCATCTTAATTTATTATGATTTTTTTCCCTTATATATGGAATTTGAGGTTAAAAGCTTTTTTTATTTTGGCACTTTAAAGATGTTGCATCATTGTCTCCTGACTTCCATTGTTTCTGAGGTGAATTAACTGCAGTCTGAGTGATTGTATATAATGTGTCATATTCTGTGCTTTACATATTCATCTTTAGGATTTCAGCAGTTTGGTTAAATGTGCTAAGTGTGATTTTCTTTTTACTTTTATTTCTTAGAGTTCACTAAGCTTTCAGGTTGTGCATGTTGCTTTTTGCCAAATTTGTGAAAATTTCATCTCTTCTTTTCTCTCTCATCTCTCTTTCTCTGTGTTATCTCTCTCTCTCCTTCCTATTCAGTATTCCAATTAGAACTATGTTAGACTGCTTAATATTTTTCTATATCAGTGCATCTCAGTTCACTTTTTCAAACTTTTTATTTTTCTCTGCTATTAAGAATGGATAATGTCTGTTTATCTGTCCTCAAGTACACTAACCTTTTTTTCTTCAATGTTGTTTGATATTGAGCCTATACAATTACATTTTTGCATTTCATTTCATTTCAGAAATTATGCTTTTCAGTTTTAGAGTTCTCTCCCCCCTTTTTTTAGAATTTGCATTTCTCTTATCAAAGTCCTTATCTTTTCAATCAATTGCTCATCTTTTTCTTTAAGTACTTGGATATATTTATAAGAGCTCTTTTGAAATACTTGGCCCATCCAGGAACTGTTTCTCTTCACTGTTTTTATTTTTTCATTAGTATGAGTCACATTCCTCTGACTTTTTTTGCATGTCTAGTAATTTTGATTTTATACAGGACATTATAGATTATATTTTGTAGGAAGCTTGTATTATGTTGCCTTTCTTTTTATTCTGGTGGGCGGTTAAATTTCTGGTAGTTTCAATTGATCCTATCTGTCTTGGTTTTATTCTTTGTTAGGAAGATCATTTAGGGTTTTACCTTTTGTCCTTAAATATAGCCACTAATCTGGGGCAAGGTTTCTTGCCCATAATACATGCCCTACCTGATGTCTCAAATGAATTCTTTGTGTGGTTAGTAGGGTCTCTTCACTTTAGTTGTGCCCAGACACACATATCTCTCAGTACTGCGTGACCTCTAGTTTCTATTGTGCTCTTAGCTGCATGGCAGGCAATGCCTTAAGGCCTTACAGAGTCTAGCCTTGTACATGCACATCCCAGCCATCAGCCGGAGTCCCTGGTTAGCCCTCACATAGACTTCTGGAAGTCCCCTTACTGTTGCAGCTTCATTTTCTTCAGTACTCTGCTCTTCAAATTCCAGCTGCTTCAACTGCCTTAAATTCAATTTCAACCCTTTCAGCTCAGTAAGGTTACCATCTTGACTTAAGTGCCAGTTCTTTGAAGTGTGGTCTAGTGTGTGCCTTGAGTCAGGAAGCCAGGGAATATTTGGGACTCATATGCTTTCCTTCTCTCAAGAATCACTGTCTTCTGGTCCAGTGCTTAAAAACTGTTGCTTCAGAACTTTTCCCTGCATTTTTATAATTATTTATGGAGAATGGACAAGTTCAGGACCAATTCTCATGGCCAGAAGTGTTGTTGCCAGTTGTTGTTTGTAGACGATTTTTCCAGGCCATTTGTCATTTGTTTACAGAGACACTTTCTCTTTCTAACCTAGTATAGTCTATGTCCTTTTGTTTGATATTTAATTAAGAACTTTATAACCTATTGCACCTTTTTTCCTCAGCGCAATCCTAATTTAACTTACCTTCCTAAGACCAGAAGAAATGATTAATTAAAAACGAACGGATAGGCTACATACTATATGATTCCAACTATATGACATTCTAATAAAGACAAAACTATGGAGACAATGAAAATATGAGTGATTGCCAGGAGTGGTGGTAGGGAAATGAATAGGCAAAGCACAGAGGATTTCAGGGCAGTGAAAATATTCAGTGTGATACATTGATGGCTGTATGTCATTATACATTTATCCAAACCCATAGAACATGTGATACCAAGAGTAAACCCTAAGGGAAACTGTGGACTTTGGGTGATTATGATGGACCAATGTGCATTCATCCTTGGTAAAAAGTGTACCATTCTGGTGAATGATGTTGTTAATGAGGGAGGCTGTTCATATTGTGGGCAGGGGACATGTGGGAAATCTTTGTAACTCTAAATTTTGTTGTGAACCTAAACTGCTCTAAAAAAAAATAGTCTTAATAAAAGTGAACTGATTAGGGCACCTGGGAGCTCAGTCAGTTAAACATCCAACTCTTGATTTCTGCTCAGTTCATGATCTCATGGATTGTGGAATCAAGCCGTATGTTGGGCTCCACACTTGGCAGGGAGTCTGCTTAAAAAGATTTCTCTCTCTTCCTCTCCCTTTGTCTCTATCACTGTGTGCACATATGCTCTTTCTCTCTCAAATAAATAAATTGAAAAAGTAAACATTAATAGCAGTGTTTTAGGACAAAACTAATAACTTATAAGGACAAAACATATAACTTTTATATGTTTGTTTAATCAATAGTTTTCTTATATATAGTTAAAAATTTTTTTTAATAACAGAATTGCATGGTTTTGTAAAAAGTCATTTTTATCTTAAGCTAATTTCTTTACCATGTATTCACTTTATTTTGTGTTTATTCATGTCTTAAAAAATAGCAAATCTCTTGAAGGGTGAGATTATTAACTTCTATGACCTCTTCTCTTTCCTTTCTTTTTTCTTTTTTTAAAGGGATGGGGAGAGAAAGAGGGAGAAGGAGAAAGAAAATCCTAAGAAGGATCCGTGTCCAGTGTGGAGGCCAACATGGGGCTTGATCTCACAACCCTGAGATTATAACCTGGGCTGAAATCAAGAGTCAGGCACTAAACCAAATGAGCTATCAGGCACCCCTCTTCCTTTTCTTAAACTGGAACATCTGACCCATTTTTTTTTTTTTTAAATCAGTAAATATCTGTCTTGTAAAAAAAAAAAAAAAAAGCATGATAATATATGGCAGAAATGTGTGGGTCCTAGGTCAAGACTGCTTACTTGTGAACCTCACTTCTGACACTTAACAGCTGTGCCATTTTGAGCAGTTGTCCTATTGTTCCTAAGCCTCATCCATAAAATGGGGGGTAATAATTGTACCATATCTTAGGCAGTTTCTTGTAATGGTTTCAATCTGTGCAAAAGCACTTAGCATAATGTCTGATATATAATATATATGTTTAAGAAGTATTAATAATATCTAGTTCTTAAAATACTGCATTCATTTATTTCTTAAAAAAAGCATGAAGAGGCAGCATAGCAGTGTAGGAAAGTCAGAAAATATCTGTTCTATTTCTACCTCTTATTATTTGTTTGACTTCATCTGAACCCTTTAAACTCTCCAATCTTCACCTATAAAATGAGCAGAAAATATGCCTAATTTCACAGTTTGGTGCAATAATCAATTAGGTTAATGTTCCATAGCTTGTTAAAAAACAAACAGAAAAAATAGGTTTATCTAATAAGTAAAATATAAGTAATTAAATAAATCAATAATTTTAATAAAAATATACAAGTTACAGGTTGGATCCTAATATTCCCTACCAGATAGGATCTTCCTGCTATAAAGAAAATATAATTATATATTTCCTCAACAGGAAAAAACGAATGGTCCCCTTCTGGACTTCCATAGTTTCTGCCAGGTGAACCAGTGCTCTGAGAAGAAAGAGCTACATATTCTTGTCTAAAATCTAATGAAGAGAAGACTTACATGTTTTATTAGAAATTTTATTACAAAAAAAAATATGTTGTATATTTAATATAGGAATATAATGTATGTGCTTCATATGTATGTGGCACATACATACGTAAATGTGTGTTTCTTTTTAATGAACAACACACTCAGAGAGCAAAATGTAATTATAAAGCTCAACTCTGGAAATTTAAAGTAAGGGCTTGACTCCCATGACACTCTCAATTGCCAAAAAAGTCCTTTCAGGATATTGCCAGATGCTATGACCTATTGCTAAAAGGATCTTGATTTTCCAGACATGTGAATATGATGCAGACATTTCATCCCTTTCTTTAGGAAAAAGTGTTCTTGAGATTATAGCTCCAGAGGGAGAGCTGGAATTCCAGTCAGTACCACCTCTGTTGTGTGGGATCCAATCAAGAGACAGGAACTACACTAGTAATTTGTACAAGGAAATTTAATATAAAGAAGAATCATCAACTAGATAAAAGGTTAAGATCTAAAGGGATATGAGAGAAATATCTACAAGTTTAATTGGGGTGCAACTGCAGAAAGCAACCACCATCCCTTGGACTTAGGAACAAGTAAAGAAGGAAGAGACTCAGATACTTGGCTGGGGGTGGGTGGTGGTGCAGCATTTTTAGAAGGGTAATCATGGCTGTTTCTGGTTTAGGAGATCTTCTGTATGGTAATAGCTATTAAGCATGAGATCCTTGCAATTTTATGTCTAGGAGTTTCCTGAATTCTATTTGAAATTACTACTTTAGGTGGAACAAAGATACTTCCTTTGAAGTGTATTTTTTTAATCTGAGCAATAAAAACCATCAGAATTACAAACTGTACCACATAATGGATCTTTCCTCAATATTCACTTGAATGTGCAGAGTTCTAGGCTTCATTTTCTGGGAGACATAGTGATGCAAGTTTTAAAAAATAACTTGCTGTCTTGAAAGAGAAATATTTAAAAGTTGAGGTGACACGAAGTAAAATGTGGTAGTGGTTAATACAAATAGTACGTACGTGTAGAAGAAGAAAAGCTACAGTGGTAAGAATTTGTATTTGTCTTGGGCTTCACAATTTTCACAGGACTTTTTCTGGAGTTCAGCTCATTGAATTCTCAAAATAACTGTATAAATAGTCTAGATCTTATTATTATCCCTGTTTTACAGATGAGAAACATGAGGTTTAAGTGATTGCCCCCAAATCTGACAAGTAACAAGTGGCCGACTGGGGCTAAACCCATACCTCTTAAAACACAAACCCTGATCTTTCCAAAGAAACTCAGTACTCTCTGAGGAGAGTTAAGCTACTCATTGTAAGTGAGACTCCATCTTGATATGGGAAGACACAGTCCAGTTTCTCCTCCAGGGGCCTCCAGACCAAAAGTTCAGTGGGGTTGAGGAACCAGTCAACTAACCAGGTTCCCCAACCTGCATAGAAAAGCAAATGAACTCCTCATCTAGGGAAATCAGCAGGAGACTCTTCGAATGGTTAAGCCCCAATTTCTGCATGAGTGAGATTAATGTAACACTGAATCAGACTCCCAGCTGAATCTCCACTGCTAACTGCATGACTTCTGGCCTCTTTCCAGGTTTCTGGAAGCTTAGCCACAAAGGCAGGGGAAGGTTATTTGAGACAGAATCATTCCGATGTACCTGAAGAGATCTTTTCTCCAGCAGATAGCTGACCTCACAGGGAGTGTCAGATCTGCTGAGTCACTTGTTGAGGAATCAGCTCAAAGACAGGCCCCTATTAGTGTGACCTCTCAGAATAAAGCCATTCTGGTATCTCAGGTATTTAAGACATTTGTTAGCCACATTCTTTACATTTAGAGTATTACCTAGGCCTATGTGGGTCCCCTTGCTTCACTTAGCACTACAAATACCCCGGCATGAGCATACACTGTCTTCTGCATTTTTTTCCCTGAATGCTTTAATTCTGGGCTTGGGGGGTGAGGGGGGTGTGGTATGTGTATGTGTGTGTGTGTGTGTGTGTGTGTGTGTGTGTGTGTACTTACTTAATAATGTTACCTATATGCAGCCAAAAGTTTTGTTCTTATTCTTCTTGTTTGGGAAATGGTATTATTTTACTTTGAACAGCTGGCTTTTTCTTTAAGCGGTGGGTCTTCCCAGAGCAAGAAAGAAGCCTTACTAAAGGAGGACTCAGAGTCCATGGCTGCACATTCTTTCTTCTTTTGTTCACTTCCCTTTTCCTTATATCTCACAGGTCAGCTGTCCTTTCGTACCAAAACCCCACCATGGTTTGGGCCCTTTCAGCTAGGCTAAGGACAGTTGTAGAGTAACTGATACAGGCCTATGTGTTTTTTTTTCAAACCTGTGTAGGTGAGACACATTTTACTCACATCCAAAGTCATTCCCTCAGACCTCATTAATGAATATGCTGGGCTGGAAAGCAATATTCAGTTCCAATAAGAAAGTCTAATATTGTGAGCACCAGTTAAGTACTGATTAAATTGGTATGAGATTTAATTAGTTTATCAATTTTAAAGTAAATCTTTTCTACTAATATGGAAAATATTTGCAGTTATAAATTTTTTTAAGTGAAGATACTGACTTTAACATTTATTTATTTCCCGATAGGGCTTAGAGATCCTTGCATATAATAGATACTTAGTAAGTACCCATTACAAATGAAAATAAATAAACCACACTTAGATCTGAATAAGTGTATCAACATAGCATAAAGATGTGCCTTGATAGTGGAATGGATTCAAAGTACACATATATTAGATAGATTCTTACAAAATGTAAATGCTTACTGTATATCTTACAATATATAATACATTATAATAGGTGCTATAGGAACCTCAAAGATGAATCAGACACTGAACTTATGTGAGGAGACTTAGATACAAATAACAGATTAAAAAGGAAAGATAATAAACGATTTAAGGGATCTGTGAAGAGTCAATTGCAGACATCTTTTCTGATCTTCCAAAGCTTTGGAATTCCTGTGCCCATCATAGTCAACAGCTTCAAGATGGTTCATCATTTCTTGCCTCTAATCACATGGTGACATGGGTGTTCTTCTCCACAGAAGAACTGTGCCTGCTCTGTCTGAAAGAACTCTGGTTCTTATACTGTCTTTCATCTTCTTGAAGAGTTCTTACCCTCTCATTAAAAAAATACTCCTTTTTTCTGAGTGAAGTTCTTTCTCCGTTCAGGAGATAATATTCCAGCTTCAATAAAGTCCCAGTCTCGGTTAGGTTAATTGATTTTGCAGTTTTCAGTTTCAATTCAAATGTAAGCAAATTAGGATCTATTACAGATCCCACTAAACAGTGTGATTTAAAGCAGAGCTTTTCCCATTTTTCTCTTCTGCCCACATTACATGCTTTGCTAAATTCTTGTTGACATGATTAAGAAACCATACCAGATTAGTAGAAACACAGATGTTTCTTTTGATGTGATGCCAGTTAATTGATGGGAAAATATTGTTAAATACACCTAAGAAAACATTACATCATATGAGGAACAAAGGTATAACTAATAAATCGTTTTTAACACAAGAATTGAAGAGAGCAGTCTTTGTTCTTTCTGATGAACCCCAATTAACTTCATTTTTTAGTTTGTATCTTAAACAAAACTGTTTATTAGTGTAGATTAGCATGTCAGCTGACCACCTTCATGATGTAGACACATGTAGAACAGTTATTCAGGAAAATAAGTCCAGTTGATATTCACACTATTAATACACTGTGGACCAGACCAGATAAGAATTGGTAGCATCAGGACTCAAACACCATGGCTTATGGACATGTTTGCTCAGTGACTAGGCACATGCCTTAACTGTTGCTGGCATAATGTTAATGACATATGTAATTTCACTTCTTTGGAAACGGTATATATCACTTTACCCTACAGTCGTTTTTCTAAGGAAAGGAATGAAGAGCAAGCACATGAATACACTTGCATATTGTTTGTCAGTACAACTTTCATCATTATGTACAGTTTTCATCTAGAATCCGTTCTCAATGTAGAGTGTTACTCTGCTTGCTTTTCCGTTCTTCTTTGATCCTTCTGCCTCTTCCTAACCTGGCCTCCTATACCAGAAGTACTGAGCAACCTGGGTGTTGGACGCTCTTTTTAGACTCCTTATGACCCTAGGACCATATGTTGGAAAAAACTGTTTTCATTTTTAATCCCAAATATACCAACATTTTCTCATATATTTGAAAGGATTTTTCAACTTTCTACTAGTTTTTGTCTTCACTCTGTTAGTTTTTATCTTCTGTTGTTATCAGGTTAAAAAAATTAAAGGATCAGATTCTTTCCATAGGAAGTTATTCCTATAATGTTTCAAATCCTGTTATGCAGTTTTCCACAGCTTACATAGTTCTTCATTGTTTGGGTGGGAGTAGTATATCCTAAAACAGATTTTTTGGATTTAAAATGACAAGAAAAAAAGGGCCAGTGATTTATGGTGTTCCCTTGTGAGTGGAATAGTAATTGGAATTGAAACTGGATGAGAGAAGTTGAAGGGTGATATTGGGTAATTGAAAGACTAGAAAGATGGAGGTCGGTAGAGGCGGAGAGGTGAGGGGAGGTAAACTTCACTTTTATAATGGGTTGGAGCTGTTGATGTGCTGAATGGGATAGTACTGTACACTCATGTCTACTAAGAGACTGGTTTGGATGGTCCTTCACCCTTAGGGGAACTGCAGAATTCCAGAGGCAGGAGCCTATTTCCTACAGATATAGTTCAAAGTCTATTAAAGTCAACTTCAATATTCAGTCCAAAGAGCTCTTTTTGGCTTATACCTCTGTTTCAAAAAGTGTAATCCTGGTCTTTACAACTTCCATTTAAAAAGAAGTATATCAAATCTCTGAGTACAGGACCAAGTAGTCAGGGAATTTTCTCACCAGAATTTTCTTGAATGGCTCAGCAAATCATCAGACCCTTGAATATAACCGAGCTGACATACTTACAGAAGTCCTATAACTATGGTTCTCAGTGACTTCAACATTCATATTCATGATGCCTAACCTCGAAATTTCTCCTGATTAGTAGCATGATTTCTGTGACCTATGTTCTCCTCTACCTCAATTACTTTAAGCCTCAGCAAAGGGCTCATCATCTCATGGAAGCTCTCAACTTATAACTTCCATCTTAACATTTTACACTCTTTCATTTCTGGTATAATTATGCTTTCTGACCTCAAAATGGATTAATCACCTACTCTGTACCAGGTACTGCTCTAAGCACTATGGATATAAAGATGAATTTAGGACAATTGGTCTTTCCTCATGGAACTCAGAGTTGAATGGGAGGGACAGAAACATCAATGGGCTATTACAATATATCTGATTAAGTATTTCTGTAGGGAGATTCGCGGGGTCAGAAGGGAGTATAAGAACGGCATGTTGGAGGGTAAGCAAGATAAAGCATCCTGGAGGAGGTAATATCTGACACCTACAAGAGGAAGACCAACGGTCAGGGTAAGGGGGAGGTTGGAAGTTGTTCTAGACAGAGGACTTCTCAGTTTCTGATCCAGGACCAGCACTCATCAGTCAGTATCACTCATAAGGTCCCATGGTTTACACTACAAATATCCCATAGCTTACATTGTAATGCAGGATAATAGCAAGTATTGTCACTCAGAGGACTGCAGGAAATCTCGCTCATTTGTTTCAGCTGCTGCTCTTCAGAGGCACAGGTGGGAATGAATCTATTTGGAAACTGATCCAGGTGGCAAGAGGGTTTACAGACGCTGTAGATCTAACACAATCTTTCTTCTTCTGGGAGAATAATAATAATAATTGAATAGCCTGCACCTATTATTTCTTGTTAATTAAGGCTTAAATGTATTTTCTTACTTTAGCTTCAGAACAACCCTATGTAGTAGGTATTGTTATTTTACAAGTGAGAGGGAAGTTAAGTTAGTAGCTAATAAATGGCTAGTAAGGAGAGGAGTCAACATTTGCAAGTAGGCAAGTGACTCTAGCCTGCACTCTTATTACTAGATTCTGCAGCAAGGTATGAGGGGGTACATTTTATCACTTGAAGACCTAAATAAAGACTTTCCATGGTCAAGGAAAACTTATACTCACACTTTGGTGACGAACTCAACTATAATTTCTTTTAATTCATGTAGCCAGTAAAAATTATTTAGTTTCTTTGCTTTGCATGGTACATGGCATATGCTAAAGTAGTTTACTGGCTGAATGGTTAAGTGAATGAATAGTTCTATAACATTTTATACACATTTCTATCTTGGCTGGCCTTACACTGAATTATGGTTATAGTACTGCTTATATACTTATTTTCATGTTAGACTGTGTACTTCTTGATGAAAGAAATCAGTTTTAATCATCTTTTTATTCCATCACCTAGCACAAATTCTGGCAAATAGGTACTGAATAAATGTATACAAAATAACTGAGTGACTTAGTAAATGAATGAATAAATGAATAAATGGAAGAATGAAAGAAAAGGATGCTAGAAATGAGGGCTAGAAGTGGTTAGAAATCCCAACAGTGTCAGTGTGTTCTTTTTTGTATGCCTAAACATCCTCCAGCATTTATCTCATTTTCTTGCATCTACTATGAGAGACATTTAGTACACGTGCTAAAGACATTTAGTACATTTATATCCATGTGCTTCCTTTTATTTATACAGTGTGATATGACTGGTTCTGGCTTTGAAACAAAATGATATATGTCAGTTTGGGCTTAAGTATTTAAGAGAAGGTGAGTTCTTCCCTTCCTATCTTATCCTGGTACAAAAACCTTAGAGATGACACATTGAGATGAAGGGCTCATATGGAGGGAGCCTCAATACCTGTGTTATTGGCTAGAAAAAGCTGCCCTCATGAATCACTGGAACTGCAGAGTACTTTGTATTATTGAGATACAAACACTTTGCGGGGGGGGATAATGCATTGAGATTTGGTGGCTTATTTGTTACTGCAGCATAACTAAGCTTATTGGCATTAATATGGCAAGTATTCAATCAGTGTTGAATGAAAGATTAGGTTGCACCATTACCTGTGATATTAAGACTGGTATCTTTGTCATAGCATGACATGATTAGAATTGAAAGAGCAGAACCAAATCTTGGTGTTAGTGTTGATTGCACATTTATTTATATTGGCATATGAGTTGTTTGTGCCTTTCGAAGAGTTGGAACAAACAAGGCTGCCTAAAGCTTACCAGTCTGCAAGATGAATGCTTGATTCACACAATCACATGTAGATATACATCAGTTCCCACCTGTAGAGTCATTCATTCATTCATCAGATATTTAGTGAGCATCAACTCAAGACTACTAAAATGGCCACAATGAGCAAGATTGATTGGGATTTTTATTCATTCTCATATCTTCCTTGGACTTATAGGCCAGTTTTAATTCAAAGCAACATACTTTATGCAGTCTGGAGTTTACGGGCAAGGGGTAACTTGTATGGCAGACTTAGTATAATCTTTATGTTTCTTTTTTCTTCTGTTTATGTTCATGGCTGTGGTTTGAAGGTGCCTGGGAATCTTAGTTTTCTTATCACAGATCTGATTTATTTGGACAGGTAGACCAAAGTTTTTATAAAAAAGACTTGACTGCTTTGCTTGTTTTTTAGGGATTAAGCAAAATCACCCTAAGGGTCTCCTAGTAACCTGCTGGCTGATGAAGTAAGATAGTTTGGATACATAATTCACTCTGGTGGAATGGATTAGTTGCAACTTGTTGGATGCTTCTTTAGCAATAATGGGACTAAAGTGCATCATCAGTGTTTTGTTTTTCTTTTGATGGAGTCTTCATGGTTTTTGGCTATTGTTGTTTTCAAACAATTTAAGAATGGGGGACAGAAACGTGCCCATTTCTGCCATTTCCCTGTGAGGTTAGCAAGTTTGGACAGGGGCCTCCTGAGCAAATCATAACATAAGATCAAGTAGGGCCCTGCTGCATGGGACCTTAAGCAGTGGCAGAAACAGGCCTCTAGTTGAGGATTCCCCATTAAAGAGAGTTTAGGCAGTCAGAAAAACAAGGAAGAGGTACTTTTATTGCCTGTATTGGGTAATCTAATCTGATGCCTTGGGGTGAATGAGTGAAAGCCAGACAACCTTTCTGTAAGTTCCTTTGAATGGGAGCTGGCAACATCTAGAACCGGCAGCTTTCCATCATGGAATATCCATTAACCTTGTTTATCTCTGGAAAAACACTGCCCTGTTTCCACAGTCTGCTGCTTGTCAGAGAATGGTGCAAGAGATCATCTTTGAGTTCAAGGAGAAGATGAGCTTTTCAGCTATGGCGAAAATAGTCTTGGCGTGTTGATTTTTCTTCTTTTTTTGAGATTGCAAGCAGTGCAACAGTATATGATCTGAACACAGGGAACTGATTCAGAAAGGTCCTTCTTAGATTCATAGATCTCCTATGGACAGTCCTCTCCACCCCCCCCCCTTTTTTTTTTTTTTTTTTGCCTAGCTCTTCCTAGAGTTCATGAGTGACATTTACACCCTGGAAGCTAAAAATGAATGTAAGATTCAGATTCTTATCTTGATTTTACAATTACCCCCTGAAACCATGTCCCACTACAATATTCCTGGCTAATTATTTGTTTTGTTGTTCATCCTCCATTCAGGCATGGCTTTTCAACACATTCAGAGTCACAAAGCTCTCTTTCATATTTCTTCAGAACAACCAGATGAGTGTTCAATATACATGTTTATTAGTGAAAGAATCTACATTAGAGTTTAGAAGGAGAGATTTTGATTACATTTGTGAAATACGTTATTCCCAGTAATAGTTATTAAGCCTGGAAACAGGCTACATTATGAAGTTTTAAGTTACCCTATGTAGCATCTGCCAATAAGAAAGAAAATCATTTTCCTAGTTGATTTACTGCTATCTCATCTCAAGACAGTTGAGGTTGATGGGTGAGGATGCTGTTGAAACTGATGTAGAAATTTAAAATTTACTTGAGAGAAGGTAGGGGAGGAATAGAGGGAGTGAGAGAATCTGAGTGTGGAGCCCTGTGCGGGTTTGTTCTCACCAACATGAGGTCATGACCTGAGCTGAAATCAAGAGTCAGGTGCTCAACTGACTGAGCCACCCAAGTGCCCTGAAATCTTAATTTTTTAATTTAAATGTAATTAACTTATAAATGTGTCCTTATAGAAAATAACACTGAAAGTTGGAGCTTAGTTGAAAAATATTTAAAAATGACCTACAGAATATGGACTTGGACAAACAGTATTATGTAGTTTGTCCTTTAGTCTCTAATTAGCACAGAGTGAGTCAGTTTTAAGTAGAAATTCTTAACAAAACAAAAAGTTAAAGAAAAGAATGCCTCAGAATTCTGTCATGTTACTAACATTAACATTAATTAATAACATTAATTAACATTAACAACCATTATATTAAGGAAATTCTCATACATAAACTCAATCCTAATAACTTACATTTCAAATATGTTTTTTCTCCATTAGATAGTAAGAAATCATATTTATGTATAATATTATTAAGCACAACATAATAAGTACTGTTAAATGTATTGTTATACATATAGGCTTGATTGCATTGAAATACATTACTAGCAGAATAGCATTTATCATAATGAAGAGTTTTGCTTTTCTCATCATATTTGGAGAGTAAAGGGTATTTCAATCTTTAAAATAAGTTTATATTTTGATACTATTGCCCATCCTATTGAATATTGGATATATAAATCTAGTTTTGAATATCTAGGGGCATTTCTAGTGGGCCAATCTAGTGGGCCAATCATTGTGCTGGTTGCTTTCACATGTTATGTCATTTAATTCCTATAATAGCTCTGTAATACAGAAATTTCTGGAAATTCTTTACAGATACATTCCGTACAGGGCTTCAGTGCCCATAATAATGTTCAGCTAGCTAAACAACACAAACACTAAAGCAAAAAGTGATAAGAACACTTGAGGTGATAAGAATTCTTGTATGATTTGACCACATAGTTCTCTCTCCATAATTGGTTCCTTCTGGAGAAAATAGAATAAAACTAAACAATTCAAACAAAAATAAGTTCCTCTACATATGAGAGACCACTGGATTAGAATTAAGAGGAGATAGAATACTGCTTTAATTGTTTACAACCCTGTGACTTTATGTGGGGTTTTATTAAATCCACAATTTTTTCTTAATTTGTAAACTCAATAAAATAGTCATAATTAATGCTTTTTAAATGTTTTGACTATGATCCATAGTAAGAAACACGTTATCCATCATACACATTACATGTACACATGCATACATGCACACACACACCAAAAGTTTCACCAAACACTGCTTATTTTTACTATGTATAATGCATTCTTATATTTTCTACTTTGTTCTGTTTTACTTTTAAAAATGTGTGTGACCCACTAAAATGATTTCACAACCCATGGATGGTTCTCAATCTGCAGTTTAAAAAACATTCTAAGATCTTAAAAACAAATTATGATATACTAATGCTGTGTTCTACCACTACACAGGAAACAAACCCATCTCTGCCAATCCCCACTCAAAATGGCCATCATTTAAAAACAACTGCTGTATCCATACATATTTCAAACACTTAAGATAAAATTTAGTTGATTTTTTGTGTGTGTTTGAAAAATTATTTCAGGAAAAAATAGTGAAGTCCTGAGCTATTGAATAATATGAAAGGAGTAAAGGTTAATATGATTCATTGAGCAACTATGCTTATTAAATCATCTAGAACATCATAACAGGAGGTAGCTATGAAGACCCTGTCTGGAACAGTTCCCAAAGTACAGACTTTCTGTTTATCTTCATTAAAGGCAATAAGGAGATCAATACACACTTTCACTTGATCTTTTGTAAGAAAAAAATAAGGTGATTGTTCATTCTGTGCATTTGGACAGCATTTGCAAGGAGAAACCCTCGTATTTTCTAATGATAAGGAAATAGACATTCTAAGAATTACAGGTGATTTCATCAAGAATGTGCTCTCATTTGCCATATAATTCATCCTGTTCAGTACGTATTTGGTTCTCTAGGAAATCTGAGTGTATTATTGAATAGTGGATCAATCACTCATTCCACAAATGTTTGTTGAGCTCCTTCTATATGCCTTGCACTGGGAATACAAAAATAAATAAGACAGGTGCTTATTCTCCTCTCACCAAGCTTACCTTTCTATGAAAACTCCGTGGGTCTTCACATCTATTAAATGACATGCTGTGGTATTTTCATATATACCTAGACTGAAGAGTTTCAACAGAACCATGTACAATTTAATGCATAATGGATAGGGCTCAGAACTTGGGGTTATCACTTAAAGCAATTACATATGCACAAATCTGAATTTTGTGTATGAGAGTTAAAAATCCGATTTGCTTTGGGTAAGTAAGGAAAAGTGTGGGGGTGAGACTAATGAGATATAAAGGACCAGAATGAGATCTGGTAGAGGACCTTTAAGGGCAGGTGAGCACTTGGATTTTTATATGGCAGATAAGCCCTAAGAAGCCACTCTAAGCTCAGGGTTTATAATTTGGTTTTCCATGGAGGGAGTTAATGAATTTGAAAAGGAAAAAAAATTGCATTTTTATTTTCACTAACCTGTTACTGAAATGTGGCATTTCTTTCATTTTTGAAACAACATATAACATCAGAGAATTATTGTTACCTATTCTTTTGTCACCAATATATATCACAGATATGTCCACTTTCTATTACAATGGCTAGAGGTATCTTGAAATATTATTTGTGTTGCTCAGTACATTGAAATTACGGTACTAGGGCTCAGTCAGATGTGTGTGTGACTCTTGATCTCAGAGTTGTGAGTTCAAGGCCCATGTTGGGTGTAGAGATTACTTAAAAAAATAAAATTTTAAAACATTTTTAAAAAATTACAGTACTTATTGGTTGACTACTAGATCTTGTTATTTAAGGCACTAAAAATATACATATTCATTATATCTCAAATTTGTTTTTCAACATGTTTTGGAAACTGTTTTAATGTGATTAATTTTGTAATCCTCAGTGTTTTATGTTATGCTTGTGAGAGGTTCCCCTCACAAAAAGAGTTAAGATCTCTTGCTTTAGAGCAAACTCAAATGCCTACAAAACAGGCAGGTAGCATCAAGGACTGACTGGAAAGAGAGAGATCAGTTAGAGGACAAATATGACAATCTAGAGAGAAAAGAATTGCTGGGGGTGGGGAGGTTCAGGGAGTCCAATAACTAACACCTTTGTATTCCTTCCAAATTTAGATCCAACTGAAAAAAAGCTGGAGGAATAGGTCATATGGAGTCCAAAGTATCACCTTCTTTAACTAACAAACATGATATTAGATAATGTGGTTTATTTCCTGACTGCCACAACTGCAGGGGGCCCCATTTGAGTGGACTGTAGAGTAAAGGAGCCCCCTAGAGTCATGGAACATACACCCAGCTCCACAGTAACATGCTGCAGCCTGCTTCACATATGGGGCTGCAGACACTGAATCCTGCCCAGGCTTACCCAGCAGGGCTGGTTTGGGTGGGTCTCCTCAGGGAGGAGAGTTTGCCTGAGGAGGCCTTGAAATGGGCTAAAACAGTACATTCATTAAGTTGACTTCAAGGCCAAAAATAGTTCTCCCTATTTTATTTCCCTTTCTAAGTCCTGTCCTACTACAGTTGTCCAATAGAGCCTATCAGAAGTTCTGCAATAAAATTGAAGTGTAGAAAGATACTCAATAAAATGCTAACCATGTGGAGATGCCTTAAATTCGAATATAATTCATCCCATGGTAATTCCCTCAGAAAAATTAAAGTCCAAACACTAATCCCTTTGTAAGTTTAAGTCAAAATGACAAAACCCAGAGGTATCAAAGCCTGAAATAAAATTCTGTTGCTCTTAGGAATTAAAAGTCCAAAGTTACTAATGTCCTCCTGACCTGTTAAGTGCTGGGTTGAGGGGTTTCTTATTAACAGAGTTAGGGGTTCTGCCATTGCTTATAGCTGGGACTTTATTTTTCATTGTGGCTACTGTAGTTCCTGCAGAAAATACAGTGTTCAGTGATGAATTGCTTCTCATGGATTTAAATGGTTAAAAATTTCAAAAAATTATTTTTACTGGTGGACCATACCCAACACATTTCGAAGAGAAGCGAAACGCCAACCCCTAAAGCAATTATTTCAGAAAAAAAAAAAAAAATGACGTTCCCAGGATATGGGACTTAGTATGTCATCAAACACCATGGTCCAAAATGCAGTGTCCAAGTGACGAAGTGGCAGGGTATGTGCTGGTGTGGTAGAGAGAAGAGTGGTCTCCCAAAGATGTATACATCCTAGGTCCTAGACACAGTCATATTACCTCTTATGGTAAAAGGAACTCATAGATACAGTTAAGAATTTTGAAATGGAGAGATTATTTTGGATTATCTAGGTGGGCCCAATATAATCACAAGGGTCCTTATAAGGGGAAGGCAGGAGTGTCAGAGTCTGAGAAAGTTTGAGGTTGCTATGCTACTGTCTTTAAGGATGGAGGAAGGGAGACAGGAACTACAGAATATTGGTGGCCTCTGGAGCTGGGAATAGGAAAGAAATGGATTTTCCTCTGGAGCCTCCAGAAGGAATTCAGCCCTGCCGACACTTTGATTTTAGCCCCAGTAGGTCCTATTTTGGACTACTGGTCATCAGAACTGTAAGATAATATATTTGCATTGTTTTAGGTCACTAAGTTTGTGACAACTTGTTGCAGCAGCAAAAGAAAACTAATACAGGTTATTTAAAAAATGACTCTTGGTGCAGAACCAGCCTACATTCAATCCCAGAGTGGCCTCTTCCTCAGTGTGTGGCCTCGAGGCCAATTAGCATATGCTGAGGTCCCTGAATCACCAGCACATGTATGCTGTGACCAGTGCTTGTACTGTTTAAGGCCAAAGCTTCACCAGGGGATTGCCTGTGCCCATTGAACTCTAGGCCTTTTCTAGGCCCTGTGCAGTTGATGAGATCATTCCTGTACATGGGCCTTCGCTAAGCCTCACTAAAAACTAGAGCTGTTTTTGGAGACTCTTGGCCACCGTGTTGTTGAGGTCCAGTTTCCTGGTATTTTTCCTGAGACATGTCTTTGCTGAGGACCACGCAACTTTGTTTTTAGGTTGCAACAGTCCATAAAAGAAAGAAACAGAGAGCCACGTATTACAGACTGTCCATATAAAGCAACCGCAGGACAAATTATAATCATCCATCAAGGTTGAAATATCATGTGATCTAAAGCTTAAGGCTCCTGTTCCAAGTCACAGTTTTAATAAAAAAAGCTAAGTGCAAAGATCAACCTTGTGAGCCATTAAAAGCCTCCACAGCCCACTAAGGTCAGAACATCTCTCCCATACATAAAAAGCCAAAGCCCCTCAAGACTTAACATGTTTATTTTATTCCCCCACATTCCAGCATTTATTTCTCAGTGTTCTCTGCCAATGCACCAAATGTTAGGGAGTGCTAAGGAAAATCCCTTTTCTTCTCCCCAAATTCAAATACACTTGAGAAATAAGACAAAGAATAAGGCAAAGATAGATGAAAACATCGTTTTTATGACTTACAACGCTGACATTAGAGGGTGCGGTTTGTATATGCTGTCAAGGGAAGAGCGAATGAGGGTATGGAGAGAGTCCAGGCATGCAGTGAGAGTGTGTGTTCCTCCGCCTGGGAAGAAGTATCAACAGCTGGTGCAGCTTTCTCCATTGATGCAGATAAAAGCCTGGCTTAGATTGACATGGTAAAGAAGTCCCAACTCAGGCAATAAGTTACATATGCTGTTCAGGTTATTTGGATGCAGTGGTTATGATACACAGGCCATTTCAGATTGCATAAGGAACCCAGCCCAGGGACATCCAGTCCCTCTGAAATCTACTTGTTAGACCCAATCAGAATGTACCCAGTGTAGTGGAAAGAAAGCTTTGCAATACCAGTCAAGAGATGATTAATTTTACTATGATCTGAATAAACTATGAATTCATGCAAAAAGCGAAATATTGGCATTGTTATACAAGTAACACGACCAAAAGGGACACAACTCACAGTTGCCTAGGAGACCCCATTGGAGATGAAACTGGAGTACATACACATTCGTAGAATCCTCATTGGCTACAAAGATAAAATGGAATGAACTTCATTCCTAAAACTCTAAGATTAGCTTTTAATTTTTGCTTTTTTGTGGTTCATATGAACATATTCAGAAGAGACTGGCCTATTTTTAAATAGAATTTTATTTCCTGGCCTGCATTCATTTAATTGTGTAGTGAAGAGATAAGCTGAAATGTGAAGGCCAATTCACGTGGAACTGAGCTCAGAAGTGTGTAGCAAGTGATGCCAGTAATGGCTTCATCAATCCTTAAAGAATCTGGAACCAGTTAAAATGGACCTGGTAAAAGAGTGTGTTTACAGCTGATGTGCTTCCTTTGGTAAATCTGGATTTTGGCCACACAGGAAAAGCACACTGTTCTACTTTATTGGTTGTGCATTGCAAGTCTTCTGGCGTTATTTTCATTGTCAGCTACAGCTTGGAAGTTTATTCATGGTTTGCTAATTCACCACCCTAGCCTGTCTGTATTCTCTGGTGATCTGAGAGTAATTCATTTTGCTCAGATTCATGCATCTATAACTCCTTGGTGCACATAGGCTCTGCAGTGGGACAGAGCTCAGAAGGAACCAAAACCCCAGGAAGCCACTTTTTGCCAACATAACTCAAGGATGTTGATGTGGAATGGTTTGGATAGCTTAAAGAAAATCCATCACCACCACTGAAAAAGCTGTATAACATGTGTGCTCAACTGATGTTAAGCTGGGAACTGTCTCTCCATGAATCCAGGAAATAGTAATAATAATTTTAAAAAGGGAGGCTTTGGGCTATTCATTTATTCAAGATTTGTTTACTTATTTGAGGGAGAGAGAGCATGTGTGAACAAGGAGAAGAGCAGAGGGAGAGAGAGAATCTTCAAGTAGACTCCGTGCTGAGAGCAGAGCCCAATAATGGGGCTCGATCCCAGGACCCCAAGATCATGTCCTGAGCCAAAATCAAGAGTTGGCCACTTAACCGACTGAGCCACCCAGGCGCCCTGAAAGGAGGCTTTGTGCTTTTTAAAATTATGTTGAAAAAATGTGAAGATACCAATCTAGATCTACGGAACCTTTCAAATAGTTGTTATGTTTCAGGTGTTATCTCTGTGTTTATTCACTTTTTTTTTTTTTTCCAGGGAGGATTTCTGGTGTTGGAGATTCCTTGTAAAAATTGTTGATTTTACTTTATTTGGGAAGGATGAGATGTGATGATCATTTTTTGTGCCTAAGTTACTTTTTGAGAACCTCCCTTACAGAGTATCTTCAGAACCCAGGAGAACTAGTATTTTAAGCAGCAATGCATATTTAAGAACAGGGGCTGAAACCAGGAAGGGCGACGTTCCACAGCCTTTGAGCCCCACTACTGACACCTTGATCTGACTGCACAGTGGTCATGGTTCTTGCGGTCTCAGGCTGTTCCCTGTTCTCCACCTGTTTCAAATAAGCACCTGTCACATCCACCCCACCCAGGTGTGCCTTAATGCACTGGGAGCCTATGTTTATTTTTGGTTTGTGGACTGAGTAACCCCGTCAGCTCTTCCCCATCTGTTGCTTTGTCTATCTCATTTTGTCTTTTAGTTCAGTCTAGAACAAACTTGCCCTGGAAATTACATTCTCTGCCAGGGCAGGGAGGCATGGCTATGCTTGTGTACTGTGCCCATGGGCAACACATCACCCTGGCAGAGTATGAGGCTGCCCCTTCTAGGGAAATAGTCATGGGCCTGTTCTACAATGGAAGGTTTGGGGATGGCTAGTCACATTACAATTTGAAATAATTACTAAAGAGAGGGAGCAGGAGAGACCGTAATTTTGGTGGCTTCTTAAAAATGACCACTGTTCTAGAATGGTGTCCAGGCCTGAATCATCATGGTTCTAAAGCTCAGCACAGTGCTCAGTCTTGTTTCATTAGGTATTATTCTCTCAAAGGATTCTGGGGAACTTACCTCAGCCTCAAGACACTTTGGAACCTCAGTGACACAGATTTGGGGAGGATGGGAGAGAAATCAGACACAAGCTGAATGACGTGACTAAGCTTTGGGAATGGTCTCTGAGAAGGGCAGCTAACAGCCCAGAATTCATGATCCAAAGAGGCAGTGAATAAGGCTGACTTCACTGTTCTTGTTCTTATGGATGATCTGGTAGGTAGGGGTTGGCAGTAGGGGTTCTAGCAGCAGGAATACTGAAAAATTAGATTGGTGATGACTTTGTGGGTCCATTTAGCTAGAACTCCAATTAAAGATCTAGGTGAGGGGGCTGGCCAAAGCTGATGTGTCAGGCTAGAATCAATCTGGCAATGTTCAGAGTAAGATTCTGGGTTCAGCTGGAAAGAACCAGAGCATGCAGCAGGTGTGTCAATTAATCAAACCAACAAGGAGAACACAGTAGGGGGTAAGGTGAAGTTTAACTCAGTGTGAGCATGAGTTCCCGTGGCCCATTTCTGGGACTAGGACTTAAGCAGCATTTCTCAACCTCAGCACTATTGACATTTGGGGCTAGATAATTCTTTGTTGTAGGGGATTGCTCTGTGCATTGCAGGGTATTTAGCAGCATTTCTAACCTCTACCCACTAGTTGCTAGTAATACTCCCCTCGTTGTGATAACCATGAATGTCTCCAGGCATTGACAAACATCCCTGGGTAGAAAAAATTCACTCCAGTTGAGACCTACTAGTTGACAGCAAAAGACGAATTCCTGTGTACAGTGTGCTGGTGGGACCCCTGTCCTGATCACAGATGGTTCAGGAATGAGGCACAGTTACCTGTCAATTAAGGATCTCAAGACCCATCGATAAGCAGAACTAGGGCCTGACAAAAACTATACAAAGTCCTCTAGTACTGAGAGAAACTCTTGGAGGGGGCAGAATTGTAATTTGTTTGGAGTTAGGAAGAGTGAGGAGAAGGCCTTGCCATTTAGTGTGCTTCAGGTTGGAGACACTACATTTAAAATCAAGGACTGAGCAAAGGCCCGGGTAAATATTTAATGATGCAGTCTGTGCTTGTTCAGCCATAATGAGCCATTCTTTTCTGGGTTGACTGGTGTCACTGTGAGAAGCCTTGTAGTCACAACTGTGATTGTCTATCAGTTGGAGTGTTTTTAACGCTCAGCTGAACTCTATTTAGAGAAGAAAATCCAAGATCTGCCCGGGATTCTTTTCATGCTAAATATTGTCCCAAGTTTATCTTTCCCTGAGAGTGATTTTCTAGAGCTAGGCTTGAGTTGAGACCTATGAGTCCTGTCCTTCAGCTTCATTTCCAATAATCATGATCACCACTGGCTTTATCTTTGGCATTTCACCTGCTGTGTGTTCCCACAGATGGTCTTATGAAGCCTGCCTCAGTAGACCTTCAACCTCCAGGGAGTTTTTTCTGATTGCAGGGTGACTGCTATTTCCTGTGGTCATTTTGATTCTTCACACAATGTGTCTTTCCTTTCAGAGAAGTTAAATGTCACATGGTATGAGCAAAGAAACTAAGTTCAGAACAGAGGGTGCCTGTCTGGTACCACCTAAGAAGTATCGCGAATACTTACTTCTCTAAACATAGTCGGGCAGCTCCCAGAGCTCATATGAGGACTGCTCTCCAAGGCCAAATTAGAGCCTTTGATTCAGGAGAGCAGAGGTGCCTCTCCATTCCCGCCACCTCCATCTCTGGTGGTGATAGTGAGTGTGTCTTTTGAGCACAATATGAGCAGTTGGCAGGAATTTATTACACGATCTTGTTTGTTAAATGAGAATGAAAGTGTTCCTTATAGAATTTGAGGATTTGGGGAGATTTAGGTAAATGCATCTATGAATTGTAGGGATTCAGGAATTTTGGATGGATAATTTAATTTCTACCTTCTAAAAAAATCTAAAGCAGTGGAAGTTGATGTCACTTAAGTGAGAGATCAAGAAGTGACCAGTGGACAATCAGGGTGGTAATGTCTTGGCCTTCACTCCTCTGCTGTGCATCTCTTTACCCTTATTTGCTTTTTTGATTGCTAGAATTCAGTACTATTTAGTTAGAGGAAGAGCATTACTCGAATATTTTAAAATAAGATTTCTTATCCATGTGGCACTTTCTTCCCACTAATTAACATCTGTACACAGATCGTAGAAACTACATTTGGAAGGATGGTGAGGATAGAACTTTGCTTAGACTTTGTGCATTCTTATTTTAGTATCAACAGAATTCCTTACACTCCAGATATATTTTGAATTTATTTTGTATAATTTAAATGCTTGTACTTTTTTGGGGGTAATTTTTGATACTGGTTTGAGGAATGCGTGTGAGAGAAAGAGACAAAAAGATAGAGAATGTTTTTCTTTCAGTGTCTCAAAAGATTTAATTTGGTTATTCAGGAATGATCTCAATTTTGTTTTGCACACATTTTTCACTGAATTTTATCCAGAAATTTAAGGCTGGATTAATTCTTCTGTGGTTAAGACCTGTTTTAATTTTAGTAACTTCAGTCTATGTATATTTTCAGAGAAGAGGTCTAGTATATTCATTACTCGACATTTAGGTCCTAACTTCCAGTTCTCTCCTTATACGTAACACAGTATTTCCAGTAGATTGGCATTCTGTTTGGTGGCCTTTGAAACGTGCAAGCAGGTCATTGAAATGAAGATCAACAGAAGATTTGTCTTTCCTGTTTACTAAGCTTGCTTTCCAGGACTCCTTCCTGACACCATGCCCCAGTCCTTAGAACTTGCCAGTAAACACTCAAACTAAACAGTGCTCCCACTCAGTTAGGTTTCTGGACGTCTCTCCTCTTGCTGTTTAGCTGTGTGGCAGAATGTGGTATACAGAATATTGAAGACCTCCTTACTAGCTCTGAAACTTCAGGAAATTGGAGACATTTAAAATTCATACTTTGGATTAATAAAAGTTTGAAGACAACCCCATTTCCACCATAGATGAAAGTAATTAGGTAAAATTTATAATATTTTGAATCTAGATTGTACTAAAAGAAAATTTGAATTATAGGAACCTCAGGTAGGAGGAACTCAGTAGAAGTGACTCACTTTAGTCATGTGTGAAACACTGAAAGTGAACTCAGGACTTCAAGGTGATACAAATAGAGTACACAAGAAGACACAGCCCTTCTTGTGGTCTTTGAGTGACTTCCTCTGCCTTTACACAAGACGAACTCTTAGTCATGTCAACCAGATGGATATCAAAAAATTCTTGGGTATATACTCTCTTCGAGATACCCTCATGATATTCCCACTTTCCCTACGGGGGGAAGGTGTTCTCCATTCATTCCCTTTATCCTGATGCTCTATCCACCTCTTTGGGAATGAAGTATACTTCTTCTTGTTCAGATATAAACAGAGATGTGAGTAAGGTCAGTAACCTCTGTCCAAGAAACCATTCTTTCCTTTATGACATGGTGTTGATGTTCTACCATAGGACATTCTATTTAAAATTCTGTAAAAAAAATATGCAATTTCCAGGCATTACAGCTGAAATATCTTAAAACATCAACAAGTTAGTACTTTAAATCTTATGATGGGTGGTAAAGGAGTTGATAGAATTATTATATTTCAGTTTTTTTAAAAAGCTATTTAGCCAGTAGCTATATTGTAAATGCCTCTTAATGGAACATTAACAACAAAAAGGAAGTAATAGGTGTTCTTTCCAAGTTACTTTTTAAAAATTATTTATTTGATTAATTCATTGATATTAATAACTACTGGGAATATGAAGGTGTTGAGCTTGTCTAGGTAAAAAAGTATCTTACTCACCTTTATGTTCAGTTTTTACTTTTCCTTTCATGCTCAACTTGGGACCTAATAAGACTGTATGGTGTTGTTGAATGAATAAATGTGGAAAACCATAGAAATGATCCCTTGAATGAGGATATTTTTAGGAAGAAGCTTGTGGGTATACAGTGGCAGAAATCTGAAACCTGGATAAGGATTCCTGGTAAGTGAGAGTGAAGTGTCCAGTCAGGCCTAGGAGTAAGGCCACAGATAAGAAACTGCATTCGTATTAATGGAACAGTGTCCTAGATTTTGCTCTGAAAATTTCATGAAAAAAATCTTTATATATGTTTTGTAATAATATTTGAATTTAGTTGTATTAATAAAGTAGTCTTTGTGATGCTCCTTAACTCAAATATAGTAAGTAGAAAATATATTTATTTTTAATTTAGCTAATTACATCACTGATATGTGGAATGGCAGGAATGCGAATGACAGTTCTTCTCTAATGCAATATATGTGTTCTTATAACACTATGCAGAGTTGCACAATAAAAACCACAGTGCTTAAGGGAAAAAAATGGGGCTAGGGATACAACACTCAGAAACTCCGTTAGTGACACATAAAAAGGATGGGAATCTAATAAAAATAGTAAATCAGTTTTACACATGTTAAATGGTTAAAAAATATGCTATCATAAATACATCAGTTTACCCTGAAAAAGACTGAAGTTTGCTCATGTAAGTGAGCATCCAAAGTGTTACAGGTGACAAATTATTGGAAAGTGGGAGAAAGGGGGTACTGATAGTGGAACAAAAGTTGTGGCAATGTATGTGGATGGATGCTCTTCATCACATACATAGTGAACTGCAGTAGCTGGTAGATCTTCTAGGCACAAACTAGGTGAGGGCATGTGTGTGTTTTGTGTATTCCTCCATAGCTCAATTCAGATGGGTGCACATAGCAAACTTGAAATTTGCTCAGATTGTACCCTGATATATTGATTGGGTTGGGACAAATTTACCTTTTCTTTCTTTTTTTTTTTTTTTTAGTATTATGTTTTGTTAGCCAGCATATAGTACATCATAAGTTTTTGTTGTAGTGTTCAGCAGTTCATTAGTTGTGTATATACCCAGTGCTCTCCAACATGTGCCCTCCTTAATACCCATCACCCAGTACCCCATTCCCCCATCCTGCTCCCTTTTGTAACCCTCAGTTTGTTTCTTGGAGTCCAGAGTCTCTCACGATTTGTCTCCCTCTCTGATTTCTTCCCATTCATCTTTCCCTCCCTTACCCTGTTGTCCTCCACTCTATTCCTTATGTTCCACATATGAATGAAACCATATGATAATTGTCTTTCTCTGCTTAACTAATTTCACTCAGCATAATCTCCCCCAGTTCCATCCATGTTGATGCAAATGGTGGGTATTCATCTTTTCTGATGGCTGAGTAATATTTCATTGTATATATGGACCATGTCTTCTTTACGCATTTGTCTGTCAAAGGACATCTATGCTCCTTTCACAGTTTGGCTGTTGTGGATATTGCTGCTATGAACATCAAGGTGCATGTGCCTCTTCTTTTTGTTACATCTGTATCTTTGGAGTAAATACCTAATAGTGCAATTGCTGGGTCTTAGGGTAGCTCTAGTTTTAACTTCTTGAGGAAACTCCATGCTGTTTTCCAGAGTAGCTATACCAGCTTGCATTCCCACCAACAGTGTTAAGAGGGTTCCCCTTTCTCCACATCCTCTCCAACATTTGTTATTCCCTGTCTTCTTAATTTTGGCCATTCTAACTGGTGTAAGGTGGTATCTCATTGTGGTTTTGATTTGTATTTCCCTGATGCCAAATGATATTGCACATTTTTTATGTGTCTGTTAGCCATTTGTATGTCTTCTTTGGAGAAGTATCTGTTCATGTCTTCTGCCCATTTCTTGACTGAATTATTTGTTTTTTGGGTGTTGAGTTTGAGAAGTTCTTTATAGATCTTAGATATCACCCCTTTATCTGAAATATCATTTGTAAATATCTTCTCCCATTCTGTGTGTTGCCTCTTAGTTTTGTTGACTGTTTCCTTTACTGTGAAGAAGCTTTTTATCTTGATGAAGTCCCAAAAGTTCATTTTCGCTTTTATTTCCCTTGCCTTTAGAGATGTGTCTTGAAGGAAGTTGCTGTAGCTAGTGTCAGAGAGGTTACTGACTATGTTCTCCTCTAGGATTTTGCTGGATTCCTGTCTCACATTGAGGTCTTTCATCCATTTTGAGTTTATCTTCGTGTATGGTGTAAGAGAATGGTTTAGTTTCTTTCTTCTGCATATGGTTGTCCAGTTTTCCCAGCCCTGTTTATTGAAGGGACTGTCTTTTTTCCACTGTTTGTCGAAGATTATTTGACCATAGAGTTGAGGGTCCATTTCTGGATCTATTCTGTTCTATTGATCTATGTGTCTGTTTCCGTGCCAGCACCATACTGTCTTGATGATCACAGCTTAGTAATAGAGATTCAGGTCAGGGAACATGATGCCCCCAGCTCTGGTGTTCTTTTTCACCATTCCCCTAGAAATTTGGGTTTTTTTTTTGTGTGGTTTCTTTTGGTTCCATACAAATATTAGGATTGTTTGTTCTTCCAGTTCTGTGAAAAATGTCAATGGTATTTTGATAGGGATTGAATTGAAAGTGTAAATTGCTCTGGGCAGAATAGACATTTTAAGGATGTTTATTCATCCAATCCATGAGCATAGAATGTTTTCCCACTTTCTTGTATCTTCCTCAATTTCTTTTATACGTGTTCTCTAGTTTCTAGAGTATGGATCCTTTCCCTTTGGTTAGGTTTATTCCTAGAAATCTCATGTTTTTTTGGAGCTGTAGTAAATGGAATTGAACTCATACAGCAGTTCAGCAGTATGGCAGGATACAAAATCAATGCACAGAAATCAGTTGCACTTCTGTACACTAACAGTGTAACTGAAGGAAGAGAAGTTCCATTTACAATGTCTCCAAATTTACATGTAGGAGAACCATCTGTAAGCCAAGCAATTAATAATGATCATAGCTTACACATTTTGAATACATGCCAGGAACAGTTCAAAGCTTTTGACTTGTATTAACTCATTAAATTCTATTAACACATCTCTGAAGTAGGTACTATTATTACTCCTGTTTGTAGATGAGGACACTGAGCCACATCGAGGTGAAATAACTTGCCCAGGTTCACAGAACTAAGTGGCCAGGATGCCAGCTCTCTTAACCCTCTGCTCTTCTTTCCTCTCTGCTAAAAACAAAGTAACTAATTTGAATGTTTAACCTCAACTTTACAGAGCAGCAAAAACTACCAGACTTTTCTGGCCTATCATTTGCCACCTGATACTTATATCAAAATGTATGAACTCCTTCAAGCCAGTAGGACGTTCATTGAATATGACCAAAAGGCCCTGATAGTGAAGGAACTGTTTAAACTATGTCAGAAGAATCTAATTTATTAACTCTCCTTATACTTCATTCTTCTCTGTTTCTCAAGCAGAAGTTTCACAATGTGATAATGGAGAACAGTGGGCAGGGAAAGGCAAACCAACCATTATACAAAAGTACATTACCTTTACTTGGCTATGGGTGGGTCTATATTTGGTAAGATTAAGCCCTATTATATTTTCATGCTTGAGAGTTACAGAATTGAAACTGTCCCTTAGGATAGGAATTTGCCATTCATGTTCCAGCATTCCTTATCTCCTGAGCAAACCACTGCATTGATGTCATCTAATCCCCTTGTTTTTATACTTTCCCCTTTAGCTTGATACTGTCTCCTTTTTCCCCTGGTCATTTTACCATACTGTAATGGAAGGTTGTTTTTGTTCTGTCCTCTCTACCCCCAATTTTTTTTTTTTTTTTTTTTGGCTGATTAGGGTGATGGTGGTAGGCAGTGGTTTGTAGTAAAGAGTAGAAAAGCAAAACCACTCTAGGCTGTGAGATAATTATAAATAAGTGGTCCGTTCTCACTTATTCTTACATTAGAAATGTATCTCTCATTGCAACTTTTATGTAAATCTATTATGTAAGTCAAATTATTTAAAAATTAAAAATTATAAGATTGCATTTCAGTTTTATAAAGTCAGTGTTAATTTATTTAAAAAAATAAAGATTCTTATGTACAACCAGAATTAATAACAATTACTCAAGCCTGGTGGTTATCAACTCTGGTTGAATGTTAGGACCAATACTTGGGGAGAGTTTTTAAATGACTTAAACAATAGCAACAATAGCCTCCTCTACCCCCTTATCCTCTGCCCCCTCCCCACCCCCAAGAACAGAAGCTAAAATGAGTTGAGCAAGGCAAGGATTTCTATCTCTGTTACTGTATAAGAACGGTGCTGGATAGCATTGTCATTCATTCAGCAATTGCTACTGATGTACCCATCAAGGCCACACACAGAGGAGGAATAACATGGTATTCAGTATATGCTCTGAAGTTAGAAGGTCTGGGGATTTGAAGGATGTGTAGGCATTAGTTGGTTGAAGGGAGAAGTGGCACAAGGGAGTGTTGTGGGAAGAGTCTCCACAGAGGTAAAACCTTGTGGTGGGAAGGAGATTGAATCTTGTGGGGAAGTTTTCGGGAGGTTGCTACATCTAGGGATAGATGACAGACAGAGGCTGTTTTCATGTGCTCTTCCTATGTCATTCTGGGCAGCCCGGGGGTGTGACCACATCAGATACTGTACAGCCTCTCTTCCCATGTACTTCTCTGAGCACTTATCTGCTGTCAGCATTCTCTCCTCACTGTCTTCGCCTCAGCCTTTTCTTCTATGCTCTATCCATAGTCTGTTTTCTCTGTGGCCATATGCTGTGTGGCAGCATCTTTTCCTTACTGTTTGAGAAACCTTGGTTAGTTTGAAGCAAGGAAGAAGGGAATGAGGTCAAGAAAAGCTCTGGGGATTTAGGTTTTGGTCTTGGCTGTGATACCAAGTACCTCCAGCATCTCAGGCAAGTTTCTTCTCTTTCTGGGCCTTGGTATTATCGCCTCTAGGATAAGAGCATGGGCTGGGGGATCTACACTCCTTCAAGCTAGAAGTTTACCTTCTAAAGAAGCTCTTTAAACCAAAGCTTTATGTCTTGTGATGCCAGACTGAATAATTATTTAGCTATATTACTTTTCTGTAATACTACAATTCTGTAATTGCTAGGATGTAATACCAGTTGAGAAATATCCATTTTAATATAGATAGATTCAGCCAAACTTCAGATGCCCTAATAGCTGTGTAATGGTCTAAATATGGGCATTCTATTCCAGTGGCTCTAACTTTAGTTAACTTTCACAGATCCAGATGCTGCATATACCAAAGTTAAATAGGAAAAATTTCCTCAGACATATAGTATGGAAATATGAAATCTTAATGTGTGGTAATATGTGGTCTGAGATGAAAAAGATTCAGTCATTCAAAGTGATGATACTCAGGTTTCATTAAGGGTAATTTATTTAACTAAA
The DNA here is from genome assembly GCF_002288905.1 of Enhydra lutris kenyoni. Lineage (NCBI taxonomy): Eukaryota > Metazoa > Chordata > Mammalia > Carnivora > Mustelidae > Enhydra > Enhydra lutris. The sequence goes on along the minus strand of NW_019154088.1, from coordinate 8,133,871 downwards.
ATGAAAAAATTCTGAAAATACCAAATGTTAATATTTCCCAGGCACTACTGTTGGGAGTGTAAATTGGAACTGCTGTTTTGGAAAGCCATTTGGCAGTATCTCTTAAAGTTGAATGTAGATATACCCTATGAGCCAGCAATTCTGCTCATCAACAGAAATGAGTACATATGTTCACTAAAAGATATATACTAGAATGTTTATTATTGGTGGTAGAACAAAACTGGAAACTACTCAAATGCCCATCAACAGTGAAAATGATAAATAAAATGTTGACTATTCATATAATGGAATCCTTTGACAATGAGAATGAAGAATTTAGAAAAGCATACAACATGGATAAAATTTATAAGCTTGTGTTTGATCTTGTGTTTGCTTATGCTGAACAAAGAAAAAAAACTGTATAAAATGAGCACTAGCATATACATTCATTTACATACAATATAAAAACAAAATGAAATTTTAGGCTGTTAGAAGTCAGAACTGACAGAAATCAGTTACCCTTTGGTAGGTTGATGGTCGTCAGGGAGCATAGACTATAGAGAGCTTCTGGGGTAATACTCAGTTTATTGAACTGGTTATACTGACATGTTTAGTTAAAATGTATCAAATTATATACTTATGATTATGTGATTTTCTGTGTGTGCATTATATTTCAGTAACATCATTTCAGAAAAGTGTTTTGACATTATATTCAGTAACGTCATTTCAAAAAAGGGTTTTGACATTTGTACAATAATTCTAGAAGATAAGAATGGCAAGTAACTTTCCTCCAGTTATGTAGATAAAACAAATTTAAAAGTTTGGTCCAAGATCTCAGGATAAATTAGTGGTAGAATTAGATCAGATATGTAAATCTCCTGCCTTCAGGAAGATGGTTCTATAGGAAGACCTTGCATAGTGCCTGAAGGCATAGTAGGTGCTCAGTAAATGTAGTTTGAAAATGGATCGTAGACCTTATTCCGTCAGTCCCCCAAGGCTATCATCTTGCTCTGGGAGTGACCATTTGCTCTGGTTGTATGATATGCCTGATAGAGCAAGTGTATTCACTCCTCAGAGAAGAATGGAGGTGAGCCCTGAGTCAGATGTCCCTAGAAGCTGCCAAAATACCTGTGGAGAATTACATAACTTTGTCCCTTTAGGACTTAGAAAAAAATGAGTCAGACACTCAGTTCTTAGACTCAGTGCCTAGGAAAACAGGAAGAAGGTTAACTTAGGCAGAAATCCATCTTTGTGACCTTGGATAAATCATTGAACTTCTTTGGGGGCAACAGTTGAAAGACAAATTTGATACTTTCTACTTAGGACCATGTGATCCCTCTGTGGTTAACCTTCTGAGTCCCCTGAATTTTGTGCCTTCCCATACATATAGTCAGATTCTCATTATTTTCAAGGACTTCTGACTACTTTTCAAACTTGACAGTTTCCTTGGTGTTCTTTAAGATCAAATTTTGATTAACTTACAACTCAAATGTGGTATGCCCAGTTTTCTACTGTGGAAGTTCAGAAAGGAGACATACCAACATGTTAGAGAGAGTAACCAGAGGTTTTATCCAACTTGTTGACTCTGTTTCTTCCCAAAATCTAGAATAGAACTTTTCTTGTCAACATAAAATTCCCGTTACTTATGATGTGGCTAAAGAAAAGATAAGAAGTCCCGGAAATGGAATCTGTTATTGCTTGGATAATAAAAATTCAGGACCTTCTTTGGGAAAAAAATGGACCATGATAAAATGCTTTGATTTAGGGTTTGGCTGTGATGTCAAGGTCAGCCAATGAGTGCAGAGAGAATCTGAGAAAAATAAAGAGATAAATAGAAGCAGATGTTTGGAAAGTCTTCTTGAATATTGCTAGTGAAATCTTATGGTTACTTATCAAAATTTCAGGGTTACATCTGTCATCCTAATAAGGTTATAATGAAAAGCATTTAAAATGGTGTTTAAAAAACCTCATTAGAACTGTGGTCAACTGTCCTTTACTGTGAATGGCTTTTTCTGAATTATGCTGCAAATTTCATATCTAAGGGACTTTTGAGCTCAAGTCTTTGGGTATTTCTTGAGGAGGTCAGCTGCCATGGACTCCTATTAACTCAAGATCTTTATTTCAAATTAATGTAAGAGAGAAATATGATGAGAAGGGGAAAGGAAGTAAAGTTGAAAAGTTTTGGCTTCTGATTGGTCAGCATCTGTGTTCTCAAAACAAATTTCTTTGTACCTTTAGTTGTTTGTGATTGCAGGAAATAGAAAAGTTCTGTCTTAGACTAACCAAATGCTGTCATTTGAAAAGGTTGAATCACCTTACCGAGGAAATAGATCTCTAATAACGGAGCCAAAAAGGAGTAGAGCAAAAAGCTTAGCGATAAGACCCTTAGAAAGACACTCAGATGGAAAGCTGGTCAAAGGAATAAGCACAAATGGCCAAGAAGAGGTTTTGATTCCAAGCCAGGATTCAGGAAAATTGAAAAAGAGAATGATTCAGATTAGTGAGAAGTATCCAAAACTATAGTATTGGTATTTGCTTGAACAGTTTGCTCCAATATCTTTATCTGCTTTACTGATTGGTTTTCAAAAGTGCTTCATTTCATAATATAAAATGTGGAGAAGCCATGATTTTTACTATCTGAATACAAATTGCTGCCTTAGTTCGGTTGAATTCCTGCCTGACTGTTTGTCATTGGGCAAATTACTTAGTGTGCTACCCCTGCCCTTCACCTTCTTCATCTGTAAAATGGAGAAATGATTCATGTCTGTTTCATGGGATTTGAGGCTTCCTTGAAATGGTGAATATAAATAACTTATAAATTACATAAAATGAGCATTCAGTGTTTTTGTTGATGGTAGTGAGGAAAATGACCTTGACGGTACTCACAGTGAAGTACTCTTTGTTTCTTACTTTCCATTTTTCTTTCCTTTACCATGATGGCATCTCTACCACATTTTAAAAAAAGATTTGACACCCCTTAAAAGATTGCATATAACAAATAAAATCTTGTTTTGTGTATTTTGTTTATACTGCTTCATTTAGAGGTGAAGCAGAAACAAAGTTCCGAGGTTTAAGGTTGTTTTAAAGGCTGAGTATATTTGTATAATTTATATAATAGTATGAAATATATTTAAGGTTCTTTAAACTTTATATACACATTATACACACACACACACACATATATATATATTATATTTAAGATTGTTTAAAAAAAAAGAATAGAATTAGAAAATTTACAAAAGGAAGAGAAAGCCAGAGTAAAATATAGTAAGAACGTGAACTAGTGGGTCTGTATCAAAGTCTTAATGGAAAATAGATAACCCATTCAAAGTAGATATTTTGAGGAGAGTTTATTGAAACAGGTGGGATTGCAGGTGAAGCTTCAGGGACATTTTATTCCTAAGCCTGAAGGTTTGAGAAAAGGAGGAGGTTGCTACAACCCCAGAAAGATAATCTATAGAGCAGACTGTCTCAAGAGGTCCTTTGGAGGACCAGAGACCTCTGTTAGGAGACATAGCCCAACTGAGGTGACCTCACTGAGACATATCTGGGGAAATAAATATCTTGAGCTAACTCTCCTTCCTCCCTACCATATCCTGCTGGCTCCTCCCATGAACTGGAGAGAATTGGAAACCAAGGGGATTGAGAGCAGTTCATATCATCTACACAGGGCAATCTGTCTTTAGGAGGAGAAAGTAGATGAAGAAGTGCAGGGGGTGAACTTATCAGGCAGAGAGGACCATAAAGTTGCTAAACAACACCGAAATCTTAAGTAGGATCCAAAACAAAAAGAGAGAATCAGATGCAAAATTCATGCTATCAGCAAACAATAAAAAGCCATGTCATTTTCTATGGAGTTATTCTAGACTATTCTAAATTTAAGTGACATTCTGCAAAATTGTCCAACTTGCCAGACACTTACCTCTTACATAATATTGTTGGATAAAATACAACAATTAAATTTAGGAAGCACCTGGGAAAAATAATTTTGGTTTTAGAATTTGGCCCAAACTATTCTTTCTGAAAATAAATAAAATAGATAATAAAATGATCTGTAAAGGCAACTCTTTACTGAGACAATAAAATGCTCTCATTTTTGTCAAGGAAATTTTTTTATCCTGTGTTCCATAAGTACAAGTAGACACTCTATGAAAAAAGTAGTTACCATTAAGAGAGATTTAAAAGGTGATCAAAATACTGATTTATCCCACTCAGAATTATTTACTGATGTGTCAGGAGGATATTCCAGAGGCCCAAGTTTATGATGAGGAGGTACAAGAAAACGCATCAGGAATCAGCATTCTAAGTTGAGCACATACAGCTTGGACCATGAATGGTTCTTGTTCACAGAGATGGAATATAAGAGAAGGTAAGGAAAAGCTAGCTACATGTCATCTTATGCTAGTCTTGACAGATCTTTTTTTCTAGGTGAATAGACTGTAAGAGAATCCACTGTGGAAGCAATAGTCCCTTTATCTGTTTTGATATCTTGAATAACAAATCTGACAAAAGACCTGGCCAGTAGTGCAGGGATTTGCATAACTCTCTTTGGAAAAATCTTTATTTTTGTAAATGTAGTATTGGCTAAAGTGGGGACAATACAGTACTAGACATATGGTTGTTAGTAGCATTAACAAATGGCTTTGCATGTTGTGTTGCAATTTATAAACTTTCAAAAGATGGAATTATTGAAGCCTCACAACAATGCTGTGAGGCATGACCCTCTTTACAGTTTCAAAATGGAAAACCTGGGAGACTGAGAGCATTTTCCAGGTCACCAACTGGTGAATATTCTTACGGGAATGGTGGTTGGAGTGGGTAAGAATCAAACATGAAAACATTAACCAAAGTCTCCTAAATATATTTTTAAACCAAATCAAACATCTTTGTTTACTAATTTTTGTTGAGTGCCTTTTGCATTCGTGGTGAGCACATGACAAATATTTGCTGATGAATGAATGAGTGATTGCATGAACAAATGATACACATGAGAACACTATCTTGTGCTAATTTATCTCCTGAGAATGCATATTCTTGAGACGGCATGCACAGATTTAGAGAATATACAGTGAGGGGTTCCCTGCAAGGTATTTCCATGGCCGCAGATGTGTTTGAGTAGGTGGGAAAGCTACGGCCATGGCAGAGCAGTACAGGGAGTTCCTGGCGGCTAGACCTCCAGTGGTTGTGGGTACTTGCCAGCTTGCAGGAGTCAGGCATGTGTGGCAGTTTAAGGACAGTCAGCCTCTCATGCTGCCCTGGAGGTCTGGAGGGCTAACCAGCCACCATGACAGGCTCTGACAGTCATAAGCAGGCATGGAACATCCTTAACTTGAAGGCAGAAAGCCCCATGCTCATGTGTCAAAGGTCAGAGGACAGCTTGGCAGCCTTGGTCTTATACTTACCCTGTGAGTCCTCTGTGTGCTGTACTTTTGTGCTGTACTTGGAAAACCAGGAATGACACAGTGTCACTGTTGGCCCTTTGTAGATTTTTTGCACTCTTGGGCTATTGTCAGTATGCATCCTTTCCACCCTTCTCTGCCTTCCTTAGAACTGTACAAAACAGTTTGATTCAGTTAACAGACAAACAGTGTGCCTAGTGGTGGAGACCCCTTCAGGCCCTTGTTAACCAGCCTGTGGAGATCTACTCAAATGGCCAGATTGCTTTTTGGGAGTCCCTCTGTGTTTAAACCTGGAACATGCCTTCAGTACCAGGAAATCTTTGGAGAAGAATTAAAAAAGTATCTGTCATGATTAATCCAGAACACTGCCTCTAATTTTTGTGGGTTTAGACATTCTTCATGGCTTTGACCAGGCTTCTGAAACCCCAGAAGGAGATACTCTATAGGACAGTACTTCCTTTACTGTGCTTGGCAAAACCTGATTAAGGAAGTAAAGCTCCACAGAACCCATATGACCCCTCAAGTCCATTGTTAAGACCTCCCAAACTCCAGTGTGAATAAAGAATGGCCACAACATAACAAAAGCTTGAAATATCCCATTTATTCCTCCTGGAAGACCTTGAATCCTGTCAGACTGAGAAAAACACTCTGGGCTCAGTGTAGACCCTAGACAGTAAAAACCATCACCAGCCCTGAGGGTAGAAATCCAGGAATTTTGCCTGAAACTGTCACCAGATGGAGGATACCTTGATTCTGACAGCTGGAGACTTGGTTTCTTTCATGACATGAACATAGGGTTTGGAGCTGGTCAGATCTGAGCTTGAAGCCCTCTGCTACCACTGAAGAGGCGTAGGGCTTTAGGCAAGTTTCTTAATTTCTCTAGGCTTCAGTGTCTTCTAAACTGGAGATAATAATACCTCCTTTATAGGTCTGCTGACGTGTTCATGTGCAGACTCTTACAGAGAGCATGGGAACAAATGGGCTCCGCAGTCATTCCTAACCATGAAGATAATCTCCAGGATTCTCATAGCGTCTCTCTGTAGGTGCCCCAGTGGCTTTCAACTGCCTGGTCTCCTTGAGCCTCACAGTAGTCCTCTGAAGGGTTAAGAGTATCTCTGGACATCATTATGAAAAAGAGGAAAAAGTATGATACTAGGAAACTCTGACTTTTTTCTCACATCAAACCATCATGTGGAACCAGGACTGATTGTTCCACCTAACAGTTTATCCAGGAAACTTTGCTAAATGATATTTTGTAAACATTCTTGTGATATCTGAACAGAAGAGAGTCCAGTGAGACACAAGGAAGAAAATATGTTCCACCAAGAAGAAGTTATAGAATCTCCTCTGAGGTCACAGGATGCTAGTCATGTCAAGAGTAGTCCTGCTAGAGGGGCACCTGGGTGGCTCAGTGGGTTAGAGCCTCTGCCTTCGGCTCAGGTCATGATCCCAGAGTCCTGGGATCAAGCCCCACATCTGGCTCTCTGCTCCGCAGGGAGCCTACTTCCTCTTCTCTCTCTCTGCCTACCTGCGATCTCTCTCTGTCAGATAAATAAATAAAATCTTAAAAAAAAAAAGAGTAGTCCTGCTAGAAAAACAATATTTCTCCCCATATTCTTAGTCTCACTAAAATGATTTAATCACCTTTACCGTTAGAGTCATCAGCTGTGCTTATTGAGAGAAATGGTGTTATGATATATTATGAAGCCATTAAAAACAATGAAGCAGATCTATACATACTGAGATAGGGAAGGATAGCTATGAGATATGGCTTACTGACATGCAGAGCAATATGCATAATGTGATTGCATTTTTGAAAAAGTAATATATGCAATTTATATGGTGTACATACTATATGAGCTCAGTAACATCGCACATCGAACTGCAGACTGAGTTTGTCCCTGAGAGTGTGCTTGGGATGGGGAATAGGTAGAAGGCTTAAATATTTTTTATTCATTTGTTTCATTTCTATTTTTACAATTAAAATGTATTACTCCCTTTGGATTTATTGAGATTGCTGTCAGCTTACCTTTGGCAATTACTGCTAGCCAATAGACCCCATTAGTAGGCAAAATAAAATGAGCCATAATCATTTCAAAAATATAAATAAATAAAATGAATTACTCTTCTCAAATTATGGATTACCAGTGGGGGAAAAGACAAGGCATATATATGTCATATACCTATCATATGTATCTGTCATATATTTGGGTGGCTATTTATTGAATGGGAACTTGATGAGTTCATAATATATTTCCTTACAAAATGATAATGATAAAAATCATATAACTTACATTTAAATTCTCCTTTATAATTTAAAGTCATTTATATGCATTATGGCATTGGATTTTGCCCCCAGACCTCTAAGTTGGGCAGAGAAGAGCATCTTACAAATTAGCATTTTGAGATTTTCAAAAATTAAATCATTTTCCCAAGATCATATGTAAATGGCCCTGGGACAACACTCCTGTTACTTGCCTCTTTATTCTTTTACCAGAGATTTTTCAAGTCCCCTCTGTGTGCCATGCCCCTTGTTCTATCCACTATATCACATGCACTGCAACTTGCAAATAAAGTTAGGACAATATAAAATCATCACCTAAGTCCATGCCCGAAAATGACACTAACAATTCCTTGAGAGCTTGTTTGGAGGTTCTAGCAGGGGAGCGCAGCTACTCGTATACCCTTGACCGAAGAATGGTCCTCTCCTCTATCGGGGAAGGTCGTCCTCTTCGACCGAGTGCGCAGCTTCGGGAGGGACGCACATGGAGCGGTGAGGGAGGAAGGGGACACCCGCCTAGCCAGCCAGATCAGCCGAATCAACCCTGGCGATCAATGGGGTGACAGATGTCGCAGCCAGATCGCCCTCACATCCGACACTAACAATTCCTAACCAATAGATCACACTGAGATCCAAACCTTACCTTGTTTACTTTCACCATGTGCATTTTTAATATTCCACAAGCTCTGGTAGACTGGATTTGCTAACACCAAGCTACAGCTTGCTTTTCTGAAAGATGAACTTACTTGTTTTAGCTTCAGCTTCTCATTTGTATCATTTACTTAAAGAGGAGCCATTATGTGGTTTTTAGTTGATTTTCCACCTTAAGAAATAATCAAATGCCTGCACAATCCTCTGTTTCTCTCTTCCATAGCAGACCATTTTTCCTTCATTTTTGTACAGAGGGAAAGGAAAGAATTGGGCTTAAAGAATGGGCCAACATCCGTGAGACTGGAGAAATTACAAACTCATTCCTGAAGACAAGTCCTTTTGCCATATGCCTCAATTAACTTAATTTTTGTGATCTGGCCCTGTAGACAGAAACCTGAGCCTGTGGATATGCTCAGAGTGGAACACTGAGAAATTACAAGCAAGTGTATGCTGGTGTTGGCTGGGTAGGCACACCTCCTGGGGACCTGGAGAGCGAGGTCTGTCTGCAGTTCTCTGTGGATCAAAGGCAGTGCAGGCTAGTGTGATTCCCAGGACTCCTGCTGCAGAGGGATGGCTAGGGAGAAGAGGATGAAGTTTCCAAAGCCACAGAGTAGAGGAGAAGTGGGTCCTAAGGACTCCTATTTGTTTATACATCATTCTTTCATTCTCTTCATATTTATTGAGAATAGGTACAACCTGTGATATAGATATAAAGATGATTAAACAGATTGTGCTCTTGCCTTCCTGGAACAATATTCTAAGGTGAAGATGGGGCAAAAAACCCATTTAAAAAATTAATTGCAGTTCATGATAAATGTTAAGCATAAAATAAACAGTGCTATGATAGGTAACAACAGTGGGGTGAAGGTAGAGCCATACGTAGATAGGGAGGTCAGAAAAAATCATGAAGGCAAAAATGATAAGCCTCTGCCTAGTGTCATTCCCATCACTACTGCAGAGTGAACACAGCCTGTCTCCTCCTCTGTCAAACCCTCATACTGGTCTCTCCTAAGACTGGGAGTGAGATGCCTAGAGCAGTCATTCCTCCAGAGCCATGAAATTAACTGCTGTGAAGTGTTAGCTAATTTTGTGATGTGGCATTGTTGTGAAATGTTCTCTCCTACTGAGGAGAAGCAGTTTCCTCCTTCTTTACCTTAACTTCTCTTACTTCTAAACTATGGCCACTTCATTTACAGAGCATCTCCATCTTCATTCACCTACAGAACAGAAAGACAAGCTCCCTTGATGGTGACCACTGTGCATTTGTAGGGTTAGGAGAGCAGCAGGAGGCTGCTGAGTCTGTAACTTTGTCTGGTGGCTTTGTGCTCAGGGAGGAAATAATGGGCTTAAATGACAATGGGCTGGATTCAAGTTATGAACAAAACAAGCCTTCATGGCTGCAAAGAATCACCAAGGACACATGGCTGTTGGCAGCATAGAGTTCTATTCCTAAATAGTTAGGCAGTAAACTCTATAGAATCATTTTGATGCAGTCTTAACTTTGGGACAGGAAACAATCTCCAGCAGACTTCAGTCCCTTCAGGTCCTATGAAGCTGTAACATGGAATGTGGTTGTTTCATTCTCCTTTATTAATATATTATTGTGTTCAAAAGCTTCCCATTAGACAGCAATGCAAAAAAAAAAAGGCATATATTTGGAATGTCTTCTGATAGTCTTTTTTTGGACAAACTATGAGCTCTTCCAGATGTGGGGCTCACTCTATGGGAAATAACAAAGAATTTGTAAATTAAGTAAATTATCCTGCTGTTATGCTATTTTTTTTTTGGTGTGGTTATATGTTATAAATAGAATGTTGAGGTTAATCATTTCAATTGCTAGAAAATGCATTCTTAGAATTGTTTTTCTTGATAAAAATAAATTTTTTAAGGCAAAAAGGAAAGCAGCTGTTTTACATTTATAACAAGATTGGGGTTAAGTACTTAAAATCTCCATATTGAGTCAACCTGATTTTGTCAAAATTTTTGTTTCAGACACATTTCACCTATTTACTCCTGAATTACTTGACCTTTTTTTGGCTAGATGTGATGCTAATACTATAATATCCAGATTTGAAATACTGACATTTTCCTGACCTAAGTGATGTTAATCCTTATAGTCCGTTCTGATGAAAGGAACTCTTTCTTTGTGAATTATCCACACCAACTGCTCTAAACTTCTCCTCCCTGCTATTGAGGCTTCTCTCTTTTTTACTGAGGGCATCTGCTTCCCTTGGAATTAGTCTACAAAGCTTTACACTATCAGAGGAGTCAAGAGCTCTCCAGCAAGTCCTCTTATATGAGAAAACCCATGTCTTGGGACAAAGTCTTAGACTCCTGTCTCACAGGAGAGGGTGAATTTATCTTTTTTCATTCTTGAGAAACATTAAGGAAGATGTTCAGTGTGGAGCTGATTCTTCTTGACCTCCTTCCTTCATTTGGGTTATGGGAAGTACTGGGGAGTTGGAAAAAACATTTGGTTTCCACATATTCCACCGCTGTAGTGGAATAATATTTAGCCAGGGCTGTGATCGCCATTCTGAAAATTTACATTCTCTGGCATAGGGAGCCAAGTCCTGGTGGAACTCAGGAAGCAGGCCTGAAGGGCGTCAGCATAAGGACTATGGGTACAAAATACCCTCCTCTTCTTCTACATTTTTTCTAATGTGTTTGCCTGGACAGCTGTCTCTGGGTATTTTGCTCTTGTACATTGACATAAAGAATAGAAAAAAGAAGGAAGAAATGGTGTCCTCAGTAAAAATGGTTAAGATAAATACAAGTTTGGTGTAGAGGTAAGATGTCTGCAACCTGAAGAATTTAAGATTTGGGTAGAACTGTGGTATTAGAGCATACAGTACAGATGGAAAAGATTCTCATGTATCTCTATTCGAAGATTTCTGTAAAGTTTCCCTAGTTTTCCAGCTCAATAAAGATAAACATGTTGACATGTAGGTTAGTTCAGGAAAAATAAAATATTTATGCGCCATGTGTTTTTACATTTGAAATAAAAACAATTCTGTTAAAAAATGAATATTCTTAAAATTTAGATGACTAACTCAAGAATCTGAGAACTTGAATGAGAGCACAGGTGTAGCTTCTTTTTTATTATAATATTGACATCTGGATCAGTTTAAAAAGACACAGAGTAAGGCAGCTTTCTCATCCTTTCTCCTTAATGGCTGGAAGAGGTGCATGAGCTGAAGGTACACAGGTTGCTCATTGCTCATTGCTGTACAGGTCTTTTCTCTTGCTTTTTTTGGTTTACTCCTTTCTTCTCCTTCTAAGGAGAACTTGTAGTCAAGTTATTTACTTCACCTCCCCAGGGCTTAGTTCCCTCCTCAAAACATTCTCAAATCTCTTCTATCTGTAACATTCAGGTCTTTCAGGGCTTAAAAGGAAAATTGAAGTCATAACGGCCATCATCATTAGGATGAGCTGCCTCTTAATTAATGTTTACTCTGTGCTTCTTTGGACCCAAACAAGGCCAAACAGAAGAGGCTGGGGGGAAAGTCAGAGAAGAGATGCTTCCAAAGTCAGAGCTTGGTTTCTAGTGTCAACCTCACCTTTCCAAGACTCATCAGACATCCTGGAAGGCAAGCCCACTCCCATTCTCCTTCTGCTGCATGGCCTCCTCTGACCCCAAACCACAACTTGCCTTCATTATGGTTTTAAGATAATTAAGAAAGAAAATATTTTTAAATATTCAGCAATTTGCAGAGACTTAGCTCTACATACTCATAAATGAGGTAACCTCAATTATTTATTTATATCTTGAGAAGGTAGATAATGACCAGTGATATATGTAAGTGAGGTGGGAGGAGATGAAGAAAGAAGTTCTAATTTTGGAAATGAAGAGAGACAGTTCCAGAAGAGAAAGTACAGTTGACCCTTGAATAATGTTGAGGTTAGGGACATCAACCCCATGCACAGTCAAAAATCCCTTTTGACTTCCTGAAATCTTTATTTACTAATAGCCTACTATATTGACCTTACCAGTAACATAAGCAATCCATTAACACATATTTTGTGTGGTATATGTGTTATGTACATTTTCTTATAAAGTTAGCTAGAGAAAAGAAAATGTTGTGAAGAAAATTGTAAGGAAGAGAAAAAAACACACTGTACTGTATTTATTTTAAAAATCTCCATATAAGTGGACCCACACAGTTCAAACCTGTGTTGTTCAAGAATCAACTATAATATAAGGAGATGGTTTGGGCTTATGGATATTATTATATTTTAGGAAAGAACTCATTTATAGTGAGAAACTCAAATTGATTGTTTAAGATGATGTAAAAGGGATGATTACACCCCGATACTTATATTAGTACGATTATTTAGCCAGTATCCTTTGAGACATTACCATGTGTTGTTTTTTTGCTCAATTCATAGATGTTAATGACAAAATCTCTGCTCTCAAGGAATCCTGAGTAATGGAAGAGACAGATGAGCAAATAAAGTGACAAAGTAGCATGAAAGGCTGGCACAGAAATACTATGGGAGTGGAAGGTTGGTACCCAGTTCTGGCCCAGTCTTAAAACACGAGGAGTTCTACCAGAAAAGCAGAGAGGGCATCCCAGAACAGCAAGTGCCAAGAAGAAGGTTGGGGATAGGTGTTCAAGAAGGCATTCAGGATACTGCTGGCACTTCTAAGCTTCTTGTATCATGTATCATAGGGTACATGTGAAGAAATGAAGGGATATGCAGTTAGGTAGGTGAGATCTTGGTTATAGAGGCCTGTGCCAGAGTAACAAATTGGGCTTTTTTTGTTAGGATTGGGGTTTTATGATTAGATATTTCTTAGGAAGGTCACACTGACTCAGATGGTGCTGGATTTATTGAATAACTTGACTTTCTGGGACAACCTACCATAATGAACAGCTCAGGGGATTGGAGCTATGCTTGGAAATAGGTAAGGAATTGGGGAAGGTGTATGCTACGAAGTGTGTAAACCTGGTGATTCACAGACCTATACCCCTGGGGCTAATATATTATATGTTAATTAAAAAATAAAAAAAATTAGAAAGAAATAGGTAAGGAAAGTACCCAAGAGCCTAACGTTAACCCCCTGTGCCTGCACATCTGTGACCTCAAACATAGGGACAAAGAAGATGATTCTAAATGAATGAATGCACAAATGAATGAACAAATGCATGAATGAGTGAATGGAAATGCTCCTCTGCACTGGGACTGCATAGTTATGCTTTGCCATTGGTTATCCTCTAGGGATCAATGACTAATGCATGGTTCTTATGCTTGTGTGCCATTAAAATAGAATAATATTTCTTCCTTTCCTTTCTTTGTAATGATGGACAAATCAGGTGATCTTACTATATTCTCATATGGTCATAACTGATAGAAACTCACCCAGTGTGGGAAACTGAGGTTCAAGTCCTTGCTTGAACAAAAGTTGGACAAGAGTCAACAGGGCTCTGTCCTCTGGCAGAACCATTCTTAAATGGCTTTTCACATGTTCAACTCCTACCTCTCCTTGTTGACAAAGTTCCAGAATCCTGGGATGAATCAGCTGACTTTCCCTATAGTTTCAACATGGGCTGGGCAATTCCTTTGAAAAGCCTTGGTCTGACTTTATTACAAGTCACTATGATAAGGGATTAGGAGAAATCTTGGAGACTCCCCTGCTCCATAAGAATAAACATGTGTTATGAAGTCAGTCACTAGAGAAGAGTATTTTGACAGTAATGTTGTTGCTTGAAGTATTACTTCTTCAATTAATGAAGGGAAGGCCTACATCACCTCCTTACTTTTCTTTTCAGTTCTGGTTATCTGAAAAGCTATTTAGTGGAATGACACTTAACAAAACTTTACAAAATTGCCTACCCACTGTCATTGACTGGTCTTGGTTGCTGAGAGAGTCACTAAATGGATCATTTGGTGACAGCAACAATAGACAGACATGGGGTAAATGACTCTTTGCCTTAGAAGTAATAGGTGGCCTTTACTGATACCATATTGCTCTTGAAGTAGTGAAAACACATGCAGAGGTAGACTCTTTTGAACACAGTAAAAACATGAATTGGATTAGGCCGCATTGGGCTCTCTGCTCAGCAGGCCCAGCCTCTGCCTGCCTCTCTGCCTACTTGTGATCTCTGTCTGTCAAATAAATAAATAAAATATTTTTAAAAAATTAATAAATATTTAAAAATTTTTAAGGTGTTGGGGTGCCTGGGTGGCTTGGTCGGTTGAGCATCTTGATTTTGGCTCAGGTATGATCTCAGGATCATGAGATCAAGCCCTTCATTGGGTTCCAAGCTCAGCATGCAGTCTACTTGAGATTCTCTTTTTCTCTCTCTGCCCCTTCCCCTGCTCACACTCTTTCTGTCTCTGTAAAATAAATTAATATATAAGATCTTAAAATAATTTTTTTGTTATAGTTTCTAGTGTGATACATACTTACAGATGTAACCCACTTTGAAGTCCTTAGTAATTTTTAGTGTGTCAAGGGGCCCTAAGACCAAAGAATTTGAGAAGTCCAGTTTTATTTTAAAAACTAAATAAAACTAAATCCTACCATAGTTGTTATCACCAGTGTAACAGGAATAACTTACGTTGATCTGAAATTAGAGGTACCCTGTTGAGTAATCAGGTAACCACTCTTCTGTGTAAGCAGTTTTTTCCTGCTGGTCATATGGCATCTGTTCACTGGAATGTGATTAATAATCATCTGGGGGACAATCATTGGGAATAATTAAAACATCTGATACTTAAGATTGCACTTATTTGAAACATTATTTAAGGTGTTTTTATAATTTTAACCTTCTTTTATTCTATAATGAATGAGTAAAATTTTGCTCTGGAAGTACAAATAGTTGCTAATTTGATATTAAAATTTTTAAAAACAGAAAGTATGTTCATGCTTCAACCCTCATTCTGCATTTCTGATTATGACTTTTCTCTGCTTAGACATACAGATCCTCCATATTCAGAGAAAAGTGGGTCTAAATCCCTTAGCATATGTTCAAGGACCTTTGCAACCAGGCATCAACCCTCACTAGCCTTATTTGTTGCTTTTCTTCCATATCCATCTTCCCCCATTTCCATCTTCCCCCCCATCTCCCATCACTCGTTTTATATACCAGCTATGCTAAACTTTCTCTAAACACACTTTTCCCTTGCATGCCTTGGGACTTCATTTTTTTCCTAAAAATTTATTTATTTATTTGAGGGGGCATTGAGCAGAGGGAGAGGGAGAGAGAGAATCTCAGTCAGACTCCTCACGGAGCTTGGAGGCCAACATGGAGCTCAGTCTTAAAATCCTGAGATCATGACCTGAGCTGAAGGCAGATTCTTAACCAACTAAACCACCCAGGTGCCCCTTATCTTGGAGCTTTTGAATATCGTATTTCCTCTTCTAGAATTTTTTTTTTCCTCCTTTTCTCTATCCAACAAATTCTTACTCATTCCTCAAGATCAAGGGTTATGTACCTTCACTGAGGAACCATTTTTCATCCACATATCCATTCAGCACATGAGAGATGCTAGGTAGTGGTGAACTGAATCATACATGGTTCCTACTTTCATGCATCATGTAAATAATCACACAAATGAAAGTTGGCAATTGTGCTGCATGTCGCTCTAGAAGAGATTCAGGTTGCTGTGAGAATTTTAGTGAGAGAATTTGTCCTGGTCAGGGAGGTCAGTGGAGGATCCCACGAGGATGTAACACTTGATGTAAGCCCTGGATAATGACAGAGATAAAAAGGGAAGAGGGAAGAAAAGTGCCCTACCTGGGCAAGGGCCTTTGGCAAGAGAGGGCATCTGGATACTAAAGACTAGAAGAAGAGCCCTGGGTTGAGTGGAGTGAGGGCAGAAGGGAGAGCATACACACTTGAATTGAGATAGGAAGTAGAACCCAAAGCAAGCAGGACTCTGTGTACTTGTTAATGAGTTTCATCTTTAACTTAAGAGATGTATGAAACTATTAAAAACTGGAAGGATGATGGAGTCTCAGATTTGCATCTTGAAAAGACCACTGTGGCTGTTATAGGGGAATAGACTAAAGAGAGACTAGAGTTAATATAGGGAGATCAGAAATGAGGTTAGTGTAAGACTCTAGCAGCACAATGTTGATGGCTTGGATTAGGAAGATGAAGGAAAGCAGGTAGATTTCAGTGATGTTTAGGCAGCAAAACGGAATGGACATAGTGATGGCCTGGAAATGCAGAATGGTGTCAAGGAGGGTACGTGGGATTCTAGCTAATGCAGTTGAATGCATGAAGAAGCCATCCGCTAAACTAGGAGGGTCCTGAAGGAGGACCAGGCTTAGGAGAGAGCGCCAGACTTCCACAGAAAAAGGTAGTGACTGCTGTGGCCCTAGCTTCATACCTTTTCTACAGAATGCTTATATTGTAAGGACATTTGTGTTTTTTCCTTCCCTGCCTGCCTGCCTCCCACTCCCTTCCTTCCATCCTTCCTTCCTTCTTTCCTTTTGATTGATGTTACCCTTTCTACTATGGAGGAGTCCACTGTTGTGTGAGGCTTTATAGGAGATGGAACACAACCACCCAGTGCGGAAAACAGAGGTAGGTAGACCCTGCAGTTTCTGCCCAGCCCTGACACAGAGGTCTCAGGTAAATTGGGCTGTGGCAATTATTTGCTTTCATACAGGACTTTGAATTCAGAGCAGTGGGAAAAAAATGAACTTATAGTTGATTTCATGACATTAATGTTCAGTGGTGCCATGGAAGTGACCAGCTGGGGTGGCAGTAGCGTGGGGGTGGTGGTCTCGTCAGGCTGCTCTTACAGCATCAACTTTGGTATGAATCGTGTTTCTGTCTCTCCTGATGACTACCCATTTTCTAAATCTGCTTCCATGGCCTTCTATTTGCACACAAACTGATAACGATAGCTAACATCTCCCGAATGTTTAATAGGAGTCAGGCACTGCTCTGATCAGTCTACACGTATTCAGTATCGTAATCCTTACAAGTGATCCGTACTAGTACAGACCTCGTGGATAAATGAGAGTGTAAAGCAGAGGGTGGTTAAGGAATTGCCACACAGGCCCTACAGCTGGTGACTGAGAAAGACAGAATGGAGACCTTAGAGCCTGGTTCCAGGCTAGCCTTCTTACTGAAGATAGATTTTGTGGCTTGTAAGCAGGAACCTTGACTGATACATTTGGTTCTGTGGTCTCTTGCCCCCTGGAAGCTCCAGACACATGGAGGGGTGTTGGACTTAGTGCCTGGCACAGTGCACACGCAGTAGGCCTTCAGAGCACTCAGATTAGCGGCAGGAATGTTGTCCCCAAGATTCACCCGCCTTCCTTTTCTGCAAGCATGGATATTCTTCCTACCTGCCTCGTCTCTACTGCAGCACGGGGCAGGGTCCCCAGGGGCACGCTCTTTGGTAAGTGCTGTCTCTGCTTCTTGGCACTTGTTCACTAGGGCTGCAGGTGCCAAAACAGGAATGAAAGCCCCTATTGTACAACATCCATGCAAAGGATCTGTGTTGAGGTTTTTGTGGGGACAGGGGAATGTTGAAAGCCAGCTGACAACACAACAGGACAGAGTGAAACTGTGTAGTTTCGATTCCCTGAGAGGAGGGAACTCATTTGTTCAGAGCAGCTGAAACAGTTAGGAAACCACACAGTGTCTGCATTCCATGGGAAGTAGCCTCTGTGTCCCCAAAGCCAGTGAAGCAGCACTCCCTGAAGGTGACACTATCCCAGCTGAGCCCTTCCCCTCCCTGAGGACTTCGTGTTGCACAAACAACCTTTCATTGCTGATTTGGGAATGGATAAAGAGGGCTGAGTCTGGGATGGAGTCTCTCATTTAAAAGTTCCTAAAGATCGAAGGCCAGGAACCGGGGCCTGGGGTTCCTCTGTGGCCTCTAGCTTACCAGTGTGGGACATGACATAGTGCAACGTCTCTGAAGCCTCATCATCAGACAGCGTGTAGCTGTAGGGTTTCCCTGACAGTTTTGGATAACTTGTGATCTAAAAGACATTCAAACTGGAGAGACAGATTGTTCCTGGCCTGGATCTCTGGCGAGTTTGTAAGGGTCATGTTGAGTCCAGAGACTAAAGGCAGTGCTGCAAGTTCTTGCAATTTTCCTTCTGGGGACGCCTGGGTGGCTCAGTTGGTTAAGTGGCTGCATTCAGTTCAGGTCATGGTCCCAGCGTCCTGGGATCGAGTCCCACATCTGGCTCCTTGTTCAGCGGGGAGCCTGCTTCTCCCTCTGCCTCTGTCTGCCTGTGCTCTCTCTCTCTCTCTCTCTGACAAATAAATAAATAAAATATTTAAAAAAAATTTCCTTCTGTTTCTAGGACCCAAGACAGGGTCTGAGAGAGTCCACATAGGTTTGTGATTGTAGGTTCCTATTCTCCTTCACCACCGCCCTCACTTCTGTTCTTGCGGGAGGTGCAGGCCTCACCATTTCAGTGTCTGTGGTGCTCTCTGCTGGCAGCTGTAGCCTTTTTGTTCCTGGAACAGGATGCCTCTATAATTCTGTGTAGGCCCTTCCTCGTGATGCCTTGGACCACGGAGAGCAAATTAGAGGGGATTTGTTCAACAGCCAGTGTCTAGACCTTCCCATTTCCTGAAGGGCTTCTCTTTCCCATTTAAGAGTCAATTACCTTTCCCATAAAGATTGTCACAATTAAAACTAACCCCTCTCTGTCTTCTTAGTAACTAATTCCCTGGGGTTGTAATGCTCTCCCAACTGGGCCAAAGCTATAGCTCATCTCCTACAGGCAGGAGGCCTTGCAGGCAAATCAGTCTTAGGTTTCTCTGTTTGTTTTGTTTTGTTTTCTGGTTTAATTTTATTTTGTTTTTCCAAACAGTAGAACCAAGGGCAACGGTGCCATCTGGCATGGCCAGCGCCAAAGAGTACCTTGACAGAAAAGAAAGAAGACAGGGTTTGGCGCTTCTCCCCCATAATTTTCAGCAAATATGTTCACCCTAAATAAATATTAAATCCAAGTGAAGGGTGCCTGGGTGGCTCAGTGGGTTAAGCATCTGCCTTCAGCTCAGGTCATGATCTCAGGGTCCTGGGATCAAGTCCCACGTTGGGCTCTCTGCTTAGCAGGGAGCCTGCTTCCCCCTCTCTCTCTGCTTGCCTCTCTGCCTACTTGTGATCTTTCTCTGTCTGTTAAATAAATAAATAAAATCTTTAAAAATAAAAAATAAAAAAATAAATCCAGGTGAAAACAGCATGCTTACTAAGCAAATGCAACTTTAAGACACCACATCTCCTGGCCCTACCTTCTGGCCAGATCACTACCATCCAACCCTGCGATGCAGAAATTCTTGGTGCTGCCAGAGCCACAGAATCAGAGATCAGAACCAGTTGCAAAAGTTCGGAATCCATGCCATCTCTCATGTTTCATTAACTGACTTTGTTCATGCCTTGCAATCCCATGTTGCCCCCAGAATAGCTGTTCTTCCTCAATTTCTGTCAATGATAAAGATAGTAGTAGGAGACCAGTTAACTTTCTTTAAACAGAGATATGTCAGAAAGGCTGAGAATGGGTTACTCTAAAAGAAAATGTATTCATGAACTTATTTTAATTAAAGTTTTAAGACTGTAATGTAAAAAGGTCAGAGGTGGGGTGCCTGAGCAGCTTTGTTGGTTAAGCATCCAACTCATGGCTCAGGTCTAGATCTCAAGGTTGTGAGATCGGGCTCCATTAAGATTCTTTCTCTCTCTCTCTCCCTGCCACCCCTTCACCCCACCTGAAAAAGCAGTGGGGGTTGGGGGGGGGAGAGGAAGGGAATATGTTTATGTGTATATATACATGTATGTATCTTGCATATGAATGAAATATCTAGAAGGATACCCAACAGTAAAAACAGCAAATACTTTTTGGCATCTACTTTGTGACAGTTACTCTTCTAAGCACTTTACATATACTAAAACTTAATTTTAGTTCATAAAAACTCTATGAAGGTGCTGTCATTATTATGCCCATTTTTCAGACAGGAAAACTGAGGCACAGTGGAGTTAGGTGTTCTGCCCGAAGTTACATGTCTAGAGAGTGCAGAGCCAGAATTAGAGCTCAGGCCACCTATGGGCTGCCCCTAGGAAAGACAACCCATTGGCTGAAGGACAAGAATGAGGAGGGAGACATTTAGTTCTATGCTTCTTTGTACCTTTTGGATTTTGAATTAATATAAGTGTGATATATATTACATGCATAAAAGAACAAAACTTTAACAATAATATATTTTAAATGAAATATAAAGTTTTAGATTAATTTAAAAAATTACACCAACCCAGAGATTCAATAGGAACACAGTAGTTAACAGCACAGATCCAGGGCCAGACCACCTGGATTCAAATCGGCTTCTGTCACTAAAACTAGAACAAATTTGTGTCCTCTCTGTGCCTCTCAGGGTTATTATTTTGAGGATTAAATAACTTAATATTCTTAGAAGAGTGTTTGATGCTTACAAAGTGCCAAGTATTAGCTATGATTATCTAAAATTAAAAACCTAAACTTACTTAATAGTCAGTAAATACTGAATATTTACTGTATACCAGGCACTGTATATGTACCAGGCACTGAAAGGGGCTATGAAACTGGAAGACAGCATCCTTTGGTGGTGGAGTCAGATGTCTTAGGCGCTGGAGAGCCTCTTGCCGCTTGGCTGGTACAGCTGACATCCAGCCCCAAAAGTCTTCCCCAGGCTTGTTCCTTTCTCAAATCTTATGCCTTACTGAACGCCCAGGAAGAAATATCAAAACTAGTTGATAATTTCTCTGCTCTTATTTACACTCATGTGACATCTTTTCCAGGAAGTACAAGATAATTTTACTGTAATTTATGAAAAACATCACTAACTGAAGCTGTTTTCCTTGCTGTACTTGGCCTAGCTGAGTTCATCTGTGTAGCAGGTCCAAGTAGACCATATTGAAAACACATATGCTGGATGCATGCTAATTTCTAATGCTACTTTAAGAATATTTTACAATAGCTCCTTGCTTCATTATTGTAACAGAAAGAAGGCATATCCAAGACTTCGTTGGTAATAGACAGTATTCTCTTTATGTAAGCTCCACGAGGGCAAGTATTTTGTCTCTTCATTGTTATATCCCCAGTATTTACAACAAGGCCTAGTATACAGTTGGTGCTTAACATATACTCATAGAATGAATGAATGAATAAAATAATAATAGAACCCACAAGGGAAATGATGTTAAATTCACTTATGGAGGGCACGCATTGCATGGAGTACTGGGTGTTATACAAAATGAGTCATGGAATACTACATCTAAAACTAATGATGTACTTATGGTGACTAACATAACATAATAAAAAAATAGTGTGCTATCTTGACACTAAAAGACAAACAACAACAACAGCAAAGTAAAGGAAACTGAGTCCTAAAGTGTTATTCGACCTATCCTGGGGCCATAGAACTAAAATGTATTCCCAGTTTTGTGTGGCTTTGAATTCTACTTTCTTCTCCTAATGCCAAATTGAATCATACCAATAACCTCTGGCTTGATCTAGAAGGATTGAAAGGGCTGTATTACTGTACTTGGGTTTGGTTTGGTTGTGCTATCCTTTCACAGGATCAAGAATTTGTTATCACTGTCCCCCTGTTCTGCAGTGCTTGTGTGAAGGTCACCTTTTGCCCCAGGCATGTCCCTCACCTCCATCAGAGAAAAGACAGGTGCTGTGGAAGAGGGACAATATTGTGAACCAAAGCAACAGAGGCTTTGAACAGAGGCTTCTAGAAGTCCAAGAAACAGCCCAGCACTGAGAATTAACATTCAGGGAAAGGGAGAGTACAGACTTCACCAAGGCAAGGATTTCTATTGACTTTGATCGCTGATGAACACCAAACTCCTAGATAATCATTTGGGACTCAATAGCTATTTTTTCAAGGAATGAGCAGATAAAATGAATAAGAGAGTGGATGAGGAAGAGGGGGAAAAGGGAGGAAAGAAGGTGGACAAAGTGCAAGAAAAAGGGAGAGATGACTGTGTATAGAAAGAAGGATATAAATCTCAGGGGTTGGTGACTGTTTTTTTTTCCTTCTGTTTTCTGAAAGATGTGTTTTACTGGCATAAAAGAAAAAATTGGGCTGAGAGACTAAAGATGGTTTTTGTTTTGGAATTACACACCTTGGTTCTAACTCACTTCCATAGATGAAATAGTCAGTTTGAATATTCACTTTCCTATCTCTTTATGCCTAACTTTCCACAAACTGAAATCATTTGCCATGTATTGGTGAACATCAGAGAAGGAGTTATAGGAACAACTAATGAGAAGGAATAAGAGATCCCTTTCTGTTACTTTGATGAATGATTTTGAAGCTCCCACATGGATTTGGGTGTATTAGTCATCAGTAGTTTGACCAGTAGGAATGTTGCTCAATTTGTAAATAATACTTGCCTAAGTGTGCTTAATCACAAGCTTCTGTGTCCAAAGATTGTTTCACTATTGCTGCATGACTTTTCTCCTTGCGGACTACCCCTTGAACCAGAATGTCTAGTTCTTGAGCACTGTCCCATAGAGGTTAACTATCCCTAAGCATATACAGACCTGTAAGCCCCACAGACCAAGGGGAACTTCATGTAAAATGCCTGGGCTGGAGAGTGTGAATGCTTGGGACACCACTAACAATCATTATCTTTGAATAGAAGTCAGTGTCATGTTCAGCCTTTATCTCTGCTTGACCAAAATCCTATCATACAGCAGTGGGTTGCTTTTTCCACCTGTGATAACCAGAATATTTTTTCTAGGCTATCAAGTTGAAGAGCAGAGAGCTTAGGAACAAGTCAAGTAATATAGCCAGAAGGTAGCCTTTAGGTCGGCGGGGAGGTGCTGTGGGCTCTGGTCCCATCTCTGATCTGGACTCTGTGTGACTCCAGCAAAGGTTCTTACCTTGTTCCTGGAAATAAATGTGTTTGTTGGAAAAGAAGAAGAGTACATTGAGCCCTGTCTAGAGAACAACAGAATTCATTCTTTGATGATTTACTTCAGTGACCAAGACCAGTCCTACCATTTGTTAAGTGGACACAGACCTTCCTACTGAGGTGACAGAGATAATTAGTGATTCATAAGTGCTGGCAGTGTCTTAACTGTTTCTAAGCAGTGTTTCATTCTTATTGGGCTGCTTTGAATGGAGAAGAAAGGACATGAAAACAAAGACCATCATTCAATTGAGAACAGATACTGAGTTCTTGTCTTTTAATTTGATGTCCAAAATTATTTGTTCATAAGACCACAGGTGATTTGCTGAAGAGAGTCACGCTTGTTGACAACCACTTTGCTTAGAAATATGCCCTATGCTCCCATTTCAAATATTGCATCAGTGAATAAGAAAACATTTCATTGAAAATTCCCTTGTGTTTTCCACTCCATCACTCCTATGATTAATTTTCTTCATGAAGAACGGTGTGTCACCAGAATTTCAAAAATATTTTCCAAGTGTTTTCCATAATACAAAGGCTAATTTTTCTGAGGCCTTTTATCTTGAATCACCCAAGCTAACTTCCAAGTGCATTTTTATGTAGTTTTGGAAGTATCTTCCTCTGCTTTTCATTACATTTTCCTAATTTTTGCCAAACTGATTCTGAAATGATAAGAGGAAAATCTAGCGACTTTAGAATCAATTAATGTCTGGTCATATTTGTCAGGCAAGCAAATACACAGTAGTTTAGGTTATAGAATGTCTTTTAATGTGTGTTAATTGCATGTAAACAAGGCACTTGTATGCAGAACAAACATCTCAGTAGAGAAGTAATGTGAATAATCCATCTATGATTTGTTAAGAGCTTTTGAGAATTCTCACTCTGTCCTGTTCTTCTTTTCTTCAGTCCCTTCCCACTGTCTGGAGATGATTGAAAATACCATCTCCATCCGTTTTCAAGACCTTGAAATTATAAAATTACAACACTGTGCTTTTCTGTTTGAGCATAAATACTTCAGTAATTGATGGCATTCAGTAGTGAAAAATAATGGTCTTGTAGCTGGTCCTGTCCTACTGGGGTCAATAGTTTGAGATAGTCCACAATTTAAAATTTAAATTTTAAAATAAAATATTAAATATTAAAGTTATTTATATATCCATATGTTATTTATATTAGTATTACATTAAATACATAAATATCTTCTCCCCAATTTGTACTTATCAACAGGAAGTGGTATCCAACTCCATCTGCTGGGAGAATGCACATATGTAGAGCTACAAGGCAAGTTTTTAATATGTCTAACTTCCTGTTTGCAGTCAGTGATTAGATTTATATAATTTTGGCCCAAATGACCTAGAAGTTATACAAGCGGAAAGAGAAAAGTGACATCATTTCACTTGCACATCAGCTCATTGATACCCTTACACATATGTATTGGGGACAGATTTTTGTTTTGATTTGTCTCACTTTGCCTTTGCTAGATGCTGAACAACAAGGCAAGAAAGAGATAAACTCTAGCCCTGAGTGTACCTGAGCTTAAAATCTTTCCAAATTAATCATTTTCTTTGAATTCTATGACAAAACAAGTGGCCCTTGCCAGTTGTGTTGATGGTAGGAAGGTAACAAAGAAAAGAGAAGAAAACAGTTGCTATAGAAGAATTTTCAAGGTCACTCAGGGAAGCTTGCCCTTCTCATCCCTCATTCTCTCATTATCTCTCTTAAATGGCAACTGTAATAACACAATGATTAACTAGGCCCAAGAATGAGCCTAGTGAACACTCACCAAAGAATGGACCAGAGAATCAGTGGGAACATTTCAAAGTATGTTCCATTGAACTAAAGGCTTCATCTTCCTACCGACTCTGACTTGGCCACTTAATCTTGGTTACTGCACTCTTTTTAGAGAAAAAGTTTTCTTAATTTTCTTTTTTTTTTCCTTAACAAATGGGACATTTTGGTAAATAGGAACATACCTAAAAGGGGGAAAAAAAAGATGCTAAAAGGAAAAAAAGATACAAGGTTGTGAACATAAAATTAACAAAAGAAGAAATACAAGTGACTACAGAATTTTTGAAAAGGTACTCAAATCTGTTTTAAAATGACAGGACATTGAAAGTATAGGTTGCTTTGGGCAGCATAGACATTTTAACAATGTTTATTCTTCTGATCCATGAGCACGGCATGTTTTTTCCATCCTTTTGTGTCTTTTTCAATTTCTTTCATGAGCATTCTGTAGTTCCTCGAGTATAGATCCTTTACCTCTTTGGTTAAGTTTATTCCAAGGTATCTTATGGTTTTGGGTGCTCTTGTAAATGGAATTGATTCTCTAATTGTCCTTTCTACAGTTTAATTGTTAGTGTATAAGAAAGCAACTGATTTCTGTGCATTGATTTTGTATTCTGCCACATTATTGAATTGCTGTATGAGTTCTCGTAGTTTGGGGGTGGAGTCTTTGGGTTTTCCACGTAAAGTGTCACGTCAGCTGTGAAGAGAGAGAGTTGACTTCTTTGCCAATTTGAATACCTTTTATATCTTTTTGTTGTCTGATTTCTGTTGCGAGGACTTCTAGTATTATGTTGAACAACAGTGGTGAGAGTGGGCATCCTTGTCCTGTTCCTGATCTCAGTGGGAAGGCTCTCAGCTTTTCCCCGTTGGGAATGATATTCGCTGTGGGTTTTTCATAGATGGATTTTATGAATTTGCAGAATTTTCCCTCTATCCTTGTACTTTGAAGGTTTTAATCAGGAAAGGATGCTGTAATTTGTCAAATGCTTTTTCTGCAAACATTCCATGCTCATGGATTGGAAGAATAAACATTTTTAAAATATCTGTGCTGCCCAGAGCAATCTGTACTTTCAGTGCCATCCCAATCAAAATACCAGTGGCATTTTTCAAAGTGTTGGAACAAAGAATCCTAAAATTTGTATGGAACCAGAAAAGACCCCAAATTGTCAGGGGAATGTTGAAAAAGAAAAACAAAGCTGGGGGCATCACATTGTCTGATTTCAAGCTTTATTACAAAGCTGTGATCACCAAGACAACATGGTACTGGCACAAAAACAGACACATAGACCAAAGGAACAGAGTAGAGAACCCAGATATGGACCCTCAACTCTATGGTCAAATAATCTTCAACAAAGCAGGAAAAAAAATATCCAGTGTAAAAAAGACAGCTTCTTCAATAAATGGTGCTGGGAAAATTGGATGGCTATGTATAGAAGAATGAAACTAGACCATCCTCTTACACCATACACAAAGATGAATTCAAAATGGATGAAAGACCTCAACATGAGACAGGAATCCATCAAAATCCTAGAGGAGAACATAGGCAGTAACCTTTATGACATCAACCACAGCAACTTCTTTCAAGACACGTCTCCAAAGCAAAGGAAACAAAAGCAAAAATGAACTTTTGGGACTTTATCAGGATAAAAATCTTCCTCACAGCAAAGGAAACAGTCAACAAAGCAAAAAGGCAACCCAAGAAATGGGAGAAGATATTCGCAAATGATATTACAGACAAAGGGCTGATATCCAAGATCTATAAAGAACTTCTCAAACTCAACACCCTAAAAAAAGATAATTGTGTCAAAAAATGGGCAGAAGACATGAACAGACGCTTCTCCAATGAATACATACAAATGACTAGCAGACACACGAAAAAAAATGTTCATCATCATTAGCCATCAGGGAAATTCAAATCAAAACCACATTGAGATACCACCTTACACCAATTAGAATGGTAAAGATCAACAAGGCAGGAAGCAACAAATGTTGGTGAGGATGTGGAGAAAGGGGAACCCTCTTACACTGTTGGTGGGAATGTAAGCTGGTATAGCCACTTTGGAAAACAGTGTGGAAGTTCCTCAAAAAATTGAAAATAGAGCTACCCTATGACCCAGCAATTGTACTACTGGGTATTTACTACAAAGATACTGATGTAGTGAAAAGAAGGGCCATATGTACCCCAATGTTCATAGCTGTAATGTCCACAATGGCCAGACTGTAGGAAGAGTCAAGATGCCCTTCAGCAGATGAATGGATAAAGACGATGTGGTCCATATCTACAATGGAATATTACTGAGCCATCAGAAAGGATGAATACCCAACTTTTGCATCAACATGGATGGGACTGGAGGAGATTATGCTGAGTGAAATAAGTCAAGCAGAGAAAGTCCATTATCAATTATCAATTATCGTATGGTTTCACCTACTTGTGGAACATAAGGAATAACATGGAAGACATTAGGAGGAGGAAAGGAAAAGTAAATTGGGGGAAATTGGAGGGGGAGATGAACCATGAGAGACCATGGCCTCCAGGAAAAAAACTAAGGGTTTTAGAGGGGAGAGTGGTGGGCAGATGGCTGAGCCTGGTGGTGGGTTTTAAGGAGGGCACATATTGCATGGAGCACAGGGTGTTGTCCATCAACAATGAATCTAGGAACACTGCATCAAAACTAATGATGTATTTTATGATGACTAACATAACACAATTTTTTAAAAAAGTAAAAAAAAAAAAAAATGACAGGACAACACTGGACATTTCCCCATCTCCCAAAAATCACCCCAAAGCAACAGGGGAACAAAAACCAGGCTTGCTGAATCTACCTGATTAACAGACTTTTAAAACTCAGAACAACAAATAGGATGAAAAGCTGCCTAAAAATTATAACATAGGGACATAGGGAAATGTGGAGCCTGCTTGCACTGCAGACTTCGCGGAAGAAGCAGGCAGAGCACAGTTCTACTTCTACGGCACAGCATGAGAAGAGAAACAACAGGCCTTCATTTGCCACAGTGGGAACGAAGTGCACAAGATGGTAACAGGGATTTCCCTTGAATTAATTTCATGGAAAATCTAAAAAATATAAGGCAGTGTGATAAAACAAGGAATTATACAGGGAAGGCACACTTGTCAGAGCAGGTTATAAATGAGGCAGTATGAGTAATCCTACAGAATAGCTCTCAGTTTACTCAGAATTAGAGGCTAAAAATATTCAGTCATTCACATACCATGTGCCATAGAAAGAAAGAAATTTTTTTTTTCCTGGAAACAGAACCATGGCCACATGTCTACATAAACATGAAATAAAAGGACCCGTCAGAATTCACCTCATTCATATACAACTAACAATCAAAAGGAAATCACAGAATTTAGAAATTTTAAAGGGTGTGGGAGTGAAAAAGAAATAAGGGGAAACAGATGACAGGGAAATAAAGCTTACCAGAAGAGAAAAAAGCCTATATTAAAAAGTTGAAAACTATATTGCCATGAAATTTAAGAATTAAAGATATCTAACAGTATGACTGACTAGATACCTTGTCTGATCCTTTAATTAGAAACAACTGTGCAGCAGGGTGCCTGGGTGGCTCAGTGGGTTAAGCCTCTGCCTTTGGCTCAGGTCATAATCTCAGGGTCCTGGGATTGAGCCCCACATGGAGCTCTCTGCTCAGTGGGGAGCCTTCTTTCCCCCTCTCTCTGCCTGCCTTTCTGCCTACTTGTGATCTCTCTCTGTCAAATAAATAAATAAAATCTTAAAAAAAAAAAAAACACCTCTGCTGAATAAAATATATTTTTTATAAAAATTAGTCAATGAACAGACAACAGAGTATGAAATTCCCAGACAGTGAAAACTAAGTGAAAATGACAATCCAGAAAGATAGGTGGGTCTTTGAAGTTGGTTTTGCCGCCAGTGAATCTGTAAAACCACTTCATTTTCAGTCTCTCAAGATGCAGGAGAAAAGATAACAAGCTTGGAACTGCCATAATGTGGAGGTCTTATAGAAGACCTTCCCATTAACAAAATACTCCGAATGGTGAGACATTAATGTAAAAGTGAATTGGCAAAAATTCTCCACTCACCCATTAGGAATAGTAAATTGAAGGAAAAAAAAATAAGTTTTCCTCAAGATTCCATAACTATAAAAACTCCTCAGATGGATTGGAAGCTCCAATTCGTACTATGCGTGCGGCTAAAAACCAAAACCAAAGACAAACAAACAAACCCTTAAGCTGGTGGTTCTTGAAATATTGCTCCTGAAGCTACTGTATCCACATCACCTAAAAAGTTGTCAGACATGCCAGCTTTGCACCCCATGTCAGACCAAATGATTCAGACACTTGGGGATCTGTTTTTAACAACCCAGTCAATTGATTTTGGTGTATGTTAACATTTGAGAAACATTACTTTAAAATAAGATTTTAAGTTACTGCTGGGTTGATAGACTGAAAAGAATAACACATTTCTAACAGAAATTAAACTAAATAAATGGAGAGAGTTACCATAATCATAAATTAGAAGACTCAACATCATCAAGATGTTAACCTCCACGAACTGACCTGTAGAGACAATATAATCTCAATCAAAATTCCAGCATATTTTTATGTAGATATTGATATTCCAATCCTAAAAATTTTTGGAAACACACAGAAACTAGTATATCCTAAACAATTTTCCAAAAGAAGGAAAGAGTAAGAGGACTTTTCTAACTGATATCAAGGCTCACTATAGAGTTAAGTTCACCAAGACTATAATTGATTGGCATCAGGATGAACACATAGATTAGTGGAACAGAAAAAAGGTCTAGAAATAAGCCCAAGTATATATGACAAACTGATATTTAACAGAGGTGCCAGGTCAATTCAGTGGATAAAGAATAAGCCTTTAGTAAGTGTACGGAAAACATCAGGTAGACATATGTAAAAGTACCAGCTGTAACCCTTACCTCATAAATGTTTATTCAGTAAACCCCAGAGCTACTAATATTGGGGGCAAACTCAGCATGGAGTCTGCTTAAGACTCTCTCTCTCCTTCTCTCTCTGCCCCTCCCCCCATGGTCACACTCGTGCTCTCTCTCTCATAAGTAAATTTTAAAAAAAGAACAACAGACAGATGATGAATGAAGAATTCGAGGACTTGAACAACACTGTAGACCAAATGGATCTGACAGACATGTACACATGTTCTACCTGATAACTGCAGAAATACTTTCTTCTCAGCTGTACATGGTACATTCCATCAAGCTACAAAAGACAGTGAGGATTTTAAATGAGTGAAAGAAACTAATCTGAAAAGACTACATACTGTATTATTTCAACTATATGAAATTGGGGAATTAGTAGGGAAAGGGCTTCCTTCTTTTACATCATACATTTTTATAATTCTTAAAGTTTATATAATTACAGTTACATAATTCTCTATCACTTTTGCAATTATAAATGCATATCTGGAAAAAATTAAGTTATCCATGCTCAGTATAAACCACTGCAGAGTATAAAAAAGTATAAGTAAAAATGAATGAATTTTATCATTATTATCTTCCATCCTAAAATAACCACTTCAAATACTCAGGCATCTTTTTTCCCAGTGTTCTGTGTACTAAATCTGTTTATGTTTGTTCATGTGCCTATTTATACATTGAGGATATAATGTATATGTAATATTGTATCTTTTTTTCACTTGACATAATATTATAACTGTATCTCCAAAACTTTAAGGATTCTGAAAAAAAAAGCTCTACCATTTTAAAAATAACACTATACTGCTTTATACTATTGATATGTTTTTATTTATTTAATCATTCGCTTATACTTAGGCATTTAAGATGTTTATTTTTTATTGTTTGCTATCATAACTGTTTCTTTAGGAAAAATTTCTAGTAGAAGAATACTGGGACAAAGAAATGAACATTTTTAAAGCTTTTGTTTCATATTACCAAATTGCCTACCCCCAAATTTGTACCGCTTTATGCTTTCATGAGCATTACATGAGAATGTCCATCTTAACAGACCCCTTTATAAACTCTTAAACATTTCTGAAGTGCCTTTCACATAGGGAACTCATGGCTTGCAAATGAACAATGGAAGAGAAAACAGAGGGTGGCTTCATTTCATGTGAATAATCTTGTGGCTTTAGCCTGTTAGCATTAAAATAACAACTCCCATGTTCTCTTTATCACCAGCATGATCTTGATGGTATGTCTTAAATAGAGGACATTGAAGAGCCAGAGATGACAAGCTGGAGTTTTGAGATTTTGTTTTAGGATTCCTGGGAACATTTTTCTTGCCTGTTACCTGGTTTTATTTGGTCTTAAGTGTCAATGCTAACGTTTCTGGTTGCATTTACTTTCCCATAAATAATAAAACAAATTTAAAAGGTTGTCAAATAGCAATAATCTCACTCCTAGTTGAATACTTATGAATGAAGAAAGTAGCATTAGTTACTATGACATAAAATCAGCAGGACAAGAGATGGTCCATGTTGAAACACTGGACACAGCAAAGTAGCTTTTAGGCTGGTTTAGAGTTATATTTCTCACTTTACTAGTGTATTGAAGGAAGCTTCACAGTGAGGGAAAGGCCAGGGAATTGAATCGTCTGCTGTGGGGAAATGAAGGCGTCCTTTGAGGTCAGCCCAACAAAAAAGTTAGACTGCATTGTTTAGAGATCGCACAAGAGTTTTATGTTAGATAAAACTCTTAGTTTAGCCCCAGAGAGTTGGAATCAATAAACCCATTGACATTCTCACCCTCTAAGTGTTGACATGAAAATACCAGTGGGCATCTGCCTGCTCATCTCCATGGGGATGTTTTGATTCACATCTGGTTACAGCTGGCCTTTTGCATCACGAGCTTGACCACTCTTTTTCTAATGTCAGTCACATTTCATGGCTGAACTCCAGTTGCTTATAAGTTTTGTTTCTGTATTTTTCTCTTTATTTCCCTTTCTTTTTTAACTTTTTTTTAAAGATTTTATTTATTTATTTAACAGAGAGAGAAATCACAAGCAGGCAGAGAGGCAGGCAGAGAGAGAGGAGGATGAAGGCTCCCTGCTGCACGGAGAGCCCAATGCGGGGCTCGATCCCAGGACCCCAAGACCATGACTTGAGCCGAAGGCAGAGGCCCAACCCACTGAGCCACCCAGGCACCCCTGGTTTTGTTTGTTTGTTTTAAAGATTTTTATTTATTTATTTGACAGAGGGAGAGATCACAAGTAGGCAGAGAGGCAGGCAAAGAGAGAGGGGGCCAAAGGCTCCCCGCTGAGCAGAGAGCCCGATACGGGGCTCGATCCCAGGACCCTGAGATCATGACATGAGCCGAAGGCAGAGGTTTCAACCCACTGAGCCACCCAGGCGCCCCTCTTTATTTCCCTTTTAGATTATAGGCTTTTATATGCATGAAAAGTGATGTGATAATTCAGATCTGAGTTTTATTTATTTATTTGACAGACAGAGATGACAAGTAGGCAGAGAGGCAGGCAGAGAGAGAGGTGGAAGCAGGCTCCCTGCTGAGCAGTGAACCCATTGCGGGGCTCGATCCCAAGACCCTGGGATCACGACCTGAGCCGAAGGCAGAGGCTTTAACCCGCTGAGCCACCCAGGCGCCCCCAGTTTTTTTTTTTTTTTAAATCCTTCATTTTGCAAGTGAATTTGTGTTGTGCTTGTGGCAGGGTTGCACTGTCTGCAGGAAAAGGAAGGTTATCTGTTGGTAACACCAAATGTCGAGATTATTTTGGTCTTCCCTTACAAAGAGATTCTTCATATGCTTATTCAGCACCGACATAAAATGTAGTTTACCCTCTGCCCATTCATATTGAGTTGCAGGCAATATCCTTTTTTAAAAAACAATAACAACAACAACAACAAAGTGTCCTATGCTTAATTTGTTTCTTTTTGCTTACTGAAGACTATCATATAAGAATGTTCCCTTATGAGGGATCTGGATGGTTCAGTCCTTAAGTGTCTGCCTTCTGCTCAGGTTCTGATTCCCCAGGTCCTGCGATCAAGCCCCACGTTGGGCTCTGCAGAAGCCCGCTTTTGCTCAGCTGGAAGCCTGCTTCTCCCACCCCCCCTGCTTGTGCTCTCTCTCGCTGTGTCTCTCTCTATCAAATAAATAAAATCTTAAAAAAAAAAAAAAATGTTCCCTTCCTCTCTCAGAAGAGAAACACTTTAGTTAACAGTTTAGCAAGTACTGCCAGGTTGGGGAATGAAAGGGGTGAAATAAAATTTAAAAGGAGGCTCTGTCTGTAGGTGCTTTCTTTGCAAATAGGTGTCATTGTAAATAAGCAGGTAGGTGCCATCCACAGTGGGTGTGCAGATTCAGCGGGTGAATGATAATGTTGTAGGACCCTTGTGTCTGTTTCCCCACTGTTATGCACACACTGGGTGAATACCCTTATTTGACACAGGCTGGCAGAAGGGCCAGTGCATGCATGGGTCCCTGTTGCCTTGGCTTCCTGCAGAAAAGTGATGCTTGGGCTGGAGCAGACCTGGACAAACTGAGGATTTGGGTTTGTTCTGTTGTTGCCCTCTTTTTTATATGGTAAGCTTGAAAGCAGCCTTGAAGGGGCCTGAGCTTAGGTGTCCGCTGTTTAAAGGGGAGTTCTGATGTGCCAGCTGCCCATCATCTAGAGATCTCAGGGCCCTCAGGTCTATGAAAAGTTAAGTTTTGTATACCCTCCCTCTTGCTTAACTGGGAAGCGCAGGCTAACTGTTCTCAATAAACTGAGAGATACCCCTGAGGTCATCCATGAGAGAATCCTGCTTATCACCATGCCCATCTCTGAATTGAAATACTGCTGCTAGGACCTATCTTTCTGATGAACCTGTAGATTGGTATAATGACATACAACAGATACATGTGATGGGTTTTTAAAAATCAGACTTAGTTATGATTGAAGTAGAAGTCTCTTCCATGGCATGTTGGTAAATGTTAACAGCTGGCTAGCAGTGGGGGGTGGAAGGTGGAAGGTGGAAGGTGGAAAAAATCATGATTTGTGGATTTTGCCAATTTCCTTGGTGTAAATACTCTGACTGTGGCCAATTGTATGCTGCCGGGTAAGATCACTGAATGCAGAATTAGGAAGAGATGCACACAGTAAGTTCCTACAGGCTTGTAGCCAGCATCTCACTGATGTTGTATATTAGCAGAGTGACTTTTCAGTGCCAGATAACATCAGCAAAAGCTAGTTATATTTTTTTAAGCTAGTTTTATCTTTATTCACTATAATAATCTAGGGACATGTATTCCATTTGAATTCTGATGACTTGCTTTTGGTGTTCAGCTCTGGGATAATATTTTATAGGTTAGCCTTTTAAAGATCCTACTGTTACAAACATTGAGAGAGGAATGAAATAATTTCACTGACAAGAAACAATCCTCTTTTTCCAACTATGGTTAATATCTTTAGATTTGTTAGAATAGAATCATTCTCTTCCAGCTGCACTAAGGTCTTCATTTGAAAAAGGTGGTTCAGGCTGAAACCTTGAGCTGTTGCTTACCTACAGCATGTCTGAGTATTTTTCAGGCCATCTCTCTTCTTTTGTCACTTCAAGTCAGGTGAATTCTATCTAGGAGATAATGTATCAAATTATGAGAGAGAATATTAATCTAATGTCTAAATTGAGGGTGGGTCTCCTGAGGTCTCTCTGCACATCTCCCCTGATCATAAAATCTCCAGAGAGAAGGATAACGTAATTTATCTTGTTCACTTGGATTTAGCAGCTCTTGGCTTCTTGAGTAGCAAGAGACCCATGGGGAGAGAAGCTGAGCCAGGGAGGCTCCAGTCATGGCCTAATAACCCCAATGCTAGGCCTCAGGCACCAGCTGACCTCTGGGAAAGAGTCTGGCATTTTCTTTTAGTCTGTACTCCAGTGTCAGCTCACATTGGCCAGTCTTTTTAGGGCTGTCTCCCTACTTGAGTGGCCTTGTTCCAATTTTTTTTCTTATTTAGGGAATTTCCCTTTTTCCCTCCATGTCCTAATAGGGAAACCTCCCTTTATCCCTGCTCAACCTTCACTGACTTTTGAGACAGCTTAAGCAACCTCCCTTATCTTTTTTCACTGAAATATCGTCTGTCTGGATGGTTATGTACACAAAGAGATGATAAATGGTTCTATTGTTTGATATCATATTGTATTGTATTGATATGTTGTAAGTATCCAGCCCTTTCCTGAGATTTCTTGAGGTGTGTCAGTGGGTCTGCTTCCTTGGGCTATGACTCACTTAGTCTAGACGAGGGCGACACTAGAGTTTGTGAGGAATCAGCTTATACCCTAAGGAGAAGGTGGGTCAGGTTGGATGCCCTAAGGAGAAGGTGGGTCGGGTTGGTATGCAAGATCGTATATGATTTGTGCATAGAGGAGGATCTTTTTGCTGTGTTGAATGCAGGGTGAGAGCTAATGGTCTAGAAAGGCATGGAAGACTAAAGGACCAAATTGCTGGGTTTTTGGTGTTTATACCAGCTGCCAATATTTTCATCTTAGTTTTTGGTTTGATTTTTTCATCTAATGACTTCCAGGCCTGACCTGTGCCCTCTCAGCTGTGCTGAGCTGAGATTACTCACTGCATTTGACTTTATTTGTAGCATGTCAAGATCTTGTGCTTCAGTCTCAAGGGCCCTGGAGTCCTCTGAGCTG
Source organism: Enhydra lutris kenyoni (assembly GCF_002288905.1). Taxonomy (NCBI): domain Eukaryota; kingdom Metazoa; phylum Chordata; class Mammalia; order Carnivora; family Mustelidae; genus Enhydra; species Enhydra lutris. The sequence goes on along the minus strand of NW_019154088.1, from coordinate 8,098,262 downwards.
GCTGCAGAACTATAGAAAGTAAATGAAAGACAAATTGTAAGGAAACAAGTCTTTAGCCAAGTCCTCTTGCGCCACCCTGAGAAGGACTTATTTTACCTCTAGTCAGTGATCAAATGTGGGAAAGAGAAAAGAGGCAATAGTAAAAACTCACTAACTCCTTACAGTGCTGACAAGGGTCTTGCTAGTTCTGCTCTGAAAACTTGTTTCCTTGAAGGAATGGGCTGATCATGTTCCCTGATTATATTGTCTCTACTTAAGAGTTCAGGAAGAATTCATGTTGCCAAAATGACCTTGCAAAATCAAACATTATATTTTGTTTAAGGGATGATTGAATGAGCTGTGGAAATGACATATCCACATTCTAAACCCAAGATAAAGTCGGTCAGGTGTGTTTTTGTTGAACACGTTGACTTACGTCTCTCAATGGAGCAAGCAAAACTCATCACAGTGATTTTAACCCCCAGCACTATTCATTGCTTTCTACTGATTAAATAGTTGAAGTAACATGCCTGAGTTCCTGGCCTCACTGAACATGAACAGTCCAGCAATGGGACATGATTGTATCCAATGTGGAACAGTGGACATCTTAAAAAATCTCTCCAAGCTATTCTAGCAGAGCAAACAATCAGAGTTCAGACAATCTTGATGATCCAGGACCCCAGACAACCCTAGACAAGAAGCTCTTTCAGTGGCAGTTACCCTATCTCTCCCTTCTATTGGAGGCTCTCCAGAATATTGCTTTTTTTTTTTTTTTCCAGTCTTGCTTAGAAAGAGTTTGCATGTGAGAATTCTCAAAAATGTAGTGTAAATTGAGATACAGATCATTTTTCTGGACAAGTTTACTTACACAAAGTTTCAGGAACATTTTCAAGTTAAATAGTCATTGTCCTCTTAATATAAAAATAGGAGGGTGCCTTACTAATGTAAGGATTGGCACTTTTTTTCACAAATACTGGCAACATAGACTCTCCTGGATTACAAAGAAGACATGGGTTTTATATTTATTTATTTATTTATTTATTTTCTAATCAACACATATACTTTAATAAATATATATGGAATCTTACATTGTTTTTTCAGAATCTTACATTCTTTTTTTCTTTTACTATTTATTTATTTATTTATTTATTATAAACATATAATATATTTTTATCCCCAGGGGTACAGGTCTGTGAATCGCCAGGTTTACACACTTCACAGCACTCACCATAGCACATACCCTCCCCAATGTCCATAACCCCACCCCCTCTCTCCCAACTCCCCTCCCGCCATCAACCCTCAGTTTGTTTTGTGAGATTGAGAGTCACTTATGGTTTGTCTCCCTCCCAATCCCATCTTGTTTCATTTACTCTTTTCCTACCCCCATAACCCCCC